>NW_026652278.1:63064864-63519358 GCF_009828535.3 Hylobates moloch | reverse complement strand
TTCTTTCTTTCTTCTCTTTCTTTCTTTCTCTTTCTCTCTTTCTTTTCTTTCTTTTCTTTCTTTCTTTCTTTTTCTCTCTCTCTCTCTCTTTCTTTCTCTCTCTCTCTTTCTTTCTTTCTCTCTTTCTTTTCTCTTTCTTTCCTTCCTTCCTTCCTTCTTGCCTGCCTGCCTGCCTGCCTTTCTTCTTTCCTCTTTCCTCTTTCTTTCTTCTTCTTTGAGACAAAGTCTCACTCTGTTGCTCAGGCTGGAGTACAGTGGTATGATCATACCTCACTGCAGCTGTGAACTTCTGGACTCAAGCAGTTCTCTTGCCTCATCCTCCCAAAGTGCTGGGATTATAGACGTGAGCCACTGCACCCAACTCACTTCATTTTCTATATATTTTGAGTCATTTTCTAACGGTTGCCTGGAGAATTATACTTAACATTTAAGTTTATAACAATCTAGTTTAGATTAACAGAAACTTAATTTTAATAGTATAAAAAAACTGCACTTATATAGCTCCATTCCCACCTCACCTGTTTGTGACTTTCTTGCCATTCAGATATATCTTTTTACATTTTATGGGCATCAGTATAGATTTATGACTATTGCTTTATGCAATTGTCTTTTTTTTTTTTTTTAAAAAGAGACAGGATCTCTGTTACCAAGGCTACAGTGCAGTGGCATGATCATATCTCACTGCAGCCTCTAACTCCTGAGCTCAAGGGAACCTCCAGCCTAAGCCTTTCATGCCACCATCCCTGGCTATTTTTTTTTTTTTTTTTTTTAATAGAGGCAGGGTCTTGCTGTGTTACCCAGACTGGTTTTGAACTCCTGGCCTCAAGCAGTCCTCTCACCTTCCTCCCAAAGGGCTGGGATTATGGGCACTAGCCACCTTGTCTGGTCTACTGCTGCTATTTATTTATTTATTTATTTAGAGACAGAGTCTCACACTGTTGCCCAGCCTGGAGTGCAGTGGCTTGATCTTGGCTCACTGCAAACCCCGTCTCCTGGGTTCTCGCCATTCTCCTGGCTCAGCCTCCCGAGTAGCTGGGACTACAGGTGCCCGCCACCACGCCTGGCTAATTTTTTGTATTTTCAGTAGAGACGGGGTTTCCCTGTGTTAGCCAGGATGGTCTCAATCTCCTGACCTCGTGATCTGCCCACCTCGGCCACCCAGAGTGCTGGAATTACAGGCGTGAGCCACCGCGCCCAGCCTTACTTTATTTTTTTATTGTGGTAAAAATCACATAACATTATATTTACCCTCTTAACCATTTTGAAGTTAAGCTCAATGGTAATAAGTATATTCATATCATTGTGCAACAAATCTCTAAACTTTTTTCGTTTGTTTGTTTTTTATGGGACAGTGTCTTATTCTGTCACTGCCCAGGCTGGAGTGCAGTGGTGTGATCTTGGCTCACTGCAACCCCCGCCTCCTGGGCTCAACCGACTCTCGTGCCTCAACCTCCCGAGTAGCTGGGATTACAGGCACATGACCATGCCTAGCTAATTTTTGTATATTTTTTGGTAGAGACAGGGTTTCACCATGTTGCCCAGGCTGGTCTCAAACTCCTGACCTCAGGGGATGCCCTCCTCGGCCTCCCAAAGTGCTGGGATTTCAGGTGTGAGCCACCATGCCTGGCATTTTCTGTTCTTTTGATAGTGGCCGTCCTGAAAGCTGTGAGATGATGTCTCATTGTGGTTTGGATTTGCATTTCCCTAATGATTAGTGATGTTGAGTACCCATTCATGTGCTTATTGGCCATTTGTATGTTTGTTGCTCTTTGTTTTTTTACGTTGATTTGAGTTACTGTCTAGTGTCCTTTCATCTTAGCCTGAAGGACTCCCACTAATACTTCCTCTGGAAGTGGAATACTAGCAACAAGTTCTAGCAACAAGTTTTTGTTTATCTGGAAGTATCTTAATTTTACCTTTGATTTGAATGATAGTTTTGCTAGCCATAGAATTCTTGGTTGACAGTTGTTCTTTTGGTCTATATTCTTGCTTTGAGTATATCATTTTACTGCCTTCTGGCATCCATAGTTTCTACTGATAAACCAGCTGTTAATCTTATTGAAGATCCATTTTACATGATGAATTATGTCTCTCTTGCTGGTTTCAAGATTCTGTTGTTTTCTCTTTTTTTGAGATGGAGTCTTACTCTGTAGCTCAAGCTGGAGTGCAGTGCCATGATCTCAGCTCACTGCAACCTCCACCTCCGGTCTCAAGTGATTCCTGTGCCTCAGCCTCCTGAGCTGCTGGGACTACATTCGAATGCCACCATGCCTGGCTAATTTTTTGTATTTTAGTAGAGACAGGGTTTCACCGTGTTGCCCAGGGTGGTCTTGAACTCCTGAGCTCAGGCAATCTGCCCTTCTCAGCCTCCCAAAGTGCTGGGATTACAGGCATGAGCCACTGCACCCCACCAATTCAGTCATTTTCTTTCTGCAGTTAGATTATTGCATGTCTAGGTGTTTGTCTCTTTGAGTTTATTCTATAATACTTGGAGTTTGCTGTGTTTCTTTGCTGCATAGATTAATGTTTTTCATCAAATATGATAAGTTTTTGGCCATTTATTTCTTCAAGTAATTTCTCTGCCACTTTCTCTTTTCCATTTCTGGGACTCTCTTTATGCATATAGTGGTATACTTGATGACGTCCCAGAGATCTCTGAGGCTCTTATAATTTGTCTTCATTCCTTTTTCTGTTTCTCAAACTGAATAATCTCAATTAACTTATTTTCAAGTTCACTGGCCTTTTCTTTTGCTTGCTTAAACCTGCTGTTGGACCTCTCTAATTAATTTTTCATTTCCATTGTTATACTTTTCAATCTCTACAACTTCTACTTGGTTCTCTTTTAAAAAATAATTTCTTGGCTGGGCGCGGTGGCTCACACCTGTAATCCCAGCACTTTGGGAGGCCAAGGCGGGTGGATCACGAGGTCAGGAGATCGAGACCATCCTGGCTAACATGGTGAAACCCCATCTCTACTAAAAAAAATACAAAAACAATTAATCGGGCGTGGTGGTAGGCACTTGTAGTCGCAGCCACTCGGGAGGCTGAGGCAGGAGAATGACGTGAACCCCGGAGGCAGAGCTTGCAGTGAGCCGAGATCAGGCCACTGCATTCCAGCCTGGGCGATAGAGCAAGACTCCGTCTCAAAAAAAATAATAATAATAATTTCTTTATTAATATTGTTTATATGGTGAGACATGCTTCTCATACTTTGCTTTAGTTTTTTAGACTTGGTTTCCTTTTGTTTTTTGGAAGGTATTTAAAACAGCTGATTTAATGTTCTTGTCTAGTAAGCCCGACATTGGGACTCCCTCAGGGACAGTTTTTATTAACTACTGTTTATTCTTTGTATGGTATACTTTCTTGTTTCTATACACACCTCTTTTTTGTTGTTGAAATCTGGAAATTTTAGATAATATACTGTGCTACCTCTGGAAATCAGATTCTTCCCTTCACCATTTTGTTATTGTAAGTTCTTTAGTGACTTTTCTGAACTTTCTCTAAAGTCTGTATTCTTTGTTGTGTGTGGCCGTTGAAGACACTAGTATGTTAGATTAGCATCAGCTAATGATTAGACAGAGATTTTCTTACGTTCCTGGAGTCAATATGTCTCTCAGTCTTTGCTGATGGACTCAGTTGTGCATGCTGGGGCACACCCTTGATATTCAGGCAGACAGGTAGTAACTCTGCCTTACCTTTCACTTTCTGCTTGCACAAAACCCCTCGGTCTCAGTCAGAGGTGAGAGCTTAGGGTTTCTTCAGGTTTTCTGCATGCACACAGTCCTAGGATATATGCAGAGCCCTAGGTATGTATCTTGCCTTCTAGATTCTCAAGACTATGTCAGAGCTTTTTTTTTTTTTCTTTTTTTTTTTGGAGACACACTCTCACCAGGCTGGAGTGCAGTGGTGCAATCTTGGCTCACTATAACCTCCACCTCCCAGGTTCAAGCAATTCTCCTGCTTCAGCCTCCTGAGTAGCTGGGATAACAGGCACACACCACCATGCTCAGCTGATTTTTGTATTTTTAGTAGAGACAGGGTTTCACCATGTTGGCCAGGCTGGTCTTGAACTCCTGACCTCAAGTCATCTACCCTTCTAGGCCTCCCAAAGTGCTGGGATTACAGGCACAAGCCACCATGCCTGGTCATCAGAACTTTTCAAAACCCCTTCTGGACATCTCATTCCCTTGCTATTCCTTATCAACTTTTGATTAGCCTATCATTTGCTTTAGCTATTATTCACTGACTCAGGCAGCCATGGTGCTATTAAACAGTTGCTGTTTGTTTTTGACAAACAACCCTGGAGGAAAGGCTGTTTGTGTTGGGTGAGCTTTGACCCAGGTCAATAAAGACAAGCCATGGCCGGGCGCGATGGCTCACGCCTGTGATCCCAGCACTTTGGGAGGCTGAGGCGGGCAGATCACCTGAGGTCAGGAGTTTGAGACTAGCCTGACCAACATGGCGAAACCCCGTCTCAACTAAAAATACAAAACCTAGCCGGGCATGGTGGTGGGCGCCAGTAATCCCAAATACTTGGGAGGCTGAGGCAGGAAAATCGCTTGAACCCAGGAGGTGGAGGTTGCAGTGAGCCAAGATCGTACCATTGCACCCCATCCTGGGCAATAGAGCGAGACTCTGTCTCAAATAAATAAATAAATAAAATTAAAATTAAAAATAATACAAAAATCAGCCTGGTGTGGTGTTGTGCTCCTGTAATCCCGGCTACTTAGGAGTCTGAGGCAGGAGAATTGCTTGAACCTGGGAGGCGGAGGTTGCAGTGAGCCGAGATCGCGCCACTGCACTCCAGCCTGGGTGACAGAGTGAGATTCTGTCTCAAAAAGAAAAAAAAAAAAGACAAACCTTGTTAGTGCAGGTCTTCCAGGGAACTACCAGACAAGTCAAATGACAATTCTCTATGAATGCAGCTTTGAAGAGACTTCAACCACATCCTGTCCCTTCTAGTAGCTATCAGGTGATTGCAGGATGGTGGTTCTCAAGGCTATCATGTAGCTGGGGAGAGAGGATCAACTAGGGCAAGAGTGACAGATAATATCTTTTCGTAAAGAATATGTGGGCCAAGTTTTCCCCGTTAATTTCAAGATAGAGCAAAACTCCACCAGTGCTTTATAAAAAGATTCATAAGTCTTTAACTGTGAAACTGAAAATTCTAAGTTTAGGCTAGGTGTGGTGTCTCACGCCTGTAATCCCAGCACTTTGGGAGGCTGAGGTGGGTGGATCACCTGAGGTAAGGAGTTTGAGACCAGCTTGGCCAACATAGTGAAACCCATCTCTACTAAAAATACAAAAATTAGCTGGGCACAGTGGTGCACGCCTGTAGTCCCAGCTACCCGGGAGGCTGAGGCAGGAGAATCGCTTGAACCTGGGAGGCAGAGTTTGCAGTGAGCCAAGATTGTGCCACTGCACTCCAGCCTAGGTGACAGGGTGAGACTTTGTCTCCACAGTAAATAAATAAGTAAAAATAAAAATAAAAATTATAAGTTTAAAATATAAACCTCCAGTTCAATTGGATTGTCAAGTACGGCTTCCTTAATAGAGCGGTAGAAAGAACCTAAACAATTTTTGGCATATGGAAAAGGGTTTTTTGTTGTTGTTGTTGTTGTCTTTTTTTGGCATATGGTAAAGGTTTTACCACTGCAAAGTACTGAACTATGTTTTCTTATTTAGAAAGCATCTTAATATCAATTTATAATCTATTTTCTGAAGTCCCTTCCAGGCCCTTGAGCTTTTGAGGAGCAAGAATGCGGATCTTAACACGAAAGTGTTTTCATAAAATTTGTTTGGTAAATGGTAAATCATGATGATAATATGAGAATCCTAAATTTTAGCAGAAAAGTGAAAAAATTCCCAAACATCAGTTGTTTGAACATAAATCTGGTTGAGGAATTTAGAACTAGCCTATGAACATCTTAACAAAGGCGAGTTTCTGTGACATCCAGGAAGTATGCATAAAAGTGAACACAAAGTAGTTGAACACTACATATATTGTATTTGAATAGATCTATATTAGTAGCTAGATGAAACTAATTTAGAGGTTAATTTTCTTCAGGCAACAAAACAAAAAATAGACAAATGGGATTACATAACTGAAAAGCTTCTGTACAGCAAAGGAAACAACAGAATGAAGAGACAAAGTATGGAATGGGAGAAAATATTTGCAAATTATACATCTGATAAGGGATTAATATTCAAAAAATATAAGAAACTCGGCCTGCTGCGTTGGCTCAAGCCTGTAATCCTAGCACTTTGGCAGGCCAAAGCAGGCAGATTGCTTGAGCCCAGGAGTTTGAGACCAGCTTGGGCAACATGGCGAGACCCCCTCTCTACAATAAATACAAAAGTCAGTCAGGCGTGGTGGTGCATGCTTGTAGTCCAGCTACTCGGCAGGCTGAGGTGGGAGAATCACCTGAGCCTGGGGAGGTCAAGGCTGCAGTGAACTGTGATTGATTGCACCACTGCACTCCAGCCTGGGTGACAGAGTGAGACCTTGCCTGAAAAAAAAAAAAAAAAAAAAGAGGAAAGAAACTCAATAACAAAAAGAAAGAAAATCAATAACAAAAAGCCCCCAAATAACCCAATAACCCTATTAAAAAATGGACAAAAGGCAAAGTATCCAAATAGACATTTCTCTAAAGAAGATACACAAATGGCCAATAGCTATATATATATATATTTTTTTTCTTTTTTCTTTTTTTTTTGAGACGGAGTCTCGCTCTGTCTCCCAGGCTGGAGTGCAGTGGCGCAATCTCGGCTCACTGCAAGCTCCGCCTCCCGGGTTCACGCCATTCTCCTGCCTCAGCCTCTCCGAATAGCTGGGACTACAGGTGCCCGCCACCACGTCCAGCTAATTTTTTTGTATTTTTAGTAGAGACGTGGTTTCACTGTGGTCTCGATCTCCTGACCTCGTGATCCGCCCGCTTCGGCCTCCCAAAGTGCTGGGATTACAAGCGTGAGCCACCGCGCCCGCCAATAGCTATATTATAAAATGCTCAGTATCACTAATCATCAGGGAAATGCAAATCAGAACCACAATGAGATATCACTTAACTTCTGTTGAATGACTATTATAAAAAAAGACACAAGATAACAAGTGTTGGTGAGGACATGGAGAAGAGGGAACCCTTACACACTGTTGGCTGGAATGTAAATTAGTATAGCCATTACAGAAAATAGAATGGAAGTGCCTCAAAAAATTGAAAATAGAACTAACCGTGTAATTCAGCAATTCCACTACTGGGTGTAAAAAGCAGTACATTGAAGAAATATCTGCATTCTTGTGTTTATTGCAGCAATATTCACAATAGCCAAGATGTGGAATCAACCTAACTGTTCCTCAATGAATGGATAAAGAAAATGTGGTATACAGATGGTCCCTGACTTATGATACTTTGACTTATGATTTTTTGACTTTATGATGGTGGGAAAACAATATGCATTCAGCAGAAACAGTGCTTTGAATTTTGAATTTTGATCTATTCCCAGGCTACTGATGTGTGGTACAATACTTTCCCACAATGCTGGACAGTGGCAGCCAGCTGCACTCCCAGCCAGCCACACGATTATGGGGGTAAACAACCAATATTTGCCATCTTCCTAAAAAACACTATGCCTGCCAAACCATCAACAAATGTTGGCACCCTAGTGCTTTCTATCAGTTATTCTTTTTTTTTTTTTTTTTTTTTTTTTGAGGCAGGGTCTCACTCTGTCACCCAGGTGGGAGTGCAGTGGCATGATCTTGGCTCACTGCTGTCTCCGCTTCCTGGGTTCAAGTGCTTCTCCTGCCTCAGCCTCCCGAGTAGCTGGGACTACAGGCATGCGCCACCATGCCCAGCTAATTTTTTTTTTTTTTTTTGAGACGGTGTCTCACTCTATCACCCAGGCTGGAGTGCAGTGGCGCGATCTCAGCTCCCTGCAAGCCCCACCTCCCAGGTTCATGCCATTATCCTGCCTCAGCCTCCCAAGTAGCTGGGACTACAGGTGCCTGCCACCACGCCCGGCTACTTTTTTGTATTTTTAGTAGAGATGGGGTTTCACTGTGTTAGGATGGTCTTGATCTCCTGACCTTGTGATCCACCCGCCTCAGCCTCCCAAAGTGCTGGGATTACAGGTATGAGCCACTGCACCCGGCCGCCCAGCTAATTTTTGTATTTTTAGTAGAGATGGGGTTTCACCATGTTGGCCAGGCTGGTCTGGAACTCCTGACTTGATCCACCTGCCTCGGTTTCCCAAAGTGCTGATATTATAGGCGTGTGCCACCGCGCCCGGCCAATTTTAGTTCAATACTTCAAACTGAAAACACACTGAAAGCCCAGTGTGCTTTCAGCGGTGTATGTTAATGGTGTGTACCCATACAACCATTTTGCTTTTTACCTTCAGTAGTGTATGCAATAAATTACATGAGATATTCAGCACTTTATTATAAAATAGGCTTTGTGTTAGATGATTGCCCAACTGAAAGCTAATGTAAGTGTTCTGAGCATGTGTAAGGTAGGCTAGGCTAAGCTATATTGTTTGGTAGGTTGGGTGTGTTAAATGTATTTTCAACTTATGATATTTTTAACTTACAATGGGTTTATTGAGATGTAACCCCATCAAAAGTAGAGGAGTGTCTATATTTATGCAATAGAATATTATTCAGCCATAAAAAAGAAAGAAATCCCATCATTTGCATCAACATGGGTGAACCTGGAAGGCATTATGCTAAGTGAAATAAGCCAAACACAGAAAGACAGATACTGCATAATCTCACGCAGTGAGGAATCTAAGGAAGTTGACATCGTAGAAGTAGAGAGTAGAATGGTGGTTGTCAGAGGTGGGGGTGGCTGGGGAGGGGAGTGGTTGGGGAGATCTGGCCAAAGGATACATAATTACAGTAGATAGGAGGAATAAGTTCAAGGGAGCTATTGTATAGCATCATGACTATAGTTAATATACTGTATTCTTGAAAAATGCAAAGAGAGTGGATGTTAAGTGTTCTAATCACAAAAATAATAATTATGTGAGGTGATGCATTTGTTAATTAGCTCGATTTAACCATTTCACAATGTGTTTATATATATACTTCAAAACATTATATTGTACATGATAAATATAATTTTATCTGTCAATTAAAAGAAACCATAAACAAAGTAAAAAGAAAAATTTTCTTTCAAATTTTGATTTAAAACATTTTATTTACACTTCGTAATTCTTTTTGATACTTATTTTCTTTTCACCAACTGAAAAAAAAGTAGATGGTGTTTGGATACACTTTGAATGCCAGTACTCTATTATTTTCTTTTTTCTTTTTTTTTTTTTTTGAGACAGAATGTCTCTCTGTCACCCAGGCTGGAGTGCAGTGGTACAATCTCAGCTCACTGCAACCTCAGCCTCCCAGGTTCAAGCGATTCTCCTGCCTCAGCCTCCCGAGTAGGTGGGATTACAGGTGCCTGCTATCATGCCTGGCTAATTTTTGTATTTTTAATAGAGACGGGGTTTCACCATGTTGGCCAGGCTGGTCTCGAACTCCTGACCTCAAGTGATCCACCCACTTCAGTCTCCCAAAGTGTTGGGATGACAGGTGTGAGCCACCATGCCTGGCCTACATATTTATATTTTCTTTTTCTTTCTTTCTTTCTTTTTTTTTTTTTGAGACGGAGTCTCTCTCTGTTACCAGGCTGGAGTGCAGTGGCGTGATCTCGGCTCACCGCAACCTCCGACTCTGTTTCAAGTGATTTTCCTGTCTCAGCCTCCCTAGTAGCTGGGATTACAGGCATGTGCCACCATGCCCAGCTAATTTTTATATTTTTAGTAGAGATGGGGCTTCACCATCTTGGCCAGGATGGTCTTGATCTCCTGACCTCGTGATCTGCCCGCCTCGGCCTCCCAAAGTGCTAGGATTACAGATGTGAGCCACCACGCCTGGCCAATATTTATTTTTTTCAAAGAACTAAACTGATATTTATTAATGAGTAGCCTAGTTTTGAGGCAGAAGTTATAAGCAAGAGTGAAGTGGGTTCTTTTTTTTTTTTTTTGAAACATAATCTCACTCTGTTGCCCAGGCTGGAGTGTAGTGGCACGATCTCGGCTCACTGCAACTTCTGCCTCCCAGGTTCAAGTGATTCTCCTGCCTCGGCCTCCCAAGTAGCTGGGATTATAGGCACGAGCCACCACACCTGGCTAATTTTTTCATATTTTTGATAGAGATGGGTTTCACCACGTTGGCCAGGCTGGTTTAACTCCTGACCTCAAGTGATCTGCTTGCCTTGGCCTCCCAAAGTGGTGGGATTACAGGCGTGAGCCACTGCGCCAGGCCATGAAGTGGGTTCTTTTGTGCTAACAGCTACAGAATAACAGGAATCTGCAGTGACAGGAAAACTGTAAATAAACTAAGACTATTACAGAGGGACAAATATACATCACTCTCCCCAGGCACATCCATGGGCAGGTTTAATGACTAAGCCATTTGGACAAGGAAGCTTTCTTGGTAAATGGAACCAAGATTAAAATTCAAGAGAATGGTCTCAGCACACACACACACACACACACACACACACACACACACACACACACCATGCAGGCCAGGTGCAGGGGGGCACGCCTGTAATCCCAGCACTTTGGGAGGCCTAGGTGGGAGGATCACTTAAGTGAGGAGTTCCAGACCAGCCTGGCCAACATGGCGAAACCCCGTCTCTACAAAAAATACCAAAAAATTAACCAAGTGTGGTGGCATGTGCCTGTAATCCCAGCTACTTGGGAGGCTAAGGCATGAGAATCGCTTGAACCCAGGAGGCAGAGGTTGCAGTGAGTGGAGATTGTGCCACTGCAGTCCAGCCTGGGTGACAGAGTAAGACACTGTCTCAAAAAAAAAAAAAAGAAAGAAAGAAAGAAAAAAGAATAATCTAAGAAATGCAAATGAAAACAAGATATTTTAAAATCTTTCAGATTAGCAATGGTCGGACACTCTCATATACTGTCTAAATTGGTATACTTTTTCTGCAGATAAATTTAACTATTTAAGTTAAAACACTTGTACACTTTGACCCAGGGATTTCACTTTTAGGAATATATATAAAAGAATCAGAAACACAGAAGAAAATTTACATTCAACAGGTTTGATCACTGCATTGTCTTTACAAGTGAAAAATTAGAAACAACTTAAATATTCACCCAAAGGGATATGGTTTAACAACTTATAGCATATCCATAAATGTAAATCTATTAAAAGGATGTTTTGAAGCATTTGGTGTCTTTAGAAAATATTCATGCTATACAGTATTTTCCAGTTGTATTGGAATGGCCCTGAAATTATGCTATTTTATAAAAGGGACTTGAGCATCTGTGGGAGTATAGTATCCTCAGGGAGTCCTGGGATCTATCCTCTGTGAATACAGAGGGCCAATTTACTGTTAAGAGGGTAAAACTTCTGATAAAAGCTGTACATCCAGAACATTAATAATGTTATTGCCAATTTGTGCACTTATGGGTCTTTATTTTCCAAGTTTTTTTATAATGAGCATATTTTTTAATTAGAAAAAAATGCATTCTTTTAAAAAATGGTAATAATATTCTTTGGGAGACTGTAAGCAACATACATGCCTCTTGTATGTTTCATGCACTTCATTAAAAGCAGAGCTTAGGCGGCCGGGCGTGGTGGCTCACACCTGTAATCCCAACACTTTGGGAGGCCGAGGCAGGTGGATCACGAGGTCAGGAGATCGAGACCATCCTGGCTAACATGGTGAAACCCCATCTCTACTAAAAATACAAAAAATTAGCCGGGTGCAGTGGCGGGCACCTGTAGTCCCAGCTACTCGGGAGGCTGAGGCAGGAGAATGGCATGAACCTGGAGGGGGAGCTTGCAGCGAGCCAAGATCGCGCCACTGCACTCCAGCCTGGGCGACAGAGCGAGACTCCGTCTCAAAAAAAAAACAAAAAAAACAAAAAAAACAGATCCTAAGCTAGTTCTGGCTACTCTAAGAAAGACTATGATTATGCTGCTAAGTTCTATGTATAATATGAAAAGTCAATACAAAATATGGAAAAAATCAATTTAACCAGTATTTTAAAATGAATTTCATTTTAGAGGTTTTAAAAAGTTAGAGGATTGGCCAGGCACAGTGGCTCATGCCTGTAATCTCAGCACTTTTTGAGGCCGAGGAGGGCAGATCACTTGAGGTCAGGAGTTCGAGACCAGCCTGGCCTACACCGTGAAAACCTGATGCTACTAAAAACACAGAAATTAGCCAAGCGTGGTGGCAGGTGCCTGTAATTCCAGCTACTTGAGAGGCTGAGGCAGGAAAATCGCTTGAACCGGGGAGGCGGAGGTTACAGTGAGCCGAGATCGGTGCCACTGCACTCCCGCCTGGGCAACAGAGCAAGACTCCATCTCAAAAAAAGAAAAAAGAAGTTAGGGGATTATATCTCTTTAAATGTAGTATGTTTGAATAATTGCTGGACTTTGTATCTGGGAACTGTTCTTTGCGTCTGGACACCAAGTAAAACATTAACTTTTTTATTTTCTTTTCCAAGAAGAAGACATAAAGCAGACTACCAGCAATTTTGAGAACTTGCAGAAACAGCTTGCAAGGAAAATGAAGCTTCCTATTTTCATAGTAGATGCATTCACAGCAAGAGCATTTCATGGGAATCCTGCTGCTGTTTGCCTCCTAGAAAATGTAAGTGCTTGGTTTTGAATTACAGTACCTGAAATTCTAGATTCCTGTAGAAACAATTACTTATTTTAAAAGACTAGTTTCACTGTTTGTTCACCTCTTTGGTTTGTGTTCTTTGCCATCATATCAGTAATGTTCATGTATGCAAGTTGATTTTGACCAAGGTATTTGATAAAAATGCCTATGCCTTGGGTACGTCCAATGAAATGAAGATTCAGATAAAGAGGAACTAGAGCCAGTTTTAAAAAAGAAGAGCTAGAGCTCCCTTTTAGCCATCAGGTTTTCAGTTAGTTAGCACCAAGTGTTGAGGAGAATGAAATTAGATGAGTTTTGTGTGACTAGACATAGCTGATTTCACATTTAGCATAACAGATCCTAACTGAGTATCTTTAACCTTACCTATAGCTCAAGCAATTAGAAATTCTTTTCAGGATCAAGAAAATGAGACATTTTGCAAGGAATTAAGTAGTTAAGTAGAGCGGTAGAAGGTATTAAGCTATAGTATATAAATAAGTTACTGAAAGACTCATTTTTAAAATGGCTTTTTGATTAGGATACATATTAATGGAATAGTTAAATATTAATGGAATAGTTAATAGAATAGTTAAATAGATAAATATTAATGGAATAGTTAAATAGTTAAATATTGTTAATAGTTAATATTTAAATATTGACCCTCAAGGTCAAGGAATATTGACCTTGTGTTGGTCCCTAAGTAGTAAGAAACAAGGTAAGGTGTCCTTTCACTCAGAGCAGTTAGCACAAGAGTAGATTATCTGAAAATTACTTCAAGAAGACAGTTAGCAATTGATGATCTTAAATAAGTCATATTAAGTTGGGCAAAGTGTGTGTTTGGGCCTTCAGAGACGGTGAATCTCAACCTGGCTATACACGAAAATCACCCAAGGAACTTTGAAAATGCTGTCTTTTAGACCAATTACAACAGACTCTCTGGGAGTGGGGCCAGCAGTGTTTTTTTATTTTGTTTTGTTTTTGAGACAGAGTTCCGCTCTTGTTGCCCAGGCTGGAGTGCAATGGCATGATCTGAGCTTACTGCAACATCCACCTCCTAGGTTCAAGTGATTCTCTTGCCTTAGCCTCCCAAGTAGCTGAGATTACAGGTGCCCGCCACCATGCACGGCTAATTTTTTTGTATTTTTAATAGAGACGGGGTTTTGTTATGTTGGCCAGGCTGGTCTCGAACTCCTGACCTCAGGTGATCTACCCGCCTCGGCCTCCCAAAGTGCTGGGATTACAGGCGTGAGCACCGTGCCCGGCCAGAAGTGTTTTTTTAAAGTTCCCCAAGTGATTCCAGTTTGCAATCACGATGGAGAACTGGGCTGGGTGTGGTGGCTCTTGCCTATAATCCTAGTACTTTGGGAGGCTGAGACAGGAGGATTGCTTGGGGCCAGGAGTTTGAGACCAACCTGGCCAACATAGCGAGACCCTGTCTCTAAGAAAAAAGAAAAAAAAAAAAGGAGGACTGATGAGCTGAACATTGTTTTTTATTGCTGTTGTTGTTGTTTTTTATTTTTTAAAACTTTTTATAAAATAGATATGTGGTCTCGCAATGTTGACCAGGCTGGTCTTAAACTCCTGGATTCAAGTGATTCTCCCATCTTGGCCTTCCAAAGTGCTGGGATTACAGGCCTGAGCCACCGCACCTGGTGGAATATTATTAATTGAGTCCTTTTCACACTTATTTTCTCCCTCAAGTGGAGCAGTAAGGTGGCCATCAAGAGCCCTTGTCTTACCTTAACTCTACATTCATTACGCAAACTTGAGCTGGTATTTTCTCTCCACAAAATGCAGAAGGTAATAAAGTTAATAAACTTTGTCCATTATTACAAGAGCTTGGGAAGATTAGTATGAAAACAGTTAACAACCAGATTCCAAATCATGACCTTTCTTTAGAAGCAATCTGGCAGACACAACTTCCTGTCAAGGAATTGTGGAATTGACTATAACTGCTTGTCAAGTCTTAATACATTTGCCCCATGTCCGCATGTAATATCTTTGAAGAGTTTTGACAGTAGTTTATATTGAATAGAATATATTCCATTTTTATCAGATAACAAGAATTGGATTATTCTCCAACTTACTCTTTTTATTTCCAGTAAATTCGGCAAACATCAGACTTACGGGATTTCTTTCTTTCTTTCTTTCTTTCTTTCTTTCTTTCTTTCTTTCTTTCTTTCTTTCATTCTTTTTTCTTTCTTTCTTTCATTCTTTTTCTTTCTTTCTTTCTTCCTCTCTCTTTCTACCTATCTCTCCATTAAAACATATTTTGTATGTTAATTATATATTTGGAAAAACTAGGAAATAAAAATTTAAGCAAAGAACTTACAGTTTAAAACAACACGCTTTAGTATGAATGGAAGAAGGAAAAGGAATATAAGGAAGTCCATGATTTGGGGACGCTCTCTAAAGAGTTTTCCAATTCACTTCTTTTGAGGCTTAGGCCTGTGAGACCAGGATAATTTCATGGCCTGTCAGGGACACCTGAATAGATATCTAAAGATTAGTTTGCTATGCCTCTTAGTCATGCTTTTCTGCTCTTTGGATGTGAGAATCTTATCCTCCTGGAGGCGAAGGTAACACTTTTCCTAATTCATAATCAATAAAAATTATAATAGAAGTATAAATGCTGGTGTCTGTCCTTGGGTTCATTGTCCTGAGATGGTGGAGAGAATACAGGTGGCCACAGGAAAATGTCAGAGACAAATAAACACTAAATCTTATAATATTGGCCACAGTTCAGTAGGAATTCAGCCAGGCTCTGGGCTAGGAGCCAGAGGTCCAAAGGTTAACAAGTTCACCTGCCCTTGAGGGGCTCAGAGTCTGGTGCAGAAAATGGGCATGTAAACCCATCGTTATTCAGTAGTCACCACGGAGGCTACAAGACCTGAAGGTACCAGGCCTCAGAGAATGGAATAATGTTAGGTTTTATGAAGTAAAAATACCTCAGATTTTAAGTGCAGGGCTTCAGATGTTTTTTTTTTTTTTTTGTAGCTTTGTTTTAAATTATTCAAAATTTGACCAGGATGAGACTAACCACAGGAAAACCTAGTGGATAGACTAAAGACTAGGTCGTGGTGCTTTGAGCTTTTTGAACACTTGATAAAACACTACTGAAAGTAAAGTAAAAACTTCTGAGTAATAAAGTTCAAGAGCTTCTATAATATTCTAAAGGATTTTTTGTTTGTTTTCAAGACAAGTCCATTTTTAAATTTTTAAATTTTTATTTTTTTGAGACAAGCAATCTTCCCACCTCGGCCTCCCAAAGTGCTGGGATTATAGGTGTGAGTCACCACGCCCGGCTGACATTTTTAAATTTTTAAATTTTTTCACATGAGAAACATATAACACTATACATTAGGTGAAAACAAAAACAGATTAAGGTCCAAGTGGAACATAAAACAAATATTTGAAAAAAATGTAATAAAAATTGTCTGGGTGCGGTGGCTCACACCTGTAATCCCAGCACTTTGGGAGGCTGAGGCAGGCAGATCACCTGAGGTCAGGAGTTTGAGACCACCCTGGCCAACATGGTGAAACCCCATCAAATTAGCCAAAGTTAAAGACCAGCCAAAAATTAGCCAGGTGTGGTGACGCATGCCTGTAATCCCAGCTACTCTGGAGGCTGAGGCACTAGAGTTGCTTGAACCTGGGAGGCAGAGGTTGCAGTGAGCCAAGAAAGCACCACTGCACTCCAGCCTGGGCGACAGAGTGAGACTTCATCTCAAACATAAATAAATAAATAAATAAATAAATAAATAAATAAATAAATAATTGATGGTGTCCTCAGATGCCTGACAGTCCATTTGACAATGAAGACCTTGTAGAAACATGGAAAATATATAGAAGCAATGTAAAAAGTAAAACAGATACATTATGATGATAGCTGGGTAAAAAACTAGAGGGACCCATGACTAGCTACTGGTTGTGGTGGTAATAACCAGTGGTGCTTTTTTTTTTTTTAATTCTAATTTTTTTTTTTTTTTTCCAGAGACAGGACCTTGCTTTCTCCCCTAGGCTGGAGTACAGTGGCATGATTATAGCTCACTGCAGCCTTGAACTCCTGGGCTCAAGCTATCCACCTGCCTCAGCCTCCTGAGTAGCTGAGACAACAGGTGTGTACCACCACGCTCAGTTAATTTTTATTTTTTGTAGAGACAGGGTCTTGCTATGTTGCCCAGGCTGGTCTCTAACTTCTGGCCTCAGGTGATCCTCTCAACTCAGCCTCCTAAAGTGCTTGGACAAGAGCCACTGCACCCAGCCTAATGTTTTGTAGATTTTAGTTTACAAGTTTTCCACTTCCTTGATGGTTTTAGAACTTTCTCCATCCAGGTGTGTTGACTTTACTGGAATCTTATCTACAGCAGAGGGACAAATGAACAATAAGGACTAATAAGTCAGGGCTGTCATATTCAGGTTGCCATATTTCAAAACTGCCACAAGATGGGAGTATTTTAAAACTTTACTCTGATTTTCTGATCATTAATCTTTGTGGGTCATAAGGCAATGGAACCTCGGTATGTGAAAGCAGTACACTGGAATTCAGAAAGGCAAACATCACTCTGTTTTTGCTGTTGGAAATTTGATTCACATGAGATGGCCAAAGGGAAATGGATATTAAAGCAAGGGAAGTGATAGCTGTTGGTTTGTAACTGTTTTGTGCAGCGTTTGAAAAGAAGCTCCTAGTGTAAAATGGAAAAATTTTTGGAAAGAAAAGCCAGTATTTTGAACAAATGCATCCTCTCTCTTTTGTTTGTAAGGCTTTCAAAGTTGAAGTCTTTCCATGATTCACCATTGTCTTGACCTTTGGTTGCAATGTAGAAATTCAGTGAAAGTCCAGCTGCCAGTGGTACATGTTGTGGGCTGCTACTGTTAAACTTTCCACACGTCTCTGGTCCCTCAGGCAAATAGCAGGTGCATTTTTTAGTGTCCTGAAATAGAAGTTACAGTTATATAAATTCAAATTGCAAGAAATGCAGTATACCAAGGTAGAGAGCTGGTGGGCAGTGGAGTTTGTGTCCTAGCTAATATGTGAAAGGGCCCATTTGCAAAGAAATCTATTACCAATAGATGGTAAGCTTGGCTACAATGTAGGATGTTTTAATACTTTTAAAGACTTATCCTAAAGGTCACAGGGAGCTTTAGACAAAGAAAGGAAGGACGAAGATAGGAAGTTTGGCCAGATCAGATAGAGGAAGGACTGGCAGGTACTTTAGGTTTCTGCAGGCAAGGAGGCAAGTCCAGGAAGGCCAGCAAAAGCTTTTCTTGATCACCTTTTGATTACCACTGAGACTTGTGATTGCAGACTCTGCGCTAAGGGGCTTAAATACCTCCCAGTTTCTATCAGGTGTTGTGTGCATGTGCATCTGGACCAGTTTCCACAGAAAACATTCAACAGGCCATGGAGAGTGCTTGAGTTCAATTGTTAACATTGTTGTCTTGTTTGCTGGGACTTTCCAGTGGCCCCCTCTACTCCTCTTCTTAGGTGGGATTTCTCGCTTATCCAGGCCCACAGGTGCCCACAGGTGGGACAGGTACTCATCCCACTGCATTTTCACCATCCTACTTCTAGAATTCTAGAGTGTCCATTATGTTAAAGTTTAATCTCTGATTTAACAAGAGAACAGGCAGGTGCGGTGGCTCATGCCTGTAATCTCAGCACTTTGGGAGGCCGAGGTGGGTGGATCACCTGAGGTCAGGAGTTTGAGACCAGTCTGGCCAACATGGTGAAACCTCATCTCTAATAAAAATACAAAAATCAGCCGGGTGTGATGGCACACACTTGTAATCCCAGCTACTCAGGACGCTGAGGCAGGAGAATCACTTGAACCTGGGAGCAGAGGTTGCAGTGAGCCAGATCGCACCACTGCGCTCCAGCCTGGGTGACAGAGCGAGATTCCGTCTCAAAAAAAACAAAACAAAACAAAAAAACAGAAGTGAGATCAAGCAACTTGCCTAAGAAGCTATCCTAATACAAAGCTCTTTGCACACAGTTTTCTGTCCAAATCACCAAAATCTCCCCTCTTTTCTAGGTTCACCACAAGGCCTCATCTTTAAAGTTTTAGAGTATTTATTGTAAAAATCTATGTGTCTCAATTACATATTCTCTGGTATTGTTCACAGTTGCTGTCTGTGGCTGTCTTGACTCCTCACCTAGATGCTAAGTCCCATGAACACAAATCCATGGCTTATACACAAGGGTTTCTCAAACTTTAATGTGCACACGATCACCTGGGGAGCTTGTGAAAATGGAGATTCTGATTCAGAATGTCAGAGGCCCAAGACAGGGGCCCTCGGACTCTGCATTTCTAATAAATCCCCTTAGTTGTGTTGCCGTGCTCCTGGCTCAGCACAGTACTCATTAATTGATTGATTGCTGTTCCGTCTTAGAAACCTTGCAGGGGTCCATTTTCTCTGCTAGACGTTGGTTTCCCTGTCTGTAGCATGTTAAAGGGTTAATAATCGTTTGTCTTTGTGATGGGCAGGCAGTGTAGTGTGGCTGGTTAAAACATGACTTTGAGCCACTCAAATAAAAAGCTAACATGTATCAAGTACCTACTATGTGTTGGGCACTGGGTTGAGTTATTTCTCTCTCTCTCTCTCTCTTTCTGTTTCTTTCAGTCTCTCTCTGGGTGAGCCGGGGCATAGAGGCTCACTCCTGTAATCCTAGCACTTTGGGAGGCCAATATGGGCGCATTGCCTGAGCTCAGGAGTTCAAGAACAGCCTGGGCAACATGGCGAAATTCCATCTCTACTAAAATACAAAAAATTAGCCCGGCATGGTGGTCTGCACCTGTAGTCCCAGGTACTCAGGAGGCTGAGGTGGGAGAATCGCTTGAACCCAAGAGGCATAGGTTGCAGTGAGCTGAGGCAGTGCCACTGCACTCTAGCCAGGGCAACAGAGCAAGACTCCATCTCAAAAAAAAAAAAAAAAAAAAAAAAGCTTATTATGCTTCCTGCCATGATTTATTTATTTATTTATTTTTGAGATGGAGTCTCGCTCTGTGCCCAGGCTGGAGTGCAATGGCATGATCTTGGCTCACTGCAACTTCTGCCTCCTGGGTTCAAGAGACTACTGCTCAGCCTCCTGAGTAGCTGGGATTACAGGTGCGCACCACCACTCCTGGCTAATTTTTGTAGTTTTAGTAGTGATGGGGTTTTGCCATGTTGGCCAGGCTGGTCTCGAACTCCTGACCTCAGGTGATCCACCCGCCTCGCCCTCCTAAAGTACTGGGATTACAGGCATAAGCTACCACACCTGGCCCCTGCTAAGATTTTTATATCAGCCGGTAGTTTTAAAATCATGACTGATTTTTCACAATAATCACAGTTTTATGCCCTGTACAATTATATGGAACATGTTTCAAAAGATTTTGAATCAAAGACAAGAGTGTTTAATTTGCATAACTCAGAGAAGTGAATTATGAATTTATTAATATAAAATTATAATTCTTCTGGGTTTCAGGAGATCAATAGCAATAAATTTGGCCAAAACAAAAATGCATTTGTCTTGAAATGTCTTTAAAATTGAAAATCTAACTAGTAGATTTTAGTTAGAAAGAGTTTCAGGAGATCAAGAGCAATAAATTTGACCAAAACAAAAATGCATCTTCTTGAAACTTCTTTAAAATTCAAAATCTAACTAGTAAGCATTTTATTGATTAAAAATGGATTTTTCTTCTCAAAAGGAAAACATACTACGGGTCCACTTTTTTTTTTTTTTAGTTGGCCCCGGTCTCACTCTGTCACCCAGGCTGGAGTGCAGTGGCACGATCTCGGCTCACTGCAACCTCTGCCTCCCAGGTTCAAGCAACTCACCTGCCTCAGTCTCCCGAGTAGCTGGGATTACAGGCGTGTGCCACCGCTCTCGGCCAATTTTTTTGTATTTTTAGTAGAGATGGGGTTTCTCCATATTGGCCAGGCTGGTCTCGAACTCCTGACCTCGTGATCCACCCACCTTGGCATCCTAGGGTGCTGGGATTACAGGCATGAGCCACCGCGCCCAGCCGGGTCCACCTTTTACTCGAGTTAAGAGGAATGTGTGTGTGTGTGTGTGTGTGTGTGTGTGTGTATGCATGTATACTTCACAATAAACCTTGACTTAAGTGCTCTTATTCCCATCTTAAAGGTGTGGAAACTGAGGCTATAAGATTAAATGACTTGCCCACTTTTACACTGCTACTAGGGGCTCACACAGGATAGAAATTCAATTCTGTTTTCAAACCCACATAATTTTTTTAAACATTTTATTTTGAAAAATTAAAAACCTACAGAAAAGTTTCAAGAATGGTACAATGAACATGCATATTCCCTTTCTCTAGATTCACCAGTTGTTACTGTGTAAAAAAAATTTTTTTTTAGAGTCAGGTTCTCGCTATGTTGCGCAGGCTGGTCTCCAACTCCTAGGCTCAAGTGATCCACTCTCCTTGGCCTCCCAAAGTGCTGGCATTATAGGCATGAGCCTCCCAAAGTTCTGGGATTATAGGCATGTGCCTGGCCAGTTGTTACTGTCGTCCCCATTTGCAAAGCCCTCATTCTTTTTCTTTTTTCTTTTCTTTTTTGTTTTTGAGACAGGATCTTGGTCTGTCGCCCAGGCTGGAGTGCAGTGGCACAATCATGGCTCACTGCAGCCTTGACTTCTGGGCTCAAGAGATCCTCCCACCTCAGCCTCCCATGTAGTCTGGACCATAGGCAAGCACCACCATGCCCGGCTAAATTTTTTATTTTTATTTTTTGTAGAGACTGGGGGGTGGTCTTGAACTCCTGGTCTCAAGCAATCTTCCTGCCTTGGCCTCCCAAAATGCTAGGATTACAGGCATAAGCCACCATGCCCAGCTAAAGCCCTTACTCTTTTTTTTTTTTAAATCTTTTTTACAGAGACAGAGTCTTACTATGTTACCCAGGCTGGTCTTGAACTCCTGGACTCAAGCTATCCTCCCGCCTCAGCCTCCCAAAGTGCTGGGATTACAGGCGTGAGCCACCATGCCTAACTAAGCTCTCATTCTTAATCACTATACTGTTTATTAGGTATATTGTGGTCTTAGGATATTATATGATCTCTCCATTTAATTTCTTCATTTGTAAGGGTATAAAAATATTTACATTGAGGGTTTTAAAAATGAGATTAAGTGAAATAATGTACTTACTTTTTCAACAAATGTTTACTGATCTCCTACTGTGCTGGGATGAATACCAGGCATTGTTCCAGGTCCCAACAAAGCAAGACAGCACAGTCCATTCCCCAACAGAACTTAGAATCAGAGGTGGCGAGGCCAGACAGTAAAGGGCACACCAGGCAATTTCAGGACATCTAAGCACTGGAGAGGAGACAACACCTTTAGACACAGTGGTCTGGGAAGGCTTACTGGAGGAGGTGACCCTTGGCCTGAAGCCCTTCCCATGAAAGGGAGTAAACCATGCAAAGACAGGGGAGGAGCGGTCCAGCCTGCCCAGAGTGAGTGCTGAACCTCTCTTTCACCAACAAAGCAAAGGAGATTGGGGTACTTCCTTGTGTGGAGATTGTTTTTAGGAGGGAGCACACTCTGTCAGCTAGACTAGATCTTAATGTGACAAAAAACAGGCCAGGCCAGCCAGTTTTTCACAGTCTATTCCAGCTTGCACATTTATAACCCTTCTTCACAGGGTACTGCAAGCATGGGTTTCTGAGAACCAATCTTTATAAAAGTGCCTTGAATTCCTTGGTAATTATTTCCTTTTAAGCGTGTAACTTTTATTATTACTAAACTGCTTTTTAAATTAATGGTAGTTGTTGTCCAAAGGAAGTCTGATCTGTGTTTCTGCAACCTCAATGATCTTTTGTTTCTAATTAAGGAATTGGATGAAGACATGCATCAGAAAATTGCAACGGAGATGAACCTCTCTGAAACTGCTTTTATCCGAAAACTGCACCCGACAGACAACTTTGCACAAAGTAAATATGCATTTTTTTTTTTTTTTTTTTTTAAAGAACTGTTCTGTCGCATAGGCTGGAGTGCAGTGACATGATCTGGGCTCACTGCAACCTCCGTCTCCTGCGTTCAAGCAATTATTGTGCCTCAGCCTCCCAAAGTGCTGGCATTATAGGCGTGAGCCACTGCACCTGGCCTAAATATGCATTCTTTAAAATAATTCTTGAATGACATCAGAAATTATTTTTTAGGTGGGGGAATGATCTTTAAGGAAAATGCCCCCTTATTATTTGCTTGCAGATAGTAGATAGAGCGGGAGATTCTGATTTGGTTTTCAGTTCATCTGGGGGAGGGGGTGTTGGTGAATCTGAATGTTTCCATTCCAGATCTAGCACTGGGGAGCCCTAGGATGCTTGCCTAGCCATCATTCCTCCTTTTACAACATGTTTTGGCTATTCATCATGCTAGAGAACTATTTAGGAAAGAAGAAAATGAGAAATCTGTGACCTGCTTGCATGGGAATGATCTCATCTCTCTTTGGCTTTTCCTATCCTCAGGTTCCTGCTTTGGACTGAGATGGTTTACACCAGCGAGTGAGGTCCCACTCTGTGGCCATGCCACCCTGGCTTCTGCAGCTGTGCTGTTTCACAAAATAAGTAATGTGATTTTCTTTAATGAATCTAACACTTAGCAAATGGCACTTTTTTTTTAAGTTCTCACACACACTTTTTCTGATGGTCCAAAGTGACTGGTATAAAGACTCTGCAGAGTTTACTTCATGCTATCCATAATGTGGAAACAAAACCAGCGACCTTCAATAGCACTTTGGCCTTTCTGAGTATGTGCCCAGCATCACTGGAAAGCTGCAGTCAGAATGCTATTTTATTTTATTTTTATTTTATTTTACTTTCTGGTTGACAAACAGTTTGACAACCATTTTATTTTATTTTATTTTATTACTTTTTGAGACAGAGTCTCACTGTGTTGCCCGGGCTGGAGTGCAATGGCACGATCTTGACTCACTGCAACCTCCGCCTCTCTCCACCTCCTGGGTTCAAGTGATTCTCCTGCCTTAGCCTCGAGTAGCGGGATTACAGGCACCCGCCACCACACCCAGCTAATTTTTGTATTTTTAGTAGAGATGGGGTTTTACCATGTTGGCCAGACTGGTGTCAAACCCCTGGCCGCCAGTGATCCATCTGCATCGGCCTCCCAAAGTGCTGGGATTATAGGCGTGAGGCACCATGCTTGGCCTCATTTTAAACTGGAGCTCTCTGGTCTTTGTGAAGCTTGCATGGGCAGAATTGTCATCTCATACGATATGAGATTGGAGACCAACAGGAACATTTCGCTCCAATTATTTCCGCTCCCACATTGAAATTCATTTCACAATAAGAGATTCTTCAATAAACTTTTTTTTTTTTTTTTGAAATGGGGCCTGGCTCGGTTGCCCAGGCTGGAGTGCAGAGGCGGGATATCAGTTCACTGCAACCTCTGACTCCTGGGCTCAAGCCATCCTCCCACTTCAACCTCCAAAGTAGCTGAGACCACAGGTGCACACCACCACACCTAGCTAATTTTTGTATTTTTGGTAGAGACAGGGTTTTGCTATGTTGCCCAGGCTGGTCTCAAATTCCTGAGCTCAAGTGATCTGCCCACCTTGGCCTCCCAAAGTGCTGGGATTACAGGCATGAGCCACCATGCCCAGCCAATAAGAGCTTCTTTGCTCTGAATTTTAAAGATTCCTGGGTCCCCACTGTATACATTCACCTTAAGAGGAGTTGCAGCACCTTAATTCTGCCAGTTTCTATCTTAGCTGCATTTAGTTTAATGGACAAAGATCAGGGCCTTGTGGGGATGGGACAGAGAAGAGATTCCTGGGAAATGCCCTAAAACAGGAGATGGAAGCAGCCACAAACAAGCATAGACAGCAAACGGAAATGGAAACAAGGAAAGAAACAGGATGATAGGACAGAAGGTCACTGTGGGGGATGGGCAAAACCCCGTCTCTACTAAAAATACAAAAATTAGCTGAGCATGGTGGCAGGCGCTGGTAGTCCCAGCTACTCAGGAGACGAAGGCAGGAGAATTGCGTGAACCTGGGAGGCTGTGGTTGCAGTGAGCCGAGATTGTGCCATTGCACTCCAGCCTGGGCAACAGAGTGAGACTCTGCCTCGAGGAAAAGAAAAAAAAGAAAGTAGGATTGAATAGAGGGAAGAATTGAACTGCAGAGTAGTAGCAACAAGGAAAGGCCTAGGCCAAATCCATGGGGAGCTCTAAAGCTGGACATTTTTTCAAGTAGTATAGTTCTAAGTAGAGGCAAAGATTCAGGCCTTTTTACCCTCCGTGGACCAGTTCCCAAAGCCTGGAAAAGATGTATGACTTTGGGCAAGGTAGCTCTACTCAGCCAAAGGTAACTCCAAGAGAGTGACTCAGGTGAGAGCTGTTGGCCACCAGCACTCTGGGCAAGCAGGGTCAGGGCCGGGTGTAGGCAGAGCCAGCAAGGCCCCAGCTTGCAGCTGAGAGCAGGTGCCTCCTTTCATTTTGTACCCTATGGTACTTCCTTGCTTCATGGAGTCCCAGTCCTGAGGCCATGGGTTGGACATAGAATATGGATCAGCACCCGACAGAGAAGGGGAACTTTGGGCTAAAGTATACGATGAAGCATCTGTGGGATGAGCTAGAGTGAGAGGAGGAGCATCCCAGGCAGAGGCTAGCAAGTGCAAAGCCCCTGGGGCCTGTCTATATGATTGGCAGGAGATAAAGTTGAGAGGCTATATAATGTAATTCAATATACATTTTAAAAAGATGATTTTGGTATCTGTGGATAGGGGACATGTGCAAAGGCAAGCAAACATTCCGAAATGTTTAGGAATTGAGTCTTGAAAAATAGGATTTACTGAAATTAAATTGAGTGTCTTTTTGTTTCTGTTTTTGTTTTTTTGAGATGGCGTTTTGCTCTTGTCACCCAGGCTGGAGTGCAATGGCAAGATGTTGGCTCACTGCAACCTCTGCCTCCTGTGTTTAAGTGATTCTCCTGCCTCAGCCTCCCAAGTACTTGGGATTACAGGTGCCTGCCACCATGCCTGGCTAATTTTTGTATTTTTAGTAGAGATGGGGTTTTACCATGTTGGTCACGCTGGTCTCAAACTCCTGACTTCAGGTGAACCACCCGCCTCAGCCTCCCAAAGCAAGATTGAGTGTCTTTTGAAAACTGGACTCCACGTGGGTTGGTTTGATGCTAAGGTTTGGAATAATAACATCCTGGAACCCCCCATAGGGCAGTCTTAAGGTTAGATAAGATAAGGTATGAAAAAATGCTTTGTAAATAATGTCTTACACAAATCGTAACGAGAAAAATTAAGCTTTGTGTTTCCGAATGTCAATTTTATGCTCAATGAAAGTTAATAAGCCAAAGTTCTTCACCTTTGACATGTGGTTTAAGTTTTACAGAAATATTAAGGGAGAGAAAAGAATTAGGTCACCATTCTTTGTTTTCACTAAAAATGTTATACACACTGATAAGTAGCCCAAGTTGTATCAGTAACATGGGATGTCAGCGTTTGTGGTGCATTCTTTAAATTACATTGTTATGTAAAAAGTTTGGTTCATTTAGGATAAACCAAATTTATTTCATATAAGACTGATATTTACAACTTAAATGTTTTGTTATTCCCTTGGCATATCTTAGACTAGAAGAGGTTATGACTCTATGGTTGTTGCTGCTGGATATTTTTAAATCTGTATTAGAAACATTATAGGCTGGGTGCAGTGGTTCACGCCTGTAATCCCAACACTTTGGGAGCCAAGGCGGGAGGATCACTTCAGTCTAGAACTTAGAGACCAGCCTGAGCAACATAGTGAGACCCTGTCTTTACAAAATATTTAAAAATTATCCAGGCATTATGGCTCATGCCTGTAGTCCCAGCTACTTGGGAGGCTGAGGTGGGAGGATTGCATGAGCTCAGGAGGTCAAGGCTGCAGTGAGCCAGTCCCCAGCCTGGTCAACAGAGTGAGACAGTTTCTCAAAGAAAGAGAAAACATTATAAATTGTAGGTTTAATGTATTAACCTCATTTTATAGATGAGGAAACTGAGATTTAAGGAGGCTGGCCAGGTGTGGTGGCTCACGCCTGTAATCCCAGCATTTTGGGAGGCCGAGGCAGGTGGATCACTTGAGGTCAGGAGTTTGAGACCAGCCTGACCAACATGATAAAACCTCGTCTCTACTAAAAAAACAAAAATTAGCTGGATGTGATGGTGCACACCTGTAATTCCAGCTTCTTGGGAGGCTGAGGTGGGAGAATCACTTGAATGTGGGAGGCAGAGGGTACAGTGAGCTGAGATCGCACCACTGCACTCCAGCCTGGGCAACACAGTGAGACCCTGTCTCAAAAAAAAAAAAAAAAAAAAAAAAAGGAGACTAAGTTAGTAAGGGCACAGTAAGCAGTAAAGAGCTGGGATCTGAAGCCTTGAAGTATGACACCACATCTGATCAGTTATGTTCTTGGTTCTCAAGTTAGAATCTAGTGAGAGTTTTCTCCATTCTAGACCCCAGCAACCCAAACCTCACTCCATCATAGAAAAGGATGACATTACCAGAAAATCTAAGACAATGCAAAGGTGTTTGAAATGGACATGTACATATATGACAAAGTTTATTTCCTATTTCTTGATTCCTATTTTGGCCAGAAAATATGAATAGCATGCTCACGTTTGTCACTCTGAGTGGAGAACTAAGGGCCAGACGAGCAGAGGATGGCATCGTCCTGGACTTACCTCTTTATCCAGCCCACCCCCAGGTCAGCTCTTTGTAATTATTGCCCTAAGCCGTGTACAACCGACAGCTCTCCTGTTTTATAATAATTTTGTTTTTTTCCCTCCCCATCTAGGACTTCCATGAAGTAGAGGACTTGATAAAGGTTGGTAAAAAGAATAAAACCTGAGCCTAGTTATTTGTTATTGTTTGCACGCAAAGATTTGGTATCATTTGATCCACAAAGACAGGCATTCTACCAATATAAATGTTACAGTGTTTCAGGTTTGAATTTTAATATTCAGTCTATTTGGTGAGAAGGTTGACCAGTTTTCCTTGGCTCCTGATTGTCAGTGCTGGCCCCCATGGTAGGATGGAGGGAAGAGACACTATTATGTGGCAGGCCGAAAGGCACAAAAGAACCAATGGAGATGGTTCTTTTGTGCCTTTCTTTTGAACCAAGAAGAGGGAGAATAGGATGTCTTAAGGAAATGTAAGTTTCTGGGAGGAGACCAGCCTTTAGGGAAATTAAGGGATGTTGAATTTCTGTGCTTCTCTAGCTAGAAGGAGAGGAATGGGCCCCGAGCATGACTGTGCAAGTTCAGGTGTGAAAGTTGGGAATTTCTGGCAGAAAGAGGTCATTCCATAAAATCCATACACACAAGGTGGAGGGAAAAAATGGAACCTTCCTGGCAGCTGTCAGTGTCTCCAGTTTCTGTAGTAAAGAATGGGACTGAAGTGGGGGAGGGCTGTGCTTTGATAGAGGAAACCAAGAAAGCATGAGTACCTTGCAGGTAAGACAAGATAAGGAACATGGGCTCCTCATGGGGTCTGTGTGGGCATGGGGCTTAATAATATTAATGATGATGAAACATTTTGAGAGTCTTTCTGTGTGCAGTGCCACATGTTGAGCATTTCACTTGCATTGTCCATTTAATTCTCAATGTTTCTCAGTGAGGTAGGCACTGCAGTTGTCCCACGAAGGTTCTGCAGGGCCAGAGTAGCCCTGGATGACCAGGGGCTTGGTGTGTAGAGAAGAGAGGGCCCAGGTCAGGACCAGGGCAAGGGCTGTCATGAGAAAAATGATTCTGTAGCTTGGTCTATTGTGAGTACTACTTGGGTATTTCTCAGTGAATTTTTAACTACAGCATTTGTAATCTCTGTATTTGGCTTTATATATGTTTTCAAAGAATATAAACAAGCATGATGGATCCTGATTTTATACTCAGCCCCACCCATGGCTTGGGTTTTGGAGACAAGCCAAATTTAAAAACAAACTGCTTTAAACATACTGGTAAGAAAGTGGAAAAAAACTTATAATGGTAGACCTTGTTCATGGTAGAAAGAACTCAACTTAGCCTCAGGGTCAGCATTTATTAAATGGGATAACAAAGGGTTGTAAGTATTGCCATTTTGTGTTCTTCCCTAGAAACTGGCAGTAAGATTCCCAGCCAAGAATTAAACTTTTTTTTTTTTTTAATTTGAGATGGAGTTCGCTCTTGTTGCCCGGGTTGGAGTGCAATGGCGTGATCTTGGATCACCACAACCTCCACCTTATGGGTTCTAGCAATTCTCCTGCCTCAGCCTCGTGAGTAGCTGAGATGACAGGCATGCACCACCACACCTGGCTAATTTTGTATTTTTAGTGGAGACAGGGTGTCTCCATGTTGGTCAGGCTGGTCCTGAACTCCTGAGCTCAGGTGATCGCCCGCCTCGGCCTCCCAAAGAGCTGGGATTACAGGCATGAGCCACCGCGCCCACCCCTAAACTTTTAAATCAATGTAGGAACCCATGCAGATAAGGGCCGGGTTCGAGAGACTAAGGCTCTGGAGAACAGATGGGATCTGGCTGTAGGAGTTCCCATTTCTTGAGGAAGTTACGTTGGTCAGCCCATACTCACAGAGGCAGAAAGCCCAAGTACCACCCAAGGCAGAAGGAATTCCGGATGTGGGAACTGGAGTATCTTGGCCTCTAGCAAGGATTAGAGAACCTGAAGCCACCTAGTGACTACCATACAACTACCATGTAATTACCATCTGCTGGGCCTGGCAGCTGGGGTTGGTGCCAAAGGATGACTTGGTGGTGTGGGAAGGTGTTGTCTCCTCATAATCCCCCTCAGTGCCCCAAGCCACCCTCAAACAAACATACAAACAAATGATGTTCCTGGATTTCAGCAAGATTATGTGCAGTCAGGTAGAGTGAACCAGGGTATCTTGAGAACATGTTATGTTATTGATCTGTCACATACAATCTGAGTGAAAGTGGTGTGCTTGCCAAGCAGAGCAGCACAGGACGAGCCCTCTAGTCCCTCCTTCCAATCAAGCTGCTAGCCCTGAGTCCTTGCCGTGTGTAATGTTCTAATTGCTGCTGCAGATACTCCACATATACGATTTTATTTAATCCTCACAGCTCTAAGAGGTGGACATGAGGCCCCCCCCATCTCTAAAGATGATGGACAGTAGGGATTTAGAGCTTTTTCTCTGACCTTCTCAGACCTGGGTCAAGATATGTGTATGTGTATGTGTGTGTGTGTGTGTGTGAGATCTTTGGCCTTTCTAAGTCTCTTTCTCCTCTGTGGGGAGAATACCTACTTGAAGGAGTTGTGCATTGAGGCACATAGTAGGCACTTGTGAGCAATGCCTATTTTTTTTTTTTCGTTTTTTGAGACAGAGTCTCATTCTGTCTCTCAGGCTGGAGTGCAGTGGTGCGATCTCGGCCAGTGATTCTTGGCTCACAAGTGATTCTTGGTTCACCAGGTTCGAGTGATTCTCTTGCCTCAGCCTCCCGAGTAGCTGGGATTACAGGAGTGCACCACCACGCCCGACTAATTTTTGTATTTTAGTAGAGATGGGGTTTTGCCATGCTGGCCAGCCTGGTCTCGAGCTCCTGACCTCAGGTGATCCACCTACCTCAGCCTCCCAAAGTGCTGGGATTACAGGTGTGAGCCACTGCACCTGGCCACAATGCCGGTTTTGAGGCTCACAGAGGCCTCTTTGGTAGCCAGGAGACTGACCATCCTTGGGCAACACCTTAAGCTCTGAAACTGCACTAACACTCTTGGGGACTGGAGACGATGGGCATGCTTGGCTCACAGTGGATGCTCAATGAGAGGTCATTTCCCATTTCAGGGGATCAAGGGCTTGGCCTAGGTCATGTCCCTGAGGAGTTTTTGGTCTGTCTCCACAGACTGCCATAGGCGACACACTGGTCCAGGACATCTGTTATTCTCCAGATACCCAAAAGCTCCTTGTCCGCCTCAGTGACGTTTACAACAGGTAAGATTTTTGGCTGCATCAGCACTTTGGGGAGGGCTGAGTACCCAGATTTATAGCTCTGCCTTAGTCTGGCTGTGCTGTGTCCAGTCAAACCATGATTTACACAGCCAGAGTGTTTCTTTTCCCGATAGGAAGACATTCCCACTTGTTCTTCCTTCCCCTCCTGTTAAGCTGTTTGAGCAAGCTGCACCCTGGCCTGTTTTACAGAGTCTGTGGGGTGAGTGGGCTGTGAAATGGGTTTGTCCTAATCCATCTTGTTTATGAACAAGGTCATTTCTGGAGAACCTGAAAGTGAACACGGAGAATCTGCTGCAAGTTGAAAACACAGGGAAGGTGAAAGGGCTTATTCTTACCCTGAAAGGAGAGCCTGGTGGGCAGACCCAAGCGTTTGACTTTTACTCTAGATATTTTGCACCGTGGGTTGGTGTGCCTGAAGACCCAGTGACAGGTACTTTTTACTTGAGCCCAGGGGAGGGTTAAACAATGGAAGAGGAGGATCACAAATAGTTATTTAAGTGCACTTCCTGTGACCTTTCAGGTGGCTTGGGTTTTGAGCTGACTTGTTCCTCTATCTTTCCCCATCCCTGCCATCCCTTCACTGAAGTCTTACATGAAAAACATAAAATAGAGCAGGCAGATAACAGGGTTAAACCTGAGTGTCAGACAGCGTGAGTTTACATTCCTAGCTTCCTAGCTCTTGACCTTGGGCAAGTGACTTGACTTTTAAAAGTCTCAGTTCCCTCCTCTATAAATTGTATATAATACCTCATAGGGCTATAAAAACACAATGCATGTTAAGGGCTTAATACAGTGCCTGGCACATGGTAAGTGCCCAATAACTACTAGCTATTATATTGTATTGTTATGTTTTTTTGAGACATAGTCTCACTTCATCACCCAGGCTAGAACGGAGTGGCATGATCCCAGCTCACTGCAACCTCGGCCTCCCAGGTTCAAGCGATTCTCCTGCCTCGGCCTCCCTAGTAGCTGGAACTACAGGTGTCCACCACTACACCCAGCTAATTTTTGTATTTTTAGTAGAGATAGGGTTTCACCATGTTGGCCAGGATGGTCCCGAACTCCTGACCTCAAATGATCCTTCCTCGGCCTCCCAAAGTGCTGGGATTACAGGCATGAGCCACTGTGCCTAGCCAACTACTAGCTATTTTAATTATAACAACAAAACTAGCTCCTTGAGCCAACACTTCTAGATTGTCCACCACCTGGGAGCAGAGGGATGAGTCAAAGATAGGCAGAAATGTCATGACTTCTACTCTCACCCTCTTTGAGAACAGTGGGTTGCACTGCAAAGGACGAGAATGCTTGATGTGGGAGGATGGTGGGTGGGATGGTGAAGGGGCCACAGGCGGCTGGGCAGAGCATTCAAGGCTCCTGTTCTGGTCAGATGGCAGGGCCTGGATGGCTCAGTCACTCTCTGAGAAACAAAACGTGAAATTCAAAACTCAGCAAACAAGCACTTTTAAGACTCAGGAAAATGCCCAACAATATCCAAACAGTCCAGCTTCCCCATGGAAGAAAAGTTCCGAGCAGATTTGCACATGCACAGCTGCTTCACAAAGATTTTAATTGGCACAGAGTGAAAGTTTGTTTTTTTTGTTTGTTTGTTTTTTTCCCCCTGTAATGCTTTTCTAGAGTATAAAGGCCTTTGGACTTTGATGACCAACATCTGAGTTTGCTTGGGACTGAAGGGTTTCTCAGGATACAGAACTTTCAGTGCTAAAACCAGAACAGTCTCAGGCAAACCAGGCAGGATGGTTGGTTGCCTTACTTGAACATCCCATAACCCTTTTTTTTTTTGCCCAGGCTGGAGTGCAATGGCACGTTCTCAGCTCCCTGCAACCTCCGTCTCTGGAGTTCAAGAGATTCTCCTGCCTCAGCCTTCCGAGTAGCTGGGATTACAGGCATCTGCCACCATGCCAGGCTAATTTTTTGTATTTTAAGTAGAGACAGGGTTTTGCCATGTTGGCCAGGCTGGTCTTGAACTCCTAGCCTCAGGTCATCCATCTGCTTCGGCCTCCCAAAGTGCTGGGATTACAGGCGTGAGCCACCACGCCTGCCCCATAACACTTAATAGGTTTTCCCAAATGAGAGGCTTTTCCTCCCCATCTTTTTCTTCACAAAATATTTTTTCTGTCAGTTATTGCTGTATATTTTGTTATTTCATTTTAAAATCCAATCTCTAATCTAAATCTAGTGTACAAACGTGAAAAAATACCTCACTAAAAAGAAGTTCTTTTGGCGCCAAAAGCTCAGGAATGTTAGCTTGGTGGAAAATTTAGCCTTTTGGCCAGGTGCAGTGGCTCATGCCTGTAATCCCAGCACTTTGGGAGACCGAGGTGGGAGGGTTGCATGAGGCCAGGAGTTTCAGACCAGCCTAAGCAACATAAGGGAGACCCCGTCTCTACAAAAAAATTAACAAATAATAGTTAAAAGAAAAGAAAATTTAGCCTTTTTTCAGAGTTGCCACCTTTCTTTGCATATGCACTCTGGGAAGAAGGAGATACTTTCCCTGGAAAGATGTTGAAAGACTTATGCAAGGCTGGGCGCGGTGGCTCATGCCTGTAATCCTAGCCCTTTGGGAGGCTGAAATGGGTGCATTAGTTGAGGTCAGGAGTTCAAGTCCAGCATGGCCCACATGGTAAAACCCTGTCTCCACTAAAAATACAAAAATTAGCTGGGCCCGGTGGCTCATGCCTGTAATCCCAGCTACTCAGGAGGCTGAGGCAGGAGAATCACTTCAACCCAGGAGGTGGAGGTTGTAGTGAGCCAAGATTGTGCCACTGCACTCCAGCCTGGGCAACAGAGTGAGACTCTGTCTCAAAAAAAAAAAAAAAGTATTATGCAAAGGCCTTGATTCTCCTACCAAGGGCTAACAATGAGCTGGTAGACAAGAATTAAAACCTGCAGTCTAATTCAGCCTTAGGAAACTGTAAGGACCAGTCACAGTGGCTCATACCTGTAATCCCAGCACTTTGGGAGGCTGAGGCAGGTAGATCTCTTGAGATCAGGAGTTCAAGACTAGGCTGGGCAACATGGTGAAACCCCATCTCTACAAAAAATACAAAAATTAGCCAGGCATGGTGACATGCACCTGGAATTCCAGCTACTTGCGGGGGCTGAGGTAGGAGGATGGCTTGAGAACGGGATGTCAAGACTGCAGTGAGCCATGATTGTGCCACTGCACTCCAGGCTGGACAACAGAGCAAGACTGTGTCTCAAAAAAATAAAAATAAAAATAAAACAAAATAAAAAGAAAAAAGGAAAGAAAAGAAACTGTAAGACACATTTGATACATAATTTGGCAGAGTTTATCCATAAATTCTATGTCTTCCTTTCTATCTCCTTTCATAATTCTACACCCTGCTGTGGCCTGGCCAACATAATGATTTAGGTGATCTAGAGTTTAGTCAAACTGGGTAATTGATTGTAATTGCTTAGAAATTTACCACAAAATCGCCTCTGTTTTCTTTGGGATTGTCTCCTAACTTTTCACTTCTTTTCGAGGGTCTGCACACGCTGTTCTCAGCAGCTACTGGTCCCAGCATCTGGGGAAGAAAGAAATGCATGGTAGGAGAGCTCTTTACCAATTTCTTTTTTATTTGCCTAATTCGAAGCTAGTGTTCCTTCTCATATGTAATATCCCCTTGAAAATGTAATAAAATGTTATGTATCACCCACGTGAAAATGAAAGATTTTAAAATTCCTTCACCCTTAAAGATCCTCCACCCCAAACATCCTTCACCTCTGCCTCCCGCAACATACAGAGACTGTACAGACACAGACACAGACACAGTAGCTGCCCAATAAGTGTTTGTTGAATAAAATAGCTGTATAACTTTGGCCCAGAGAGGTTATTTATAATGTGATGGGTTGAGACTGGATGATCACCAAGGTTCCTTACTGGTATTGCTAGTCACAGGATTGAATCAAACAAATTACTTTGGAACCAAGTCCCCTAGTGATTAATGTATTGCTTAGAGGCAGAGAAAAATGATGACAGCCGATGGAGGCTGCACTGCCCTGATCATCCAAGGAGGAGTCTGTGACCCTGATTTGGAGAGAGCAAGGTGGCTATTCATTTTCCTTGGCGAGTCTAATTATTCTCCTAAGTACTGAGCTCCTGGAAGGCTGAGGCTAGCCTCTTTTGTCTGCCTGGAACACGTGGTTGCTTGAATATGTTATGAGTGAATGAACTCCCTCTGTCCTATTCAGAGCTGAGAAGATGGGGGCCTTCTCAGGAGGGCTGAGACCACCCTTCTTCATCTTCTTAGAGTTATAGTCCTGACTCTATTGTTCCAAACATCTTTGCTTTCTCCTAGAGAGAGCTGGGGAAGAAGCGATGAGTGCGGTGTGTCTGGGCCATTACAGGAATTAGTAGAGGAGATGGCCCAGGAAAAGGCTCAGGAAGGGAGTATGTGGAGCTGTGTGTTTTGTAGATCAAATTGAGTTTGTGGCTCTCTCAGTCTGCAGGAGAATGGGGATGGGAGTGGGCAGTACCATAAACAGATGAAGGAATTTATTCTTGAAACTGATCTGGGAGGACTCTAAGATTTGTAATAAGTCTTTCACTATGCTTTGTTAATTTAAAAGGGTGAAGATACTCTTAATTTGACTTGTTTGTTTTCTTTAGCGTTTCAGTGTTCCCGCCGCGGAGGAGATCTGGGAATTTCACTTCGTCCAGACGGAAGGGTTGACATTAGAGGAGGTGCAGCTGTTGTTTTAGAGGGCACACTGACAGCCTAGAGGTGGTTATGCCGTGACGCTGCTGTCTCTAACCACCAAGTATTTTCTGCATAAAAAGAAATGTAAGGGGCTGCCTTTAGCAAATGTGCATAGTAGTCTACTTAATCCTCATGTTAAAAATTGAAAAATGGGCCAGGCACAGTGGCTCATGCCTGTAATCCTAGCACTTTGAGAAGCCACGGGGGGCGGATCACCTGAGGTCAGGAGTTCAATACCAGCCTAGCCAACATGGTGAAACCTCGTCTCTACTAAAAATACAAAAATTAGCTGGGTGTGGTGCCACATGCCTGTAATCCCAGCTACTTGGGAGGCTGAGGCAGGGAGAATCGCTTGAACCCAGGAGGCAGAAGTTGCAGTGAGCCGAGATCACACCACTGCATTCCAGCCTGGGCGACAGAGTGAGACTCCGTCCACACACACACACAAACACACAAAATTGAAAAGTGAAGACATTTTAATGGAGATTTAGTAATGCTTCCAGACTAATGAACTAATGGAGTTTTGGCTCCACTCATGAGTGTATTTGAAATGTAAGTAACCAGCTACAAAGAATAATGTCACTTCATTTGATTATGACTACCAATCAAGAGAAGGAGGAATACATTTCTGAGGAGTGAAACTAAACCATTTGAGCTTAAATGAGTACCTGATTTTGCAGCCATTAAAATGAGTCGATAACTATGTGGAAATATAGGAAAATATTTTATAATACTAAGAAAGAAAGAGGACAGTAGGCCATAAAATGTTAGCAGTGTTATGCTATGTCTATATAAATAAGCATGGGCCATTAAAAATAGCAAACTGAAAACAGTTCATGTGTGGGGGGCAAGATTAGAAGTAATTTTAATGTATCTAAGAAGTGATTTCCTTTATTATTGTACTCGGGTACAAAGAATAAAAATCAGGACGAATCCAGAAAATTAAAACAAAAAAGTATGCATTAGGCTACTTCCTGTCGTAGTGAAATTAAACACTCAAAGTAATGTAATCTCAGCTGGGCCTGGCGGCTCATGCCTGTAATCCCAGCACTTTGGCAGGACGAGGCAGGAGGATCGCTTGAGCCTAGGAGTTCGAGACCAGACTGGGCAACACAGCGAGAACCTGTCTCTATTAAAAAAAAAAGGAATGTAATTTCAATCTTTTTCTTGATATATGGCTTGAGAATGATAATGTAAAAGGAATTCTTCTCTTACTTCAATAAAATGGGTTTTAACATAACTTTAAATTCAGTTAAATGTACAATATTGAATACCTATAGTTGACTTTGGGATGAGGACTTTTTCAAGTCATTAAGAGTGTTTGTTTAAGGTGATCTCATTGATGGTAGTTCTCAGCCATCCCAAAAACTGCAAGCTAATCAGTCAGACATTCTTTAATGACCCCAATTTTTTCACTTTAATTGCTACCATGTTTTCTATTTTTACTGATTTTTGCTAAAGCATGTAAGAGTCAATTTATTATAGCAGTAATCTTGTGTTTCTCCTGATGTGCAATAAATCGATTATTCACCAGCTTTAATGCCTCAACTTAATGAGTAACCAGTGCCCCACCGCCCCCCCCAGACCTCACAACTGATCACAACACACCCACGGGTCATGATACCAAGGGCGAGAATCACCAGAGGGTTTTCTTCTAATTTTGGATTTTCCTAACCTGAGACTGAACTATATGAATAAGTTTATATAAATGCACAGTTGAGAGGGCCTGAATTTGATCAGATCTGAATCTGATCTTTCAAATGTGTGCTAAATTCTTTTTTTTTTTTTTTTTTTTTTTTTTTGAGACAGAGTCTTGCTCTGTCGCCCAGGCTGGTGCCATCTTGGCTCACTGCAACCTCCACCTTCCAGGTTCAAATGATTCTTATGACACAGCCTCCAAAGTAGCTGGGATTACAGGTGCCCACCACCATGACTGGCTAATTTTTTATTTTTAGTAGAGATGGGATTTCGCCACGTTGGCCAGGTTGGTCTCAAACTCCTGGCTCAAGTGATCCACCCGTCGTGGCCTCCCAAAGTGCTGGGACTATAGACGTGAGCCACTGTGCACGGTGGTGCTATATTCTTAATAGATATTTTTGGGAAAGAAGTCTCTGACATAACTCTGGATTCCTTTTCACGTGAAAGTTGTTATTTGTAGCACCTGACTTGATTTTTCATCATATATATATATATATATATATTTTTTTTTTTTTTTTTTTTTTTTTTTTTTTTTTGAGACAGAGTCTGTCGCCCAGGCTGGAGTGCAGTGGCGCGATCTCGGCTCACTGCAAGCTCTGCCTCCCAGGTTCATGCCATTCTCCTGCCTCAGCCTCCCGAGTAGCTGGGACTACAGGTGCCCACCACCACGCCCGGCTAATTTTTTGTATTTTTAGTAGAGACGGGGTTTCACCGTGCTAGCCAGGATGGTCTCGATCTCCTGACCTCGTGATCCACCCGCCTCGGCCTCCCAAAGTGCCGGGATTACAGGCGTGAGCCACTGTGCCTGGCCTCATCCTATATTTTCAAACCACATATTCACTTGTGTGATTTTTGTTTGAAATTGTCCAATGGATAGTTGAGTCCGAATAGTCAGAATACTGATTATGTTTTTTTCCATACATAGGCTGTTTATGTAAGAACACTGATTATGTTTACTGTGTTTCCTCAGCCTGCTGAAAGTGGACTCAGGGGCTGCAGTGCACATGTGTGTGGGAAGTAGCCACCAGGGAAGCAGCGACCGGGACAGGACAAGCACACCTGAATAAACAAAACATCTATTTATCTTTATATAAATATGCCTACATTTATGTAAAAATAAACATATTTAAACACTAAGCCCAGGCGCGGTGGCTCATGCCTGTAATTCTAGCATTTTGGGAGGCCTAGGTGGGTGGATCACTTGAGGTCAGGAGTTCGAGACCAGCCTGGCTAACATGGTGAAACCCTGTCTCTATTAAAAATACGAAAATTAGCTGGGTGCGGTGGAAGGTGCCTGTAATCCCAGCTACTCAGGAGGCTGAGGCAGGAGAATCACTTGAACCCAGGAGGCAGAAGTTTCAGTGAGCCGAGATTGCACCCTGCACTCCAGCCTGGGCGACAGAGCGAGACTGTCTAAAAATAAATAAATAAACAATAAAATCACATTTGGTCTTGACCTGTGCATGTGTAGTCAAATTCTAAATTAAATACAGTATGATGGGATTTTAATTCACCAAGTGGGGAAGCTTATCATGTCTTGATGACATCTACGATTCAAGTCCATTTTGCCATTTTGCTGACTCTTCTTATTTTGGCTTCTTAGTCACTATGCAGCTTTTTAATGTTTGTTTGTTTCTTTGTTTTTAAGAGAAAAGGTCTTGCTCTTTTGCCCTTTCTTGTTGCCCAGGCTGGAGTGCAGTGGGGTGATCATAGCTCATCGCCGCCTCAAACTCCTGGGCTCAAGTGATCCTCCCACCCCAGTCTCCTGGGTAGCTAGGATTACAGGTATGTGCCTCCATGCCTAGCTAATTTTTGAATTTTTTGTAGAGACAGGGTCCTGTTATGTTGCCCAGTCTGGTCTTGAACTCTTGGCTTCAAGTGATCCTCCTGCCTTGGCCTCCCAAATAATTGGCATTACAGGCATGAGCCACTGTGCCTGGCCAGCTTTTTATGTTTTTATACAAATATAAAAAGTGACATCTCTGGGTAGCAAGAGCAAAGAGAGTGAGCCCCTAGGGTATATGCTGTACAGTGAGTTATCTGCTGATATGAGCAGGGCAGGTTTGAGAGCCCTACTTCCAGATAGGTTTGTTCCTGCCTCTTCCACCTCTGCCCACCTCTTGCCTACCTGATCTTACTGAGAATGGCCAGAGGTGAATGCAGAGGGAGCTGTGTTTCTGCTTGTATTAGTCCATTTTCACGCTGCTGATAAAGACATACCTGAGACTAGGTAATTTATAAAGAAAAAGAGTTTAGTGGACTCACAGTTTCACATGGCTGGGGAGGCCTCATGATCATGGCGAAGGTGAAAGGCATGTCTTACATGGTGCAGGCAAGAGAGAATGAGAGCCAAGCAAAAAGGGGAAACCCCTTATAAAACCAGAAGATCTCGTGAGACTTATTCAATACCACAAGAACAGTATGGGGGAAGCTTCCCCCATGATTCAATTATCTCCCACCACCAGGTTCCTCCTATAATATGTGGGAATTATGGGAGCTACAATTCAAGGTGAGATTTGGGTGGGGACACAGGCAAACCATATCATTCCATTCTTGGTCCCTCCCAAATCTCATGTTCTCACATTTCAAAACCAATCATGCCTTCCCAACAGTCTCCCAAAGTCTTAACTCATTTCAGCATTAACTCAAAAGTCCACAGTCCAAAGTCTCATCTGAGACAAGGCAAGTCCCTTCCACCTATGAGCCTGTAAAATCAAAAGCAAGTTAGTTACTTCCTACATACAGTGGGGGTGCAGGCAATGGGTAAATACAACTGTTCCAAATGGGAGAAATTGGCCAAAAAAAAGTGGTTACATACAGGCCCCAGGCAAATCTGAAATCCACTGGGGCAGTCAAATCTTAAAGCTCCAAAATGATCTCTTTTGACTCCATGTCTCAATCCAGGCCACGCTGATGCAACAGATGGGCTTCCACAGCCTTGGGCAGCTCTACCCCTGTGGCTTTGCAGGGTATAGCCCCCCCATGGCTGCTTTCACAGGCTGATGTTGAGTGTCTGTGGATTTTCCAGGTGCATGGTGCAAGCTGTTGGTCGATCTACCATTATGGGGTCTGGAGGAAAGTGGCCCTCCTCTCATAGTTCCACTAGGCAGTGCCCCAGTGGGGACTCTGTATGGGGGCTTGTACCCCACATTTCCCTTCCGCACTGCCTTAGCAGAGGTTCTCCATGAGGGCTCCATCCCTGCAGCACACTTCTGCCTGGACAACCAGGCATTTCCATACATCTTCTGAAATCTAGGCAGAGGTTCCCAAACCTCAGTTCTTGACTTCTGTGCTCCCACAGGCTCAACACCATGTGGAAGCTGCCAAGGCTAGGGGCTTGCACACTCTGAAGCAATGTCCTGAGCTATACCTTGGCCCCTTTTAGCCATGGCTAGAGCAGCTGGGATGCAGGGCACCAAGTCCCTAGGCTGCACACAGCAGGAGGGTCCTGGACCCGGCCCACAAAACCATTTTTTTTCCTAGGCCTTTGGGCCTATAGTGGTAGGGGCTGCCACAAATGTCTCTGACATGCCCTGGAGGCATTTTTCCCATTGTGTTGGTGATAAACATTTGTCTACTTGTTATTTATGCAAATTTCTGCATCTAGCTGAATTTCTCCTCAGAAAATGGGTTTTTCTTTTCTATCGCATCCTCAGATTGCAAATTTTTTGAACTTTTATGCTTTGTTTCCCTTTTAAAACTGAATGCTTTTAACAGCACCCAAGTAACATCTTGAATGCTTTGCTGCCTAGAAATTTTTTTGGCCAGATAGTCTAAATCATCTCCTTCAAGTTAAAAGTTCCATAGATCTCTAGGGCAGGGGCAAAATGCTGCCAGTCTCTTTGCTAAAATATAGCAAGAGTCACCTTTACTCCAGTTCCCAAAAAGTTCCTCATCCCCATCTGAGACCACCTCAGCCTGGATTTCATTGTCCATATCATTATCAGCATTTTGGTCAAAGCTGTTCAACAAGTCTCTAGGAAGTTCCAAACTTTCCACATTTTCCAATCTTCTTTTGAGCCCTCCAAACTGTTCCAACCTCTGCCTGTTACCCAGTTTCAAAGTTGCTTCCACGTTATTGGGTATCTTTACAGCAGTGCCCCACTCCCAGTACCAATTTACTGTATTAGTCCATTTTCATGCTGCTGATAAAGGCGTACCTGAGACTGGATAATTTATAAAGAAAAAGAGGTTTAATGGACTCACAGTTCCACATGGCTGGGGAGGCCTCACAATTATGGCAGAAGGTGAAAGGCATGTCTTATATGGTGGCAGGCAAGAGTGAATGAGAGCCAAGCAAAAGGAGAAACCCCTTATAAAACCAGGAGATCTCGTGAGACTTATTCACTATCACGAGAACAGTATGGGGGAAACCGCCCCCAAGATTCAATTATCTCCCACCAGGTCCCTCACACAAGTTGTGGGAATTATGGGAGCTACAATTCAAGATGAGATTTGGGTGGGGACACAGCCAAACCATATCACTGCTTTCAAGTTTAATGTTGCTATTCATTGAAAAAAGTGCTCCCAGTAAAGTTGGCATCCCATCTCTGGTGTATTGAATTAGACTAGGTTATGCTAAAGTACAAAATATCTACAAAATCACAGTGGCTTAAAATAACAAACATTTTATTTGACCTCGGTGTCTACTACAGGCCAGGAGGGGTCCTGTTCCTTGTGATCATGCAGTGGCTCAGGCTGATTTTTCATTCTGCCATCTCAGCATGTGGTCTCTGTGGTTGTGGCAGCAGGAGGAAAGAGTGTATGGAGACCTTCCTGTGCTTTGGCTCAGAAGTGATAGGTGTCAATTCTGTTCACAGCCTTTGGCCAGAACTGGTCACATATCTCCATCTAACAGCCAAAGAGCTGAGAAATGTGAGAGCTCATGGATATATTCTGTGTACAGTAAATATAATTGCTATGCCTGGGGAAGGTTTTCAGACCACTCAGATGGTTCCCTCTAGGATGACATTACATGGGTAAACTTATCACAGCCCAGGGGATTAGGAGCACAGTCTCAAAAGCCTATTATGTAAGTGCACCAAGAGTAACTCTATCTTTCAGGGACAGACTCACATTAACCTAGCACATAGAGACTGACATATAAAGCCAGAACACCAATTTGTTATTTTACAATGAGAAATGTAACCACAGAATAGATTAGATCAGAGCATTTTCTCCCTATTTGCATATCTGTTTGGGAAACCAAATTGTAATCAGAAAGCTCCTTGGTGACCAGGGAGCCAAAACAAGGAGAGTCAGCAAAATGGACTTAAATGGCAGATGTCATCAAGACATGATAAGCTTCCCCACTTTGACAACACAATAGAATCCCATCATATTGCACTTACTTTAGTCAAATTTGACTACATGTGCTCAGGTCAAGGCCACATGTGATTTTAGTGTTGATTGATTGACTGAGATAGGGTCTTTCTCTGTCACCCAGGCTGAAGTGCAGTGGCGTGATCATAGCTCATTGCAGCCTTGACTTCTCGAGCTCAAGCCATCCTCCCACCCCAGCCTCCTGAATAGTTGGGACCACAGGCACGTGCCACCACTCCTGGCTAATTTTTAAATTTTTTATAGAGATGAGGTCTCACTATGTTGCCCAGGCTGTTCTCAAACTCCTGGGCACAAGTGACCTTCCTGCCTTGGCCTCCCACAATGCTGAGACTGTAGGTGTAAGCCACCACACTTGGCCTAAATATATTTATTTTTGGTACAACTATGGTCCCTAGTTCAAACATCTTTGTCAAACACTCAACAAAACAGTGATTTGCTCTAGCACTGTAGAAAAAACTCGTAGTGCTATGCTTGTGAACTGGTGTATCTGTCTACTATGCTTTACAGGTTATTCATGGGATTTTCTTTCTTTTTTTTTTTTTTGAGACAAAGTCTTGCTCTGTCACCCGGGCTGGAGTGCAATGTTGTGATATTGGCTCACTGCAACCTCTGCCTCATGGTTTCAAGTGATTCTCTTGCCTCAGCCTCCTGAGTTGCTGGGACTACAGGCGCCTGCCACCACGCCTGGCTGATTTTTGTATTTTTATTAGAAACAGAGTTTCACCATATTGGCCAGGCTGGTGTCAAACTCCTGACCTCAAAAGATCTGCCTGCCTTGGCCTCCCAAAGTGTTGGGATTACAGGTGTGAGCCACCACTCCTGGCCTATTTGTGGGATTTTCAAAGATAATCTTGGAAAACTTAATTTTTGCCTTATGCACTATGGTAGCCTGCCTCCAAAATGGTTTCCAATGATCCTCATCTTCTGCTATCAGGCCCTTAGGCAGTCGCCTCCCACATTGCACCAGGATTGGTTTGTGAGACCAGTGGAATATCCAGAGGTAATGCAGTTAGGTTATAAAAGGCTGCATCTTCTGTTTTGTTCAGTTTCTGTCTGTCTACCTCCCTCTCTTGAATCCCTTGCCCTGTGGAAAGCCAGCTGCCTCATCATGAGCAGCCTTAAGAAGAAGCCCATGTAGCAATGAACTGAGGCCTTTGACCAACAGCCACATAAATAAGCTTGGAAGTGGACCTTCCTGCTCTGGTCATCCTCAGATGATGCCATCCGTCTGACACCTTGACAGTAGCTTTGTGAGAGACCCTGAACCAGAGGTACCCAGCTATGCTGCTCCAGATTGTTAACGCACAGAGACTGAGATAATAAACGTTTGTAGTTTTAAGTAGCTAAATTTGATGTAATTTGTTTTGCAGCAAAAGAAAACGAATGCACATGGTGTCTTTATCTTTTATTTTTATTTACTTTTTTAAGACAGAATTTCGCTCTTGTTGCCCAGGCTGGAGTGCAATGGCACAATCTTGGCTCACTGCAACCTCCGCCTCCTGGGTTCAAGTAATTCTCCTGCCTCAGCCTCCCAAGTAGCTGGGATTACAAGAATGTACCACCACACCTGGCTAATTTTGTATTTTTTAGTAGAGACGGGGTTTCCCCATGTTAGTCAGGCTGGTCTTGAACTCCTGACCTCAAGTGATCCACCTGCCTCGGCCTCCCAAAGTTCTGGGATTACAGGTGTGAGCCACCGTACCCAGCCTTTTATGTTCTTTTTTGGAGATAGTCTTGCTCTGTCTTTATCTTTTTAATTTTATTATGAAAATTTCAAACATATTCAAAAGTAGAGAATAGTGTGATGAGCCCACATGAACCTATCCCTCAGGTTCAGCAGTTTTAGTGTGTGGCCAATCATCTATACCCCACTTCAGAGCCCACTTCTTTTCTCCCCTGGATTATTTTGAAGAAATCATACACTCTCATTAGCAAATATTTAAGTATTTATCTTTTAAATATAAGTACTCTTTAAAAAAAGTAACCTTAACACTAATATCACTTCTGTGATGGACAGACCATTAAGGTGGTCTGGTGTTCAAGCCCTTATGTGATCACCTCCCCTTGAGAGTGACTTGCTTATAACCAATAAGTACAACAAAGATGATGGAATGTATGTGATTACATATATGTAGTGCATGGTCATGTTATATAAGATTGTAGCATGGTCTTGTTGGAGACTCCCTCTCCCTTGCTGGCTATGAGGATGCAAGGTACCATGTTGGGGAATATAAATCAAAAACTATCTGAGACAGGTCTCAATCAATTTAGAAAACTTATTTTGCCAAAGTTAAGGACATGCCTGTGACAGCCTCAGGATGTCCTGATGACATGTGCCAAGGTGGTCTGGCTACAGCTTGGTTTTGTACATTTTAGAGAAGACATAAGGCATCAATCAATCAATACATGTAAGATGTCCATCGATTCGGTCTGGAAAGGTGAGACAACTGGGAACAGGGGCTTCCAGGTCATAGGTGGATTCAAAGATGTTCTGACTGGCAATTTGTTGAAAGGGTTATTATCAATAGAAAGGAATGTCTGGGTTATGATAAGGGGTTGTGGAGACCAAGGTTTTTTTTTTTTTTAATTTTAAGTTTTGGGATACATGTGCAGAATGTGCAGGTTTGTTACATAGGTATACATGGGCCATGGTGATTTGCTGCACCTATCAACAATCTAGGTTTTAAGTCCTGCATGCATTAGGTATTTGTCCTAATGCTCTCCCTCTCCTTGCCAAGGTTCTGTCATGCAGTTGAAGCCTCCAGGAGCAGTCTTGAGAGAGAAAGATTGTAAATGTTTCTTATCAGACTTAAAGAGTCTGTTCTATCAGTAATTCCAAAAGAGAGGAGGGTATAACGACGCATGTCCCCTTCCCATCATGGCCTGAGCTAGTTTTTCAGGTTAAGTTTGGAATGCCCTTGCCAAGAAGAGGGGTCCATTCAGACGGCTGAGGGGCTTAGAATTTTATTTTTGGTTTACAGCAACCCAAAAGGAACTCAGGGTGGTCTCTAAAAGCTGAAGGCAGCCTGTAGCCAATAGCCAGCAGGAAAACGAAGCTCTCAGTCCTGTGAAAGCAAGGACCTGAATTTTGCCAACAACCTGAGTAAATTTGGAAGCAGATCTTTCCCCAGTTGGGCATTCTTATGAGACTGAGACCCCAACCCTTGCTAACACCTTGATTGCAGCTTTGAAGAGAACTCAGTTGTGCCTGGACTTCTGATCCACAGAAACTGTGAAATAATAGATGTGTGTTGTTTTCAGCTACTAAGTTTGTGGTAATATTGGTGCAGCAATAGAAAACTACTATCCAAAACATTAGCAACAATTACTTAATATTATTGAATATCCAGTTAATGTTCCCATTCCCTGATTGCCTTATGTATTTTTTTCCACAGTTTTTTTTTTGTTTGTTTTGTTTTGTTTTGTTTTTTTTTGAGACAGAGTCTGACTCTGTCACCCAGGCTGGAGTGCAGTAGCATGATCTCTCCTCACTGCAACCTCCACCTCCCAGATTCAAGTGATTCTCTTGCTTCAGCCTCCCAAGTAACTGGGACTACAGGCATGTGCCATCACACCTGGATAATTGTTTTCTTTTTTTTTGAGATGGAGTCTCGCTCTGTCGCCAGGCTGGAGTACAGTGTGGCCTGATCTCAGCCCACTGCAACCTCCGCCTCCTGGGTTCAAGCAATTCTCCTGCCTCAGCCTCCCAAGTAGCTGGGACTACAGGCGTGTGCCACCACACCTGGCTAATTTTTGTATTTTTAGTAGAGATGGGGTCTCACCATGTTGGCCAGGCTGGTCTCAAACTCCTGACCTCAAGTGATCCGCCTGCCTTGGCCTCCCAAAGTGCTGAGATTATAGACGTGAGCCACCATGCCCGGCCTTTTCACAGTATTTTTCTAAGACATACTGACTTTAGCCTGAACTTGCATGAGATGTGAGTCCACTGTATGTAACCTGCCTCATAGCACAGTCTGGATTCTCCTTTCCATGCCTTAGCCTTTCTCTCAGATAAGACCTGCCTGGGCCCTGCCAAAGCTTGACTCCCTGAGCAAGCTTTTCCAGAGCTTCCATGCTAACCAGTGCTGTCTTTCCACGTGGATCAGTTATAGTCAAGCCATTCTGTTTCTTTAATGTTGCTAGACATTGCCCAATGTCCCAGGGAGGTGGGGGTGAGGGGGAAAATCCATCATTCTGCTGAGAACCACTGCTTTGAGTTTATCTGTCTTTTTTTCTTTCATTTCTTTGTTTGTTTTGTGGCTTAACTCTCAGAGGGTGAATTGTTTTCCTCTTTCCAAGTTCTTTTCAGGAGGGGAATCCCCCCTGCTGTCCAACCCTGTATCCTGCCAGTTAGGTACCCAGCTGGGATCTGATTTCATGGCCTGGGGTCAGATGTGTTGTAAAGCAATCTTACATGGTTGGTAAAAAGCAATGTAAGACACCCTGCTAGAAGCTGGCAGGGCAGAGAGCTGGGGGCCAGGCGGCAAACATGATTAGAGAGGGAGTTTACCCGGCTCTCAAGGGACTCACGCTAACTGTGGAGACCAGGCTCATCCTTCTATGAAAATATAATGAGCTCTTGTGTGGGTCTGTGATTAAGGCCTACATATGGCACAGACACCAAGGGCGATGGTAGGGGAGTATTGAAGAAAAGGGCTTAGAAATATCAACGTATGAGCAAAGACTCAGAGATGAACGCTCAGGGCATGTGTGGGTTTTGTCTAGGGTTTCTACATCTAGAAAGTAGTTGTTAGGTTCTGGGGGCACACAGAGAGAAATTTAAAAAAACAGCAATTTTTAAACTAACAATCCAGTTGAATAGATAACATGTAAACACAAGGACAGATAAACAATACTGAAAGTTATTCTTACTGGTGTTTAATTTTGGAAACTACTAAAATCTATAAAAAGGACTTAGAAATCATAGCAATGGTGAGTCATTCCCAGTATATGAATAAAGGTAGAACCGTGGTTCTCTGACGATCAGCATCAGCACCACCTGGGAGCTTGTTAGAAATGCACATTCACGGCTGGGTGAGGTGGCTCATGCCTATAATCCCAGCACTTTGAGAGGCTGAGGCAGGCAGATCACCTGAGATCAGGAGTTTGAGACCAGCCTGGCCAACATGGTGAGACCCCATCTCTACAAAAAATATAAAAGTTAGCTGGGCATGGTGGCATGCACCTGTACTCCCAGTTACTTGGGGTGCTGAGGTAGGAGAATCACTTGAACCCAGGAGGCAGAGGTTGCAGTGAGCCGAGATCGCACCACTGCACTCCAGCCTGGGTGACAGAGCAAGACTGTCTCCAAAAAAAAAAAAAAGAAATGCACATTCACAGGCCCTAACCTAGACCAACGGAATTAGAAGCTCCGGGGAGGAGACCTAGTGATCTGGGTTGTAACAAGCCATCCAGGTGATTTTGGAGTATGTTTAAATTCGAGAACCATTAGGCGTTTAGGCTTTTAGACTTAGCCACCATTTTCTTCACTCCTGAATGACAATTGCCTGTGCAGTTGAATAACGTTTAAATGTGCATTGCCCCATGATCTCCCTGACTATACCAACACACTTGCTATTTAGTGCACTTTTAGAGAAGCTTTTATTTTTTTAAATTTTTTATTAGCTTCTAGCTCTGTTCAGCATAGAAAAATTAGCTGTGCTCAGGTGGGAGCTGTTCAGTAATGTGTTGGTAATAAACAGATTAGTTAATCGGCCATGATTTATTAATGATGAATTAATTATACCTGATTGTGCAGTTCTACTAGCTAAATGGAGCTTTAAAGGAGTTGTTTTATTAATCATCAGGGTGCTAATTGCAGAGTCTTACAGAAGGATCACTAATTAAACATGCAACCATATGCAGAACAAGTTGGGTTGCTGAGACCTGCAAGAATAAAACATACTCATTTTTAAGGGAGCCAAAACAAACTTTATTTTATGCAATATTAGGGAATTGACTTGGCAATGTTAGTTAATCACTGCCCATTAATATTGTACTTTTTTCCAGCAGGAATTGATCCATACAACAAAACTCATGTAGTATTCTAGTGAGATGTTATAGGCGAAGTATATTGCTCAATCATATTTTCTGTTTACACATATGCAATCTACTATAATGGGGACCATTGGTTAATGGGATGGGACTTAGAGAAGAAAGAGTGAAAATTACATATCAGGCCTTTGTACTTTATTCAGAGCATCAAGTGAGTGGGAGATGGTGAACTCCCAGAGACCAGGAACACTCCTGCATGTTGAATCACAAAAAGAGGATTTACAGCCTTGTGCTATTGGAGCAAAGAAAGAAATGAGACTGTCCAGTTGAAAAGGTATCATATAAACTCAAAGACAGATAAATAACAGGGAAAGTGTTTGCAGATTTTAGCTCAAGGTAGATTAAAGGCAGTTCATGACTTTTTCTTGGGAACGAACATTTGTCTTTTGGGGTTATTCAGCATCCAAACACCATTGTCCTGGCACCTGAAATTGGGAAATTCTCCTTGTGAGTAGTCTAAGGAGGTAGTACCCAACTTCTATCATGGAAGCCAATGTGGCCAGATGCCATCTCTTCCTGCAAATCAGAGAGTGGGCATGCTGCTCACGCTCAACCAAATTAGAGACGTTGTCCTGGGAATTTGGTAGCTTCTCAGAATAATGGCTGCAGGAACAATATTTGTTTAGTTTTGGTCTAGTAGGTAACGGAATCAAGTCTGTGTTGTATGAACATATGATAAATGTGTGATGATGAGGGGGATGATGATAGTGATGACAAACTTCAAGGTTGTCTTGATTTTTCTGGATTCCTCCATCTTGGACATTTCCTATCCTGTTCCTTGGTTTAGGAATGAACATGTGATACAATTCTGGCCAATGAGACATGAGAGTAAGTTTTCAGTTCAGGGAGTCAAGTGAGGAAAAAGGTGGGATGAAACATCATTTGACATGCATAGGTTTACTTAACCCCCTGATTTTCAGTAAGGTATCCCTCCTTCAGCTGTGCTTGGTGCCTTTGAGTCTTGAGATCTTCTGTTTTATATTCTCCAAAGAAAAAACCTCTAGTCTTTTTTCCCATGGTGGGGCAAGGAAATTGCCCAATGTGTGGGAGCTGTTCAGCACATATGTATTATTTTTATCTGTATATCTATCTATCTATCCATCTATCTATCTATCTATCATCTATCTGTCTTTTTTTTTTTTTTTAGACAGAGTTTCGCTCTTGTTGCCTAGACTGGAGTACAATGGCACAATCTTGGCTCACTGCAACCTCCGTCTCCTGGGTTGAGGTGATTCTCCTGTTTCAGCCTCCCAAGTAGCTGGGATTACAAGCATGTGCCATCATGCCCAGCTAATTTTTGTATTTTTAGTAGAGATGGACTTTCACCATGTTGGTGAGGCTAGTCTTGAACTCCTGACCTCAAGTGATCGCACCTGCCTCAGCCTCCCAAAGTGCCGTCCCCAGCCAATATTATATGTGTTTTAACATAAGTATACAATGTGTATCAGCCATCCAGATCAAGATATAGAATGTTCCCATCAGCCTAGAAGGTTCCCTCATGCTCTTTCTTGGCAAAATAAAACAAAGCAAAATAACTCTCCATATCTCACTCCCTAAAATTATCACTATTCTGGAACTTCTATCACTATAAATTGGTTGCTTATTGTTGGGCTTTTTTTTTTTGAGACAGGGTCTTGATCTGTCGTCTGGTTAGAGTACAGTGTCTGGATCATGGCTCACTGCAGCCTCAACCTTCCAGGCTCAAGCAATTCTCCCACCTCAGCCTCTCAAATAGCTGGGACTACAGTAGGTGCACGCCATCACACCTGGCTAATTTTAGTATTCTTTGTAGAGATGAGGTTTTACTATGTTGCTTAGGCTGGTCTTGAACTCCTGAGCTCAAGCAATCTGCCTGCCTTGGCCTCCCAAAGTGCTGAGGTTACAGATGTGAGCCACTGTGCCCAGACTATTCTTTGGCTTTTATAAATAGATTCATAAAGTATATACTGTTTGGTTTTGGTTTCTTTCATTCAACATAATGTTTTTTAGATTTATACACGATGGTGAGTTTATTCTTTTTTATTGCTGTATAGCATTTTATTGTGTAACTATATTATGCTTTATTTTTACCATTTGTTGGTGATCATTTGGGTTGTTTCTAGTTTTTGGTTATAAATACATTCTTGTACATGTCTTTTGGTAGACATACACATGCATTTACTTTGAAGATCATACTTAGGAGTATAATTGAGTAATAGGTTTATTATATGTTTAACTTTGATACTGCCAAATGGTTGTCTAATGCAGTTGAATGAATGTACACTTTTCACCAGTAACATCTGAGAGTTCTACTTGCTCTACATTCCCACCAGCATTTGGTAGTGTCACTCTTTAATTTTAGTCATTTTGGGAGAGTATAGTGCTATCTCATTGTGGGTTTTAAATTGCATACCCCAGAGAGTTCTGGTGTTGAACAACTTCATCATAGGTTTGTTGGACATTTGGGATCTTCTTTTGTCAAAATGCTTGTTCAAATTTTTGTCTACTTCACAATTGAGTTGTCTTTTTTATTGATTTGTAGGGGCTCTTTATATATTTTGGATATGAATCCTTCATCAGATGTATATACTGTGAATATTTTCTCCTAGTCTGTGGCATGTTCATTCACTTTCTTAATGGTATATTTTAATAACAAATTAATAAAGCCTGATTTATCAGTTTGATCTGTTATGATTAGTGTTTTTTGTGTTTAGTCTAAGAAATCTTTGCCTTCCCCAAGAATATGAAAATTTCTATGTTTTCTTTTAGAAATTATTTTACTTTTCACATGTAGATCTATGACCTACCTCAAATTTATTATTATTATTATTATTTTTGAGACAGAGTCTTTCTCTGTGGCCCATGCTGGAGCGCAGTGGTGCGATCTCAGCTCACTGCAACCTCCACCTCCTGGGTTCAAGTGATTCTCCTACCTCAGCCCCCTGCCTAGCTGGAATTACAGGCATGCACCACCATGCCCTGCTAATTTTGTATTTTTTGTAGAGAAGAGGTTTCACCATGTTAGCCAGGCTGGTTAACTCCTGTCCTCAGGTGATCTGCCCGCCTGATCACTTGGCCTTCCAAAGTGCTGGGATTACATGCATGAACCACCATGCCTGGCCCCTCAAATTAATTTTTATGTATTGTAAGGTAGGGGTCAAGATTCATTCTTTTTCTATGTGGATAACCAACTGCTCTGGCACTACCTACTGAAAAAAACCACTTTCCCCCACTAAATTCAGTAGTGTTCTTATCTCAAATCAACCAACTGTATCTGTGGGGTATTTTTCTGGATTTTCTATTGTGTCCCACTGGCCTATTTATCTTTGCACCAACATGCGGTCTTAATTTAATGTAACATTATAGTAAATTTTGATAGCTGAAAGTGTAAGTCAGCCAACTTTTGAGGATGACAAAGTCTTTAAAATCTTGCTGAGAATTTTATTTAGATTGCATTGACTCTATAGATGAATCTATAGAGAGCTGATATCTTAACAAGATTTAGTTTTCTAATCAATGAATTTTCCTTCCACATGTTTAAGTTTTTCTATTTCTCTTAGCAATATTTTGTAATTTTCAGTGTAGGACTTACACATCTTTCAGTAGATTTATTTCTAGGTTTGTGATTTTTAAAAATGTTATCATAAATCGTAGTTTAAAATTTCAGGCTGGGTGAGGTGGCTCATACCTGTAATCGAGCACTGTGGGAGGCCGAGGTGGGAGGATTGCTTGAGCTCAGTTTGAGACCAGCCTGGGCAATAGAGGGAGACCTCATCTCTACTTAAGAAAAAAAAAATTAGCTAGGCCTGGTGGCACATGTGCCTGTAGTCTCAGCCTGGGACATCAAGGCCGCAAAGCTGCAGTGACCTATGATTTTGCCACTGCACTCCAGCCTGAGTGACAACATGAGACCCGGTCTAAAAAAAAAAAAAAAAAAAAAGGAAAAAGAAAATTTCATCTTCCAGTAATTTATTACAAATATATGTGCAACTGATTTTATATGTTTTGTCTCCTTTTCAGTGACCTTAATAGAATTTATTAGTTCTAGTTGCTCGTAGATTCTTTTTTTTGAGATGGAGTCTCACTTTGCTGCCCAAGCTGGAGTGCGGTGGGGTGATCTGGTTTGCTGCAACCTCCATCTCTTGGGTTCAAGCAATTCTCCTGCCTCAGCCTCCCAAGTAGCTGGGATTACAGGCACACACCACCATTCTCAGCTAATTTTTGTATTTTTAGTAGAAACAGGGTTTCACCACATTGACCAGACTGGTCTTGAACTCCTGACCTCAAGCGATCTGCCCACCTCAGCCTCCTAAAGTGCTGGGATTACAGGCATGAGCCACCATACCCGGCAGCTTATAGATTCTTTTGGTTTTTCTACATAAACAGTCATGCCATTTATGAATAACAAAGACATTTTTATTTCTTCCTTTCTACCTTTTACCCCTTATTTCCTTTTCTTGCCTTATTGCGCTGGCTGAGACCTCTGGTACAACAGTGAATAGAAGTGATAAGAGTGAACATCCTGCCGGGTGCAGTGGCTCTTGCTTGTAATGCCAGCACTTTGGGAGGCTGAGGTGAGTGGATCACAAGGTTAAGAGATTGAGACCATCTTGGCCAACATGGTGAAACATGGTCTCTACTAAAAGTACAAAAATTAGCCAGGTGTGGTCGCACATGCCTGTAGTCCCAGCTACTTGGGAGGCTGAGGCAGGAGAATCACTTGAACCCGGGACATGGAGGTTGCAGTGAGCTGAGATTGTGTCACTGCACTCCAGCCTGGTGACAGAGTGAGACTCTGTCTCAACAACCAAAAAACAAAACACAACAAAACAAAACAAAACAAAAACGAGTGAACATCCTTGACCTTGGGGGAAAATGTTCAATATTTCACCATTGAATATGATGTTAGCTGTAGCTTTCTTGTAGATATTCCGTATCAGTTAAGAAATTTTTCTTCTGTTTAGTCTGCTGAGAACTCTCCTTCCTTCCTTCCTTCCTCCCTCCCTCCCTCCCTCCTTTTTTCTTTCTTTCTTTCTTTCTTTTTCTTTCTTTCTTTCTCTTTCTTTCTTTCTTTCTTTTTCTTTTTCTTTCTCTCATTCTTTCTTTCAACAGGGTCTTGCTCTGTCACTCAGGCTACAGCTTACTAGTGAGATCATAGCTTAACAGCCTTGAACTCCTGGGATCAAGCGATCCTCCCACCTCAGCCTCCTGAGTAGCTGAGATTACGGGTGCATGCCATCATGCCCAGTTAATTAAAAAAAAAAAATTGTAGCGATAGAGTCTTGCTATGTTGCCCAGGCTGGTCTGAGATTCCTGGCTTCAAGTGATCTCCTCACCTCAGAATCCCAAAGTGTTGGCATTACAGGTGTGAGCCACCTTGCCCAACTGAACATTTTCTTTTGGCATGAATAGATGTTGCATATTGTAAAATGCTTTTCCTTCTTTATTGAAATTATCCTATGGATTTTCTCCTTTATTTTGTTAGTGTGGACGAAATACCTTGATTTCAGATGTTAAACCAACCTTATATTCCTGAAATACATACTAATTGGTAATAATATTTTCTTATTTTTATGTATTGTTAGGTTCTATTTGTTTATATTTTATTTAGGATATTGAATATATGTTCATAAGTAATATTGATCTATAATTTTCCTTTCTCCTAATGTCCTTGTTAAGTTTTAGTGTCAGGTTATGTTGACCTCATAAAATGAGTTGAGAATTGATTCCTCTTTTCCTATTCTCTGGAAGAGTTTGTGTAAGATTTTATTCCTTACATGTTTGGAAAAATCACCAGTGCAACCTTATTGGATACTCTGGTACTCAACCTAAATCTCTTCTAAGGTTTAATGCACCCTTTCTCCAACTGCTCAAATGTCTGACGCTGACAGCTCACAGCATGTTCCTCCTTGGGAGCTACCTTCAGCTGCAGGGAACTGCCTCACCCAAGATTAAGCTTATTTTCAGGGTGCTAAGATAGGAATACTAAAGCCTAGCCGCTTTCCTCAAATTGATTCAATTCTCAATGGTTATCTCAGCTCTAGGGCTTGGCTGAGGCCTGGGTTGCGACTGCATTGTGAGTCAGTTTTTATTTCTGGTCAATCCTGCTTTCAATTTCCTGCAGATGTGTCTCCCACTCCTGCATGAAATTCAACATCTCAGAATCTGTTTCCAGGGAAACCAATCTGAGACCAAAACCATATGGGCTTGGTGTTTTCTTGGTAGAAGCCTTTTAATAATTGATTCAATTTATTTAACAGTTGACCAGTTATTTAACTATTGAATAGTTAATAGTTGTATAACCATTCAAATTTTCTATTTCTTGTATCAGTTTTGGTAAATTGTGCTTTCCAAGGACTTTTTCCTTGGAAAATCACTATTTTTAGTTTATTGACATAAGGTTGTTCATAGTATCCTTTCATATTTTTAATGTCTGTAGGATATGTAGTGATATCCCTTATTTTATTCATAAAGATGGCAATTTGTGTTTTCTTTGTTATTGATTAGTTGCTAGGAGTTTATCAATTTTATTATTCTTCTCAAAAAATCAATTTTTGTCTTTGTGGATTTTTTCCAGCATAGATTTATTTTTGATTTCATTGATTTTTGCTTTTTTCTTATTATTTTCTTTCTTCTCCTTTCTTTTGAGTTTATTTTTCAATCCCACAATGTTTAGAGAACACGTACTGTTTGATTTCAATCCCTTGAAATTTGTGAAGACTTGTTTGTGGCCCAAAACCTGGTCTACTTAGATAAATGTTCTGTGTGTGTGTATTAGTCTGATCTTGCATTGCTATAAAGAACTACATGAGACCAGGTAATTTCTAAAGAAAAGAGGTTTAATTGGCTCATGGTTCCACACGGTGTACAGGAAGCATGGCTGAGGAGGCCACAGGAAACTTACAATTATAGTGGAAGGTGAAGAGGAAGGAGTCACATCTTACATGGCTGGAGCAGGAGGAAGAGAGAGAGGGGAGAGGTGCTACACACTTTTAAGCAACCAGGTCTCATGAGAACTCATTCCTTATCATGAGCACAGCAAGGGGGAAGTCTGCCTCCATGATTCAATCACCTCCCACCAGGCCCCTCCCACAACAACGGTGATTACAATTTGACATGAGATTTGGGTGGGGACACAAATCCAAACCATATTAGTGTACTTGAAAAGAATGTGTATTCTATATTGTTGGTGCAATATTTTATGGACCAAGTTAGTTAATCATGTTTTTCAATCTTCTATATCTTACTGATTTTTTTTTTTTTTGAGGCAAAGTCTTGCTCTGTCACCCAGGCTGGAGTGCAGTGGCGTGATCTCGGCTCACTGCAAGCTCTGCCTCCCAGTTTCATGCCATTCTCCTGACTCAGCCTCCCGAGTAGCTGGGACTACAAGTGCCCACCACCATGCCTGGCTAATTTTTTTTATTTTTTTTAGTAGAGACGGGGTTTCACCATGTTAGCCAGGATGGTCTCGATCTCCTGACCTCGTGATCTGCCTACCTCAGCCTCCCAAAGTGCTGGGATTACAGGCGTGAGCCACCGCGCCCAGCCTTACTGATGTTTTTGTATGCTTTTGCTATCAGTTACTCATAGAAGTTGTTAAAATCTCTAACTATGTAGATGGATGTTATCCCTGTTTTTAGTTCTGTCAAGTTCTCCTTTATATATTTTGAACCTGTATTATTAGGTACATGTTAATTTTTTAACGTATACGATTGTGTTAGCCCTCTTAATAAGGTATACTATCTCTTGTAATATTTCTTGCGTTAGAGTCTACTTTGTTTTATATTAATAAAGCACAACTGGTTTCTTTTGGATACTGTTTGCAGGGTTTATCTTTTTCATCTTTTTACTTTCAATCCATCTGTGTAATTTGCTAGGGTCTCAACTGAATGTTGGGTGTTCACTGAAGTTTCTCCACTCTGTCCGGATCCAAATCCCAATGTTTCCCAGCACTGTGAAAACTCCATATCTCCACCCAGCACTCCGTCTTCTAGTCACTGTTCTTACATGGCCCAGGAATTTTCCAAGACCTGAGAGAGGTTTCCACACAGACCTCTTGGGTTCCTTTTTTGTAGCACGACCTCCAGCGCCCTGCACCACCTTTAATCTCAATTGGCTCCTCAGCCTTCAACTGTGAAATCTACTTCTCCTCCCCACACCCCTACACCCACCTTAGGCCATAAAACTTTATTGGCTGGCCAGGAAAAGAGCCAGGGGTAAGTGTCCCTCCCTTCCCATTCCCCTACCCAGGGGAACCCCTCTCCTGGAGGACAGAAGCCCAGAAGCCAGTGGACTCAGAGGACCTTGGAGGCAGGCGGGTTGTTGTTGGGCATCCTGGCTCAAGGACAGGCTTTAGTAGATAGTAATCTCCTCCTCCAGCTGAGACTTGATGTCCATGAACCGCTGGTGCTGGTTCTGCTGCTGGCTGTCAGCACCCACGTCGCCCTGCTGGGCTTCAACACACCTGACCAGCGCCTGGATCTGTGCCAGCTTGGCTCCAAAGAGGGCCCTTGTTTCTTCCAGTGTGCCTTCCAGGGCAGCTTTCATGCTGAGCTGCAACTGCAGCTCAATGTCAAAACCCTGGGGGATTCACCGCAGGTCAGTGACCTTGAATTTGCTCATCTGGAGCTGCTCATGTGGCTGGCAACCTCCTGATTCAGCTCCAGGGACTGGCTGGTTAACCAGGCTTCAGCACCCTCCTAGTTCTGCTCAGCCATGACCTCCTATTTGCTTCTCAAGTTGTTGTTCAGGATCTAGAATGGGTTGATGCCTGGAGGGGAATCTATCACCACACTGACTAGGCCTCCCACCTAGCCCCTCAGGGCACCAATTCCTTTCTGGTAATTTTTCTTCAGGTAGGCCAGCTCCTCCTTCGGGCTTTCCATCCCCATCTCCAGGTCAGTCCTGGCCAGGCTCAGCTTGCCCAGCACCCTGCACAGAACGTTGATGTGGATCTCCAGGCTCAGACCCAGGGCCAGCTCCTTAAACTTGGTTCGGAAGTCATCTGCAGCCAGATGGGTGCTGTTGGTCATCAGGACAATCCTGAAGTTCTCAATGGTGGCAGTGAGACTCTTGTCCCATAGGTCCCTGATGGTCTTGAAGTAGTGGGTGTAAGTCACAGTAGGGCCCAGGCCCTTGCTTCTGGTACCAGCCGTGGGCCTTCACCCCCAGCTCTCAGGTGACCTCTTCCAGGGTGTTCACCTTGGCCAGGAAGGAGGCCAGATAGGTGGTTGTTGAGGGTCTACATGGTGATCTTCTCGTTGCCTACCAGCAGCCCATTGGACCTGGCCAGGGCATTAGCACAGCTGCCACTGTAGCCCCCATCATCCCCATCATAGCCCACAGAAAAGAATGAGGACAAGAAACCGGCAGAGGATACTGACATGCTGCGGCCCATGGAGCCTGGTGGATGCTGGGCATGCAGAAGGTGTCCCCTGCCTCAAAATGCATGGAGCTGCCACTCAAGCCCCAGGAGGACGAGGCTGGTCTGTGACTGGTGACAGCTGTAGGAAGGCATGGCAAGGCAGCAGACGTGAGCGACCCTGGTCTGAGGAGCTTTGATGGACAGGAGGAGGCTGAAGTCTACTCCTAACCCGTGTGACGCTCTTCTCCCCTGGCTGTGTTCCATGGCCCCACAGCCTGGCCCAGAAAATGGGAGAAAGCCAGGGTAAATGTGGAACTCACCTGTGTGAGTTCCTCTATGATCACAGCCCCTTCTCTCTGTGATCACAGCATGGTATTGGTAACTGTTTAATGTCTGCAACCCTGGTTTTTCACATTTTGTCCAGGTTTTTTATTTTAATTTTATTTTTAACAGCCGGAGGTTAAGTCTGATACCAACTTCTTTATGATGGCCAAAATTGAGCATTTTAATACCACTTCTTTCTTTTTTTTTTTGAGACAGAGTCTTGCTGTGTTGCCCAGGCTGGAGTGCAGTGGCCTGATCTCAGCTCACTGCAACCTCTACCTTCCCGGTTCAAGCGATTCTCCTGCCTCAGGCTCTCCAGTAGCTGAGAGTACAGGCACCCACCACCACACTTGGCTAATTTTGTATTTTTAGTAGAAATGGGGTTCACCATGTTGGCCAGGCTGGTCTTGAACTCCTGACCTCAAGTGATCTGCTGACCTCGGCCTCGCAAAGTGCTAGGATTACAGGCATTAGCCACTGTGCCCAGCCTAATACCACTTCTTAAAGAACCTTCAAACAAGCCTGTTCTTCTCCACTGTCTAGAACTTTCTCTGGTAACTAGTGCTACCAATTCCTGAGCCTCTTAAAGATTCAATCATGGAAATTCCATTGGTTCCTGTGTTTCTCCATGGCCAGTGTAGCATTGCTCCTCAGATCACTTGGTCAGCTACCACTTGTTCATGCCTTTAGCTTCTACGGTTTTATTGTTACCTCTCACTGTTCTCTCGATCTTGTGGACTATGTTTTCTAAAACATCTTTACCACATGACCCAGTAGTTACACTTCTAGGTGTAAACCCAAAAATAATAGAAAACAGTGGCTCAAAGGGCCAGGCATGGTGGCTCATGCCTGTAATCCCAGCACTTTGGGAGACCGAGGTGGACAGATCACTTGAGGTCAGGAATTGGAGACCAGCCTGGCCAACATGGCGAAACCCCATCTCTACTAAAAGTACAAAAATTAGCCAGGCGTGGCAGTGCACACCTGTAATCACAGCTACTCAGGAGACTGAGGCAGGAGAATCTCTTGAACATGGGAGGTGGAGGTTGCAATGAGCTGAGATTGTGCCACTGCACTCCAGCCTGGCCAACATAGCAAAACCTTGTCTAAAAAAATAAAAAAGGAAACAGTGACTCAAACACACACTTATATGCCAATGTTCATAACAGCATTATTCACAATAGTTAAAAGGTGGAAAGAAGCCAAGTGCCCATCAATAGAGGAATGGTATATACATACAATAAAATACCATTTAGCTATAAAAAGGAATGATGCTTTGATATGTGCTACAACATGGACGGATCTTGAAAACACACTAAATGAAATAATCCAGACACAAAAGGGCACATATTGCATGATTCCGCTTATATAAAGTGTTTAGAATAGGCAAATTCATAGAACAGAAAGTACATTTCAAGTTACCAGGAGCTAGGAAAAGGGGAGAAGAAGAGTTACTGCTTAATGGTGACAGAATTGCTGTTTGGGGTAATGAAAAGGTTTTGAAAATAGTGGTGATAGTTGTACAACATTGTGAAGTAATGTAATGCCACTGAGCTGTACAATTAAAACATGTTAAATGGAGAGGTTACTGGAGGCTGAGAAGGGCACAAGGTTGAGGGGGTATCGGGAGAGATTTGTTGAAGGACACAAAATTACAGCTAGAGAGGAGGAATAAGTTCTAATGTTCTATAGCACTGTAAGTAACGATAACTACAGTTGATAATATATTATATATTTTCAAATAGCTAGAAGAAAGAATATTGAATGTTCCCAACACAAAGAAATGATAGCTGGGTGCAGTGGCTCACGCCTGTAATCCCAACACTTTGGGAGGCTGAGGTGGGTGGATTGCTTGAGGCCAGGAGTTTGAGACCAGCCTGGGCAACATGGTGAAACCCATCTCTACTAGAAATATAAAAATTAGCTGAGCGTGGTGATGTATACCTGTAGTCCTAGCTACTCAGGAGGTTGAGGCATGAGAATTGTTTGATCCCAGGAAGTGGAGGTTGCGGTGAGCCAAGATCGCACCACCGCACTCCAGCCTAGGCAACAAAGCAAGACTTTGTCTCAAAAAAAAAAGATAAATGTTTGAGATTATGGATACGTTAAGTTACCTGATCAGATCACTATATATTTTACATATCAAAACATCAGTATGTAGTCCATAATATATACAATTTTTATGTATCAATTTAAAAAATTAAAAAATGCGTTAAATGGAAAAGTGTCAATGAAGTGTCAACAAACACTCAGCAAAAAGATAAAAATGGCTTCAATGGTAAATGTTATGTTACATATGTTACTACAATAACATATTTTTAAAAATTATGTTTATTCTCATTTTAGTGGATTTTAAGACTGAGCTAAATTAGATTCTTGTGTTTATTTGTCATCTTTTCCTCTCTCTGTTATTATCCTTTTTTCTTTTAAAATAATCATAAACAACAGACATGTTTACAGAATAGGACAACAACTTTTCTCCTTAAACAATTTAAAAATTCAGTTGCTAACTAACGCCCCCTCATCCCCAACTACATTAGTGTGTATTTCCTATGAACAAGAGCATTCTCCCACATATACAAAATAAAACCATCAAACTCTGGAAATTAACTTGGACACACTATTGCTCACTTATTGTTAGACCTGATTCATGTTTTTAGCAATAGTCCTTAATGGCAATATGCCCTTTATAGCAATAGAATCCAGTCCCAAATGACACATTCTATTCAATTTTTCATATCTCCTCACTTTCCAATCTGGAATAGTTGCTCAGTCTTTCCTTGACTTCATGACATTGGCACTATTAAGGATTACAGACCAGTTTTGTGTGGCATGTCTCTCAATTTGAGTTTGTCTGGTGTGTCCTTGTGGTTAGATTCAGAATATGCACCTTTGGCAGGTCTATCAGAGGTGATACTGTGACCTTGTTGCATCCTATTAGGTGGTACATGATTTTGATGAGCCTGTGGTGCTGCTGATGACCTTCACTCTGATTTCTTTTTCTTTGTTTCTTTTTCTTTTAGAGGCAAGGTCTTGTTGTAGTGCCTAGGCTGGAGTGCAGTGGTGTGATCATAGCTCACTGCAGCCGCCTCAAACTCCTGAGCTCAAGCAATCCTCCCACCTTGACCCCAAAAGTGCTGGAATTTCAAGCATCAGGCACCACACCTGGCCCACTCTGATTTCTTGATTAAGGTGGTGTCTACTAGCTTTCTTTACTGTAAATTACCCATTTCCCCTTTGTAATTAATAAATATTTTGTGGGGAAGTACTTTGAAACAATTTGAATATCTTTTTCCTCATCAAACTTTCAATTTATAATTTATATTTCTCCAGATTCATAGTTTTCTATATTATACAATGAACTATAATGTATTACTATTGACTTTTATTTTGATGTTCAAATTATCTCAAAATTTTCCAGAGAAAGCCTATTGAAGCTGGCTTTTGTCTACATCACTCTTTGAGCACTTCTTTGCTTTTTGGAATGATAAGATAGGTAGTCCAGTGTATCTTGTATTTTCCAAGTACCAGCCCTGGAATCAGCCATTTCCACAAGGAGCCCTGATTCCTTCTAGTGCAAAATGGCAGCTTAGATGCCAGAATCTAGTTCTACTCATTGCTATTGGATATTGCTGCTCCAGCCTCTCTCAGTGGACAGAGTTATGAAATATGTGTTTTACACACACACATGCACTCATGTATATTTATTTCTATATCTATATATGTTGAAAGCCATGAATTCAAACAAATACCTCCAATTCTAATTCAACATGACCGGTACTTTCTGCATTTGTAACTCCCTTCACCATCAGTGAGAAACCTAGTTTCCATTATCCTTAATATATTTACTTATTTGATCAATCTCCCTATACCTAACCCATCTCACATCTCTGCACCCCACACTCTGCAAGAGAGCCGTCCGATCCCTGCCTGGACTCTGATTCCCATTCCAAGCTACCACCATGCTTGCTTGCACAGATATCCTCCTCTCCCTGACTGGTTTCTGTCACCCTGGATCCCTTCTGTGTCTGTGTGTCCACAGTTAGGCATATTCCACTCACGTGGAATTTGCCTCCTTATCTCAGGGCTTTTATTGAATGCTGAGTGCTTAGTTTTCTACTCCTGTATTTGCTCAGAGTTCCATCTGCACATACTGAGTCTTTTTCCTCTTCCCCCTAACTCTCACTTCTTCCTTCCCCAACTAGTCCTCCTCCCTCCCCATCCTCCACCCCATGAAATTGTTTTTGGCAATGTGGTACATTCTTCCATTCTCTTCTCCATGTTCATATAATAATATATCAGCTCATGAGCACACTTACATATGATTTTTGTTTTATATATGTTTGTTTTAAAGTAATGGTGTCATGTTCTATAGCCCTCTCTTCACCTCCTTCTTTCTGATGTAACAGTCAACTGACATGACTCTTTAGCTCATGCTCCAGCTTATTCTTTCTAATGTTTGAACTTTATTCCAAAGTATAGCTATACCACAATTTATTCAACAAATCCCCTCAATCTCCTATTGAAAATCTTTTTCTTTCTTTCTTTCTTTTTTTTTTTTTTTGAGGTGGAGTCTCTCTCTGCCACCCAGGCTGGAGTGTAATGGCATGATCTCGGCTTACTGCAACCTCCACCTCCCGGGTTCAAGTGATTCTCCTGCCTCAGCCTCCCAAGTAGCTGGGATTACAGGCATGCGCCACCATGCCCATCTAGTTTTTGCATTTTTAGTAGAGAAGGGATTTCACCATGGTGGCCAGGCTGGTCTTGAATTCCCGACCTCAAGTGATCTGCCCGCCTTAGCCTCCCAAAGTGGTAGGATTACAGGCATGAGCCACTGCACCCAGCCTTAAGTATTATTTTTATTAAACATTTTATACTTGTTACACAAAATTTGCCATAAAATTTCCAAAATTTTATTTATTTTAATTTTATAATTGTTTCAAAATTATTAGTGCAAACATTTGGTAAATGATTCAAGTAATGTAAAAGTATACAGAGTTAGTCTCCCTCCCAGCTCTGATCCCTAATCTACCATTCCTTTCCTCAGAGGCAACCACTCTTTCAAATTTTTATTCTCCTAGTTAAGTTTATACATGTACAAATGTATCAATGTTGGTATGTTCGTCTATGTACATATGTCTCTGTGCATATACATATGTCTAACATTGATGGTAGCCTACTAATCACACTGTTTTGCATCTTAATTTTTAAATGTGATGTATATTTGAGTAGGGATTTATTTTTATTTTTTATTTTTATTTTTTAAGATGGAGTCTTGCTCTGTCACCCAGGCTGGAGTGCAGTGGTGCAATCTCAGCTCACTGCACCCTCTGCTTCCTGGGCTTAAGTGATTCTCCTGCCTCTGCCTCCTGAGTAGCTGGGATTACAGGCATCTGCCACTACACTTGGCTAATTTTTGTATTTTTATTAGAGACGGGGTTTCACCATGTTGGCCAGGCTGGTCTTGAACTCCTGACCTCAACTGATCCGCCCGCCTTGGCCTCCCAAAGTGCTGGGATTGCAGGCGTGAGTCGCTGTGCCCGGCCTGGGTAGCCATTATTAACCCCATTTTATAGATGAGGAAAGCAATGCTCAGAAAGGAAACTGACCTTCTTAAGGTCACTCAGTAAAGTGGTTAGGTCTGGATTCAAAACCAGGCTATACGACTGCAAACCTAATGCCCTTTCACACTTCAAGGAATACCCCTCAAGTGTTGTTCTGCTTATTATTCTGTGTAACAAATTACTCCCAAAATTTAGAGGCATAAAACAGCCATTTATTACACATACAGATTCTGTGGGTTGGGAATTTGTACAGGACATAATGGGGGAAGCTTGTCTGTACTCCTCTTGGTTTCAACTGGATGGCTCAAAGGCAGAGATTGTGGTCATCTAAAGGCTTGTTTGCTCACATGTTTGGAGCCTGGGTTAGGAACACTCAAGACAGCTGGGAGCTGGAACAGTTAGAGCTCCTTGGGCATCTTTAATTCTATGTGGTCTCTTCATATGATGTTTCTAGCATGGAAGGTTTAGGATCACTGGACTTCCTCCCCGTTGGCTTAGCTCATAAGGCACATGCCCTGAGGGAGCCAAGTGGAAGCTGTGTCACCTTTCGTGACTTAGACTCATACCGTTTCACTTCTGCTACATTCTACTGTTGGAGGCATTTACAAAGTTCTATCGAGGCTCAAGGGACAGGAACCATGAATCTAACCCCTTGATAGAGAAGTGTCAATATCACATTGTAAGAAGAGCATGCAGGATGAGATATATTTAACTGCAGCTACCTTTGGAAAATAGAATCTGCCACATGAGAGTTTTGGGAAGTTTCTCATATTCTTGGGAAGATGGGAACATAACTGGTTAGCAGGAACAAGGATACCGTCACTAAAAAGAAAACTTGGCCGGGTGCGTTGGCTCACGCCTGTAATCCCAGCACTTTGGGAGGCCGAGGCGGGTGGATCACCTGAGGTCAGGAGTTTGAGAACAGCCTGGCCAACATGACAAAACCCTGTCTCTACTAAAAATACAAAAATTAGCCGGGCGTGGTGGCAGGAGCCTGTAATCCCAGCTACTCGGGAGGCCGAGGCAGGAGAATCGCTTGAAGCCGGGAGGCGGAGATTGCAATGAGCCAAGATCGTGCCATTGCACTCCAGCCTGGGCAATAGAGCAAGACTCTGTCTCAAAAAAAAAAAAAAAAAAGAAAAAGAAGAAGAAAACTTGATGTAAATCTTGAACCTTTTTTGTATTGAGCAAAGGCACCTCCTGTTATTGAACCGTCATCACCAAACATATGGGTGTGCTTACAGTTCATCATCAAAGACTTTTGAAAATGTCCTCAGACTATTGAGCTGGAAGATACTTTAAAGGAACCAGAAACATTTAAGTGTCAGCTTTGAAGGACTTTGTGGCTCTTGAGCATGCTCTGCAAAGTAGATGGGCCAAATTGAATCTGTCCCACAGTCCTGCATCATTCTGAGGGTGAAACAGTGTTCCTTGGCTTAATCTTTTTGGGGCAGTGACTTCTAGTCACCATTTCCTGATGCTGCCAAATACTTCTGGGGAAGCCAGAGTGGCCACTGTCAGGGATGCATGGCCTATGACTTTGGGTAATAGTCAGCTGAAGTTATCTGAATACCTTTGGGCCAGGTTATTTTAAGTTACAATAGACAGTTTGTGTATCTCATCAACCAACTGGAGGTACTTTCTAGCTAAAAATCACGATTTCAGCATAAAAGAAAAGAAGAGGTAAGTTAAAAGTGAACACCTGTTCTTCTAAAATTGCTCTACTGCAGGTACCAGCCCTAGAGAGTTGGCAGATGGTTTTGTGTTTCTAAGCCTGACCTTAGCAGCCCTTCATCAATCTTGAGCTGATTGATTCTCAGGAAAGAGGAGACTCTGGCTTCCCAGGGTACCCAAGACATCTTTGATTTAGTTACTACCTGAAGACCAATTAATTCAGCCACACTGATTCTCTCAAGTTTTCCTAGCAAAGCTAGGAAACACTGGGCACAGCCTGGCTGGAGCAGCTTTTTATGAGCTCATTAATTACCCCAGTCATGGATACTCCTAAAAGATAAAGAAAAAAGCATCATGCTGCACCAGGGAAGAAGAGTGATCTCCAAGGCCGGCAGCTACCTGGTGGTATGATTCCTACAGCCAAGGGGCTCCCCAGATTTAAAAACTCCCACCTACAGAGCTGAAACTATCAACTGCTTCTCTCTCGGCATTCTTACTCATTGCTGTCCCGGGGAGCTTGTTACTCTGTAGAGAGTTTGCCCCTTGGTTTTCTGGAACTTTTTATTTTTTTAATGTAGGAGCTTTATGTAAATTATTTTTCTTTTAAAGTCAGATAGGATAGTATTGGGTTTTTATGACATAGAAGTAATTCACAGTCAGCTCTCAGTTATCCTCTGGTTGGATTACCTGGGGATCTCTCTTACTTTTCTCCCCCACATAGAGCTCATCTGCCTCTCACTTGGTTCGGTTTCTTTCCTAGCCACTCAGTCTTTGTTCTTCCAAGCGTTAGAGCTAAACTGAGAAGAGTAAGGGCCAGATCTGGGGATGTGTTGTTGATGTAATGAGAGGTGATTAAGGAGAAGTAATAGAACAGTATACCCACTTTTAAAGATTAGTGTCTCCAGAACTCTGCCCCATTAAAAGATAACCAAAAGCTGACTTTTGCTATTAAGAACTTTCTCTGCATAACAGATGCTACTTTTGGCATTGCATGCATTAATTTTTTAAAAATTAATATTTTAAACATATAAAAAGCAAAGCAAATTACTATACTTACCCTACCCCGCCACCAACCAACCAAGTACACGTCATGCAGTTTCAATGCTTATCAACTCATGATCAATTTTATTTCATAGGTGCCCCCAAACTCAGGTGCTCTGTGCTCCATGTTTGGGTTCGCCCTCCAACCCTGTTTCCTCAGCTAACATGCCCTGAAGGAGGTGACCTAGGTGTGCTGGACTTCTGCTGTCCTGTCCTCTACTCTGCTCATGAGGACTGAGGCTTGAGAACACCTCGAGTGTCACATTCTATTATACTTGATGAGGAAACTCGAGGCGTCCTGGTGGCAGGCAGGACAAAAGGACAGCTGGGCTGGGCTGCCCACAAATTAGGGCATCTTTGGAGGTTGTCCTCTGATTCTCAATTAATTTTTAGGAGAGCTTTAATTATGCCACCAACAGTCCTCACTTGAACAATCACAAGCACTTCAGCTGGGGGGGAAAAGAGCGACTGACTGGATTTGCATAATCATTTACCCTAATTAGAATGTCAAAAGTTGGTGGCAAAGAGGCCTAGTTGTGCTGTGACTTAGGATCATTTTAATTTAGTCCAATTTCCCATTATTACAACTGCCTTCCTCTTTGCACCTCAGATCCTCTTTCCTTCTAAATGATTTGTAGCAAAACCAAAACTGAAACAATTAGTAACTTGCTTGTTAGACTGAACTGAAAAAGTCTAAGGGGTTTCTTTCCTTAATTGGAAACACAATTTTAGTTTCCATCTAAATTTATAATTGCATGGATATTTAGATTTAGCACTGGTAACTTAGGTAAACACTTTGCTTTGCATTCAGAAGCCTACTCTCTATGTGTGTGTGTGCGAGTGGGTGTGTGTGCAGAAGGGGGTAGAATCATCTTCAGGTTGTACTACAAGAAACAAATAATGTCTTTGAATAGTCACTTTATTCCAATGTTTGAACACAAGGATTGATGTGTAATAATAGCTGTATAAGATATACTCATTAATAGAACAATATTATTTTTAATAATTTGTAAAGCTTCCATGATGAATGTTTTGGACTACAGGTTTGAAAGTACAAAGGCAGCTGAGAATAAGCAGAACTCCAGATCTCAGGCATAGAACCACCCTGACCCATTAGAGACTGCTTAGGCACGCATCGATGATTTCTGGGTCTGGCTCGTGAGCTACTTACCCAGATCCTAGTTAAATCAGGCATCCTCTGTTTTTCCGCCCTCATTCCCTTTTAACAGCAGGAGGCCACCTATTTAATTAGTTGGGGGTGGGAGCGTCTGTAATCTCCTGGGGGTGGCTTCAGCCCGGGGTTGGATAAGAGGGTGAATCCAACGCCGGGTGTGGCTGGCCTCTCCCCTGCAACATATGGGGAACCCACCACATTTTCAGCCCAAGTTCCAGCAGCAAGCATTAGTGGAGAGGCCTTCCCTGCTGGGAACACACCCTGCAAATCCAAGGGCAGGCGGCGTCACTACTAGAGGTCAAGGCAGTTCTTAGACCAAACAGCATCTGGCGAACTGTGCCAATTGGAAATCAATGGCCCTCCCTGGGTGGGTTTAATTTTATGGTTATTTGCACAAACTTACAGCCTCTAATGGGCAGGGCAGAGCTCAGAGCATCCTCCCAGGATTGTTGCAATGGAGTCGGAGGTCTTCGCAGTGCATTGATAAGTTGAATTGAAGAGTTGTTTACTAAGGGTTAGTGTTGAGCCTGGCTGTCATGCTAAGACAGAGTAAGGATGAGGTTAGCCATTATTTATCCAGGGCCTGGAGATTTGATCGTCAGTGCAATACGTGTAAGCCCCAAATGCCTTACCACATTATCTCTAGCCTGAGGGAGACATGGAGGTTCCTCTGCATGTAGCAACATTGAATCATTATGTTCAATTATGTTCAATGTGCCAACTCCATTTTAAGCAGACCCGTTTTTCTTTATATAAGATTTTGTAGTAGTTGCATAAGATTTTGTAGTAGTTACATAAGATTTTCTTTACATAGGATTTTAGAGGGGTTGAGGTTGTGCACTGCAGTCAGGCAAATCCAGGTTCCACGACTCACCAGCAAAAGGTACGTAGGGCAAGTTTCCTAACCTCCCTGGAACGTGCTTTCCTCGTCTGTAAATGGGTATGATAATATATCCCCTTCACTGAGCCGCTGAAAGGATGAGGTAAGATGATATGTTGAAGGGGCTTAATATAGTGCCTGGTACATTAATGCACTTTTTCATAAATCTTGGGTGTTAAAGATGACAATAATGATAATAATAATTCCAGCCATAGGCTAGGCCTGTTAAAATAGGCAGGAACAGTAGTGTTGAAGTAGTAGTGCTAGTTTTAAAACCTTCAACTTTAAACATTTTTACCGTTGAACTCCATAGTCTTAAAATTTTATGAAATTTCTTTAACTTGTTTATTTCTCCTTTGCTCTGACTTGTTAAACTTACTTGTTTTTCATCAAAGAGATGAAGATCCAGCCATCATGCTGTATTTTGATTCACGCTGAGATGAATGGGTTATTGCTCCGGAAGCACTTCATGCCAATTCCTGGGTCCCATCAGAACCAGAACTTGGGGTACCTGGCAACAGCTATGGCAATGGCTTCTGTCATATTTCTCAGGTGGATCATTCCCAAGAGAGATGGATAAGCAAGATCAAGTGATGATCCATGTGGGAGAAAATCTTTCATGTAGCTGGGGATGGGGTTGCTTTTTTCAGGGCCAGACATTGATGGAGTGTGGGCTGCCTGGCCTGTACCACAAGCTCTCCTCTGTCCCATCAGAGGCAGTTTCATTGCAATGGACGCCAAGAGAATAGGAGCTCTTGAAGACCTCTGCCTCTGCATGGGGCTGAGTGAGGAGCATGGGAGAGGAAGGGCCAGTTCTACCAGATGAGTAGAGAGCAGCAGCAGTAGGGAGGGCTGTGCTACAAACCAGAATCACAGCTTCTGCAAGATGCTTGATTACTTTTTTTGTTTTTTTAGTTAATCTACAGCTTCAGCTGGCTTCCATCATTGGGGCAGGATCCCTCTTTCTTTAGCAGGTCCTTCTTTCCCTAGTAGACACAACCTGCAGTGGCTTCTGGCTCACAACTGATCTCCCAGTGACCATGTTGGTGCTCCATGTCCTGTTCTCTGGCCAAAGCTAGAGACACCTGTCAAGCTGGCCAGCTACGTTCTCTCTCCTGGGTATTTGAAAATGTGACTGAAATAGACAAGTCAGTTGGTGCAGAGTCGTCTCATGATAGTGCTCCAGTGCCAGGAGCAATAGCTCCCAAGGTCCCAGGTCACCTTCATTTACGTCCTGACAGAGAATTGATGGTTTCAGCTTCACTTGATTTAGTGAGCTACTCCCAGCATCTTTCTTATAAATCCCCTTTTTTGCTTAAATTAACCAAAGAGGCTGGGCGTGGTGGCTCACGCCTGTAACCCCAGCACTTTGGGAGGCCGAGGCAGGTGGATCACCTGAGGTCAGGAATTCGAGACTAGCCTGACCAATGTGGTGAAACCCCATCTCTACCAAAAATACAAAATTAGCCAGGTGTGGTGGAGTGCACCTGTAATCCCAGCTACTTTGGAGGCTGAGGCAGGAGAATCGCTTGAACCCGGGAGACAGTGGTTGCAGTGAGCCAAGATCACACCATTGCACTCCAGCTTGGGAGACAGAGTAAGACTCCGTCTCAAACAAAATAAAAAAATAAAAATAAATAAATACATTAACCAAATAATGGTTATTTTCTTTTTTCTTTTTGCTTCTGAAAGACACTTGAGTGAGAGTATTTCCCAACAAAGATTAAAAAAAAAAAAGAGTGAGAATGAGTTTTGTACAGTGGGCTTGTGATGTTTGCAAATGATTTAACCCAAAACCTCTGGATTCTCTTTTTTTTTTTTTTTTTTTTTTTTGAGACAGAGTCTCGCTGTGTCACCCAGGCTGAAGTGTAGTGATGCGATCTCAGCTCACTGCAACATCCACCTCCTGGGTTCAAGGGATTCTCCTGCCTCAGCCTCCCAACTAGCTGGGACTACAGGCACCCGCCACCATGCCCAGCTAATTTTTGTATTTTTAATAGAGATGAGATTTCACTATGTTGGCCAGGCTGATCTTGAACTCCTGGCCTCATGATCCACCCACCTCGGCCTCCCAAAGTGTTGGGATTACAGGCGTGAGCCACCTCACCTGGCAGATCACCTGAGGTCAGGAGTTCGAGACCAGCCTGACCAACATGAAAAAACTCTGTTTCTACTAAAAATACAAAGTTAGCGGGGCGTGGTGGCACATTCTTGTAATCCCAGCTACTCGGGAGGCTGAGGCAGGAGAATTGCTTGAACCCAGGAGGTGGAGGTTGCGGTGAGCTGAGATCACCCTAACACTCCAGTCTGGGTAACAAGAGTGAAACTCCGTCTCAAAAAAAAAAAAAAAATCATCATAATGTAACATTTTCCTCATAAAGGGCACCTGAGCTGTAAGGCACAAGAGTGTAAGGCTGCACAGGGATGCAGGTGCCAGGTGGTTAGCCAGCTGGATCTGTTCCTTGGCTAAGTGATTTTCATCCATGTCTGGCAACCTGGGATTGAAATTTGTGCCTACCCAAAATACCCAAGTGGGCTTCCTCGAGAAGAGGTGACACTGGAATGTTAATTCTTCAAATGCCAAAGTTCCACTGTATCGGAAAAAAGGCTTCAGGCTCATCTAAGCTGCACAAACTTATACAGCTAAGTGCCTTCCTTTTCTTTATGAACCACAATATTGCCTTCAGTGATGAGCTGGAAATTAGTCTTGGCTCTGTTATTCCTACAGTGAGGCAGGCCATGGATTTCCCGCAGTATCACTGGCAATGGCTTCTTGCATAATATCCATCATTGTAATTCATATTTGGGCACTGATTCAAACTTGGAAGTCTCTGGCTGTGACTTCTCCAGAAGGCTTCATCAGGATCTGAATGTGAGGTTGGGTCCATTTATCTGTGACAACTCTGGAGCTGGGCAAAATTCTGACCAAGAGATTGAAATCTTTCTCCTCCCTCCCTCAGATAGGGAGACCTTCTATATGATATCATCAAACGCTGGGTAACTTTGTAGCTGAGCTGAAGCTAGAATTCTTGTAAGGGCCAATTCGTTTCCTTCTCTTCTCTGGCATGGAAATCATCCCCCACGGGTGGCCATGACATAACCCATCCTCACTTCTGCAGGAGTTAGCATCAGCAGCATTGCTTTAGCTTATGACACATATCACAGGATCTACCAAAACCTCCTCTAAGCTTCCAAGGGTTTTCATGCTTCCATGTCAGGAATTAGCAGTTACAACCTTCTCATGGCCTCCCCATCTTGAGGGCTCCTGTACCTTACATTTATCTCTCGAAGTCTCCTTTCCTTCCCCCTCCCCGCAACACACATGGTAGGTAACATCAGGACTGGGATCAGTCCAGCTGGGAGCAGCTAGGGGTGTCTCCAGGCAGGTTGTGAAATCAGCAAAGAGTTGGATTAATATCTGGGACCCCAGAGGGAGGCTCACTGGCCTGTAAGCAGGTCACCTCCTTGAGGCCAAGACACTGATGGTGACCACCAGCACCTGAAGACACACGCTGCTCCTGTTCTGAATTCTGTCCCCATTTCTGAAGCATCACCAAATACAACTTTGAAATGGAAATTTTCTACAGGCTGATTTTGTTTTTCTAATTTCAGGAGCCCACATGATGATGACCGACTCATTCGCCCCAATCCCAACACATAATTTTTAAATTTGGTGTAATGGCCGGGCGCAGTGGCTCACACCTGTAATCCTGACATTTTGGGAGGCTGAGGCAGGTGGATCGGCTGAGGTCAGGAGTTTGAGACCAGCCTGGCCAACATGATGAAACCCCGTCTCTACTAAAAATACAAAAATTAGCTGGGCGTGATGGTGCATGCCTGTAATCCCAGCTACTCAGGAGGCTGAGGCAGGAGAATCGCTTGAACCCAGGAGGCGGAGGTTGCAGTGAGCTGAGATCACGTGACTGCACTCCAGCCTGGCAACAGAGCGAGACTCCATCTCAGTAAATAAATAAATAAATAAATAATTTTGGTGTAATGGAGAATTTCAAACAGAGAGAATAGTACCATATAATGAACCACAATGTGTCCATAAACAGCTTTGGCAATTATTAACTAGTATGCATCTGATTTTGTTCCACTAATACCTTCACCTATTTCCCCCTACCCTGAGTTATTTTAGAGTAAATCCCACACATTACTGTATATGGTTTCATTTATATTTTAGTATGTACCCCTAACATATAAGGCCTTAAACAATGTAACCATGATATCTTTATTACGTCTAAAATAATAATAATTCTTTTTGTTTGTTTTAGAGACAGGGTCTCTCTGTGTCACCCGGCTTGAGTGCAACAGAGTGATCATAGCTCACTGTAAGTTTGACCTCTTGCGTTGAAGCAATCCTCCTGCCTCAGCCTCCCAAGTAGCTGGGACTACAGGTGCATGCAACCTCACCTCGCTAATATTTAAATTTTTTGTAGAGTCAGGGTCTTGCTATGTTGCCCAGGCTGGTCTTGAACTCCTGGCTTCAAGTGATCCTCCTGCCCCAGCCTCCCAAAATGCTGCTGTGATTACAGGTATGACAGGTGTGAACCACAACATGCAGTCTAATAATTCTTCTTCTTCTTCTTTTTTTTTTTTTTTTTAGATACAGTGTTGCTCTGTTACCCAGGCTGGAGTGCAATGGCACGATCTTGGCTCACGGCAACCTCTGCCTCCTGGGTTCAAACGATTCTCCTACCTCAACCTCCTGACTAGCTGGGACTACAGATGTGTGCCATCACACTCGGTTAATTTTTGTATTTTTAGTAGAGACAGGGTTTCCCTATGTTGGCCAGATGGGTCTTGAACTCCTGACTTCAGGTGATCCTCCTGCCTTGTTCTCCCAAAGTGCTGGGATTATAGGCGTGAGCCACTGTGCCCAGCCAATAATTCTTTATTATTACCAGCTATTTAGTCAGGGCTTAAATTTCCCTGATAGCCTCAAAAATATTTTTAGAGTTGGTTTATTTGAATCAGGATCCAAACAAGACTCACACATTGCATTTGGTTGATATGGTTCTAGTCTCTTATTCTAATTCTACACATTTCCCTCCTTTTTTTTAAAAAAAAAAATGCAGTATATTTGTTGGAGAAACCAATCAATTGTCTTATTCAGTTTCTTAATCCCGGATTTTGCTGATTGCCTCCCCATGGTCTCTCTTAACATAATTCTCTCTCCCCTGAATTTCATGCAAATTAATCATTAGATATGGACACCTAATAAAATTCAGGTTCAATTTTTTAGTAAGTATACTAGATGCTGTGTTTTTCCATTGTGAGGCACATGATGTCTGATTCTGTTTTTCTTTTTAGTGGGTTAACTGAACAACAGTTAGGAGCATTCACATAGCAGAGGCAGGTTATTCACAGACATGTATGTGTATACCACCAGGCCTTGGGCAATAAATTATGGGGTAGGCCAGAGTTTGAATCTGACCCTGCCACCACTTCCCTTCTCTCTATTGGCACTTCCTTTCTTTCCTGGGTTCCTGTATACACAGCCAAATTCTAGGCTGCCTGCAGACTGGGTTCAGGGCACAATCCCCAAAATATTTGAGAACACAGCAGAAGCAGGAAGGTCACTCTCACCTTTTTCCTGCCCTTCTCCCCCGAAGCAGGTCAAATGACTTGTGGGTGGATCACCTGAGGTCGGGAGTTCGAGACCGGCCTGGCCAACATGGTGAAACCCCATCTCTACTAAAAATACAAAAAAGTTAGCCAGGCTTGGTGGTGCACACCTGTAGTCCCAGCTACTCAGGAGGCTGAGGTGGGGCAATCACTTGAACCTGGGAGGCGGAGGTTGCAATGAGCCGAGATCAGGCCACTGCACTCCAGCCTGGGTGACAGAGTGAGACTCCATCTCAGAAAAAGAGAGGTGACCCCCTTATACCTGGAGGAAAGGAATATCCTTTTCTTTGAAGATACAAGGAAGAATCTGAACAAATAGACTTTGCTAAGTTCCCCCAGTTTATCACCATTAGGTGATAAACCCCTTTGTGCAATCACACTTCTCCACAACTATCCACTTCTTCATCAAACCTGGCACACAAAACATGCAGGTTTACCTATTTCTTCAGGTTTTCGTTTCCTTATGAAGGCTTCCATGTCAAATAAAATGTATATTAAATGAATTTGTATGCTTTTCTCTTGTTAATCAGTCTTTTGGTTGTTGTTGTTGTTGTTGTTGTTTGTTTGTTTTGAGTCTGGGTCTTGCTCTGTTGAAGTGCAGTAATGCAATCGTAGCTCACTGCAGCCTCAAACTCTTGGGCTCAAGCAATCCTCCCACCTCAGCCTCCTGAGTAGCTGGGATCACAGGTTCATACCACCATACCCAGCTAATTTTTATTTTTTATTTTTTGTAGAGACAGGATCTTGCTGTGCTGCCCAGGCTAGTCTCAAACTCCTGGCTTCAAGTGATCTTCCCTCCTTGACTTCCCAAAGAACTGGGATTACAGGTGTGAGACACAGTGCCTGGCTATCTTTTGTTTTAGGGGCCTCAGCCAGGAGTGTAGGATGGATGAAGAAAAGTCTTCCTCCCCTCACAGCCAACGGAACTATGAGTGCTTGAGCATCTTCCTTGCCAATCAGTTCTGTCCCTGAATGTTCTCCCAGCACATCTACCTTACCCTCGACACTGCTGGAGAATTTGCATGCTTATAAGTTGCTTTATAAGAGAAATCTTCAGGGCTCAAAAGAATGACTGGAATGTAGGGAGGAGAAATCTAGTTCTTTAATTTCAAAATAGCAAGTTTAAAAACTTCTGAGTGTAAAGATGTACGGATTTTTAAAAATTATCCACTGAAATGTTTTAAGACAGACTACTCTTTAATGTAAGTTATGGATTTAGCATTTTTCTTTTCTTTTCCTTTTCTTTCTTTTCTTTCTTTCTCCTTCCTTCCTTCCTTCCTTCCTTCCTTCCTTCCTTCCTTCCTTCCTTCCTTCCTTCCTTCCTTCTTTCCTTTCTCTCTCTCTCTCTCTTTCTTTCTTTCTTTCTGTCTTTTTTTTTTTTTTGACAGGGTCTCACTCTGTCACCCAGGCTGGAGTGTAGGGCTGTGATCTCGGCTCACTGCAACCTCCACCTCCTGGGTTCAAGTGGATTCTTGTGCCTCAGCCCCCTGAGTAGCTGGGATTACAGGTGCGCACCACCATGCTTGGCTAATTTTTGTATTTTTAGTAGAGACGAGGGTCTTGCCATGTTGGCCTGGCTTGTCTTGGACTCTTGGCCTCAAGTGATCTGCCTGCCTCAGCCTCCCAAAGTGCTGGGATTACAGGTGTGACCACTGCACCCAGCTGGATTTAGCATTTTTCAAAATGTTTTTTTATGGACACAGTCTTTGGATATCCTCTGAGATGAAGGAGCTCCATGCCATACAAGTTCGGGAAATGCTGCACATTCTGTCTTGAGAAAAACCGTAATCATAGTAAAGGTTCTAAAAAGTCCTGCAGTTAAAAAAAAACACAATCATTGAGTTGGCTCTCCCTATCCATGGATTTTACATCCATGGATTTTACATCCATGGATTTTACATCCATGGATTTTACATCCATGGATTCAATCAACTGTGGATCAAAAATATTTGAGAAGTCCGGGTGCAGTGGCTCATGCCTGTAATCCTAGCACTTTGGGAGGCCAAGGTGGGTGGATCACCTGCGGTCAGGAGTTCGAGACCAGCCTGGCCAACATGGCGAAACCCTGTCTCTCCTAAAAATACAAAAATTATCTGGGTGTGGTGGTGCATGCCTGTAATCCCAGCTACTTGGGAGGCTGAGGAAGGAGAATCGCTTGAACCTGGGAGGCGGAGGTTGCAGTGAGCCGAGATCACACCACTGAACTCCAGCCTGCCCGACAGAAGTGAGACTCCATCTCAAAAAAAAAAATTTTTTTTTGAGAAAAAAAATTGTGTCTGTACTCAACATGCACAGACTTTTTTCTTGTCATTATTCCCTAAACAATATGGTACAACAATAATTTCCATAGCATTTACTTTGTGTTAGCTATCACAAGTAATCTGTGGATGATTTAAGGTATATGAGAGGATATGCATAGGTTATATGCAAATACAACATCATTTTATATCAGGGGCTTGAGCATCCACAAATTTTGGTATCCAAAAAAGGTCCTGAAGCCAATCCCCAACAGGAACCAAAGGATGACTGCATAGCTTTGTCTAAGCCAGAAATTTCTTTTCTTTGTTGAAGGACAAAATTTGGGAAACACACTTTGGAGGACCAACAAAGCTGATCTGGATAAAGTGAGTAATGAGAAAAAGGAGGGATTGGGGTTTGAGTCAGCACTCTGGAATTACTGCAAACCACTTGATTCTGGGGACATGCTGGGGATCTGATCAGTAAGAGGTTCTTTTAATGGGCTTCTGCAGAAAACTTATAGGAGTGTTTCTTAGCCTGAAGTGGTTAAGTATATAAGCCAACTTTGGCTTCCATCCCAGATGACTTATGTGAGTCATGTATGCCACCAAGGGCATGGAGACATGGAACCAATGTTACCTGCGATCCAATTCAGTGTTCCTCGGATAGTAGCAAAGCAAGCTTGCTAAGGTGAATCAAGTGACGTAGAGTGACAAATTATATGGCAATTGGGAGTAGCCACTAGGAAACAGCACAAATGTGCTGAAAAGAAAGGTCATGAGTGTCACTTGTCACCTGAGCACTGCAGTCAGCAGGGATGTCATGACTGTCAAAGTGCTGGGTGCTCAGGTCCACCCCTGGTCCACTGAAGCCTCAAGAGCAGGCAGTCCCAGGGAGGTGAACATGGAAACAATGGCAGCCAGAGTTGGAGGAACTGACTCAAGGGTGAAATTGGCCTGTGAGTAGGATGGTCAGATGCTCAGTGGCAGAGGGACAAGGCAAACTGAGAATATTTTGGCACCAATGTGCAAGGATCTGATTTTATGTGAAGAGATGCGGAGGCTCCAGGTAGGGTGCAGTGTGGGAGTATCCAGTGGTAGGTGCCGGGGCTGGGAAGGTGCGTGTAGGTTAGGCAGGCCCCTAGTCTTCTGCTGAGAGAAGAGCAAGAGTCCAGGTCCTCAGAGGAGAGATCTCACGGTGGACGAGGGACCCCATTACCCAAGCTGATGGGAACTTTGGGAACCTAAGGAGGAAGGCCCATGGGGGAAAGGGTGTTGCAGGAAGGTCCAAAGAAGAAAGTGAGGTTTATGCATCTTCAGGAGCCTCTGACTTGCTCCCAGGTACATCAGACAACACCTAGTGGGAAATGGGGCTCCAAGGAACCCTTGGACTTGGTTCACAGAATGAGGCTCATCTGTGCCTGCAGATTGCTAGATCCTGTGCCTACAGTTTAGCAGAATGGTGGCCAGCTGGGCCTGACACAGTGACTGCTTACACATCCCAGCATATTTAATGAGTACAACCGGGTCCCAGCTCCTTTTCTAGGAACTGGGTGCACAGTGAAGAATAAGGCCATGTTCCTGCCATCAAAGCTCTCACAGACAAGGGCCAGTGCAGCACAGAGCATGAGCTCTGTGGAGAAAGAGAGCTGGGTTCAAACCTGGCTGCTGTGTTGCTCAATTTAACTAGGGCCTTGGTTTTCTTGGCCACAAAATGGGATTACAACTGTCCTCACTCAAAGAGGGTTATGAGAATTGGAGTTAAAACTGGGTGAGCATTTGGTATTTCCTGAAGGTGCAAATATTGTTATATTTTTATAACAATATAGCTTGTTATAAAATTTTATAACTTTTTTAGCTTAAAGTCAGCCTGAATAAGTAAGAACTTCAGTCAGCCAAGCAGCAAATATGTATTTATTGAACATTCTAGCAAGAACCAGACATTGAAAATTTGTCCCTTCTCTCAAAGAATTTCTAGCCTATTTGGAGAAGCAGGAAATAAACAGGTAAGAAGATACCAACAATACCAGTTTTAAATATTCATGAGGGCAGAGATTTTTGCAGTTTGTTCAGCACTATCTCTAGGGCCTGCAATCCCTGGTACATTGTAAGTACAATAAATATTTGTTAAACCTGGCGCAGTGGCTCATGCCTGTAATCCCAACACTTTGGGAGGCCGAGGCAGGCGGATTGCCTGAGCTCAGGAGTTCGAAACCAGCCAGGGCAGCATGGTGAAACCCCGTCTCAAAAAATAAAAAATAAAAATATTAGCTAGGCAATGTGGGCACATGCCTATTGTCTCAGCTATTCTGGAGGCTGAGGTGGGAGGATCATCTGAGCCCAAGAAGTTGAGGCTGCAGTGACCCATGATGTGCCACTGCACTCCAGACTGGGTGACAGAGTAAAACCCTGTCTCAAAAAATAAAATAAAATAAAATAAAAATTTGTTGAACAAATGAACACATGAAAATCAGTTTGAAACAATGAAACAAGTTGGTATATAGTTACCAAAGGAATAGAAAAGACTATACACTCATATGGCTTCCAGTTTGGGGTTCTACTTAAAGATCGTCTAGGAATCCGATTGGGACAGATGTCTGGCCAGCTAGCCATGGTATTGTTTTGCTTCCCTCTCAGTGGAGGTCAGTAGGAGGCAGGCACACAGCCAGGAAGTAAGAGTCGAAACCAATGGTGAGGAGTGATGGGAACACAACCTCAGAATCAGAAGACCCGGGTGTCTGGACACTTAGAATAACTTGTTTAGCCAAGCTGCTGAAATTGCACAAGGAAACAAAAAAGGCTAAACCAACTAAAATAAACAGAAAACCACTTCCCACGGGGCAGGGAGCCGACAGCAGCGGCTGGCCTGGACAAGTGAAGCCTCTGGGCTTTAACTCTGAGCTGACTCAGGTACCGCCTGAAACCTGGCTGTAATGAGAGCCACCCTTTGGGGAAGAAAGCCACCTGCTCACTGTGAAACAGCAAATGCCACCATTTCAGAGCTGAAACAAAGCAGCAGGTCTGTTGCCATTGCTTTTGGAGGACATTATTTCTCTCGAAAGGGGCCATTAGCAAAAGGAAAAAGAGCTGTGTTGCTGGGGGTTGGCGGGGGGCAATGTCTACTCTCCCCCTGTGTGTGGGGTCCCTCCACCCCAAGACAGAAATTAAAAGAATGATGTAAAACAAATATCAGTAAAATTTATGTTATTTTCCCATACTCTAATTGGTTGTCTTATGCACCTGTTGGGGAGCAAGACCCTGGTTTACTGCTCAGGGTAGGTTTTTAATATCTGTTAAATGGGTCTTACCTGCAGAATTGGATCGTGAATTCCAATAGGCTAAAGGCCGTCTTATCCCTGATGTTGCCTGGCACAGGGATGAACGGATAGAAGTAGTAATCCCTGTTCAAGATACAAAGTCTTGAATCCTGGGGTACACATGGACACTGTGCAGAGGATCTCTCTCCACTGGCAGGCAGGGATAAGTCTTGTGGCCTTACTTTGGTCTGGATGAAATATCCCTTGCTCCAGTCAGGGTCCAGTCAGGAAAGCAGAGCCACTCTGAGCATAATGGAAGAAGGAATTTCTTAGAAGGACAAAGCCTTACACAATTGGGAGAGGAGCTAGGGACATAAAGGTCCAGAAAAGAAGTTGCTGGCCAGGCACAGTGGCTCACTCCTGTAATCCCAGCACTTTAGGAGGCCCAGCTGGGCAAATCATCTGAGGTCAGGAGTTAGAGACCAGCCTGGCCAACATGGTGAAACCCTATCTCTACTAAAAATACAAAAATTAGCCGAGTGTGGTGGTTCACGCTTGTAATTCCAGCTACTTGGGAGGCTGAGACAGGAGAGTTGCTTGAACCCAGGAAGCGGAGGTTGCTGTGAGCCGAGATAGCACCACTGCACTGCAGCCTGGGCAACAGAGCAAGACTCCGTCTCAAAAAAAAAAAAAAAAAAAGTTGTTAAAGGATTAGATGAAAGTCCCTAAGCAGCACTGGCTTGGGTGAATGAATCCGAGCATGCAAGGACTCCGGAAGCCAAGGATGTCCAGCTGCTGAAGTAAGGGAAGGGAGGTGGCAGAGAAGTCAGGTGCCCTGTGGCTGCCACCTCCTTGAGTTCACATGAAGCATCTGGTCGCGGACCTGGGGCTGCTGTTGCTCAGTAGGGCCAACAGTCGAGAGGGTGTGTGCTGGATGTGGAATAAGAGAAGACAAGCACAAACTGGGCTCCATTGGCACCTCTGTGTCTGTCTCTCTTGTCCCTCAACCTGCAGTCATCTCCAGACTTTGGTGACTTTACTTATGCCTCCCATAGCTCATGCAACTGCTCATTTGCCCAACTCAAATCTGGAGCCACACAGGGAAAGGCATTCTGAGAAATGTAGCTGCCAGCCTAAGTATGCCACAAAAAGCTTAGCACATCCTTAAGACCCATTCCCTTTGTTCTGGTTCTATATGTGTAAAGCAACATCATGACTGTCAGTTTGTCTTCTCAAATACCTCAGTACCAGGAAGGAAGGGGCCTGGATGGTAAATGCAAATATTTCAGTCACTGGACAAGTAGAGCATCCCCTGAAAATGAACACTTTTAACTGTGTGTCTGCAACTGTAAAACTGAACCTCTAACTCTAATGAAATCACTAAACTTACTACAAGTAAGGCTTTCCCTGAGCAGCCTTTTGGCTTCTGTCAATGACTTTTTTTTTTTTTTTGAGGTGGAATTTCACTCTGTCGCCCAGGCTGGAGTACAGTGGCACGATCGAAATGGGGTTTCACCATGTTGGCCAGGCTGGTCTCGAACTCCTGACCTCAAATGATCTACCTGCGTCAGCCTCCCGAAGTGCTGGGATCACGGCCGTGAGCCACTGCACCTGGCCAGTCTCTGACATTTGAAACAAGATTGCTCCAATATCAAAGGCAAAATGAACCTATTTGAATTTTCCCTTCTCTCCCTGTCCCTGTTCACCCTAAGGTACCAGCACTCAAGAGCAGAAAATTGAAGCAAAAATAAGCAGGAGTGGGTGACTATTCTACACCCTGGAAAATTGCAACAGGTTATTTTGTTTATTTAAGCAAGCAGCTATATTACATTTAATTGTATGCCAGGCATAGATCTAAATGCTTTACAAAGAGAAACTAATTTAATCCTATTGTATGAGATTGATTATACTATTACTATTCCTCTTTTACATATAACATGAGAGGCACAGACAAGTTAAGTAAGTTGGCCAAGATCACACAGCTGAGATTCATATCATGACTTTATAGTTCGATGTATAAAAGGTTCAAAAATTATTCATTTAATTCAAAATCTTCAGAAACTGATGACAAGTTCATTTTTATTATGATTTATAAAAAAATTCATAATATGTAATCCTCGCTGTCATTTAAAGGGTGACTTTCATAGGGACCAGGCAGGGTCCTTTGCAGGCCCAGTCTTATTTAATGCAATCTCCCCTATGAGGTAGGTATTATGATTCCTACCTTGCAGGTGGAGAAACAGGAGAAGTGACTTGCACAAAAGCACACAGCTCAGCTAGTTGATGGGGGGTCCAGGATTCAAAATGGACTCCAAAGACGGTGTTACGTTTAGCCACAATGCCAACAGGACTCTAAGATCCACTAGCAAGAAGAGTGAAGGCAGAGTGCAAACTGTGCGAGTCGGTCTGGCTCACGGCAACTAGAGTCTAAATCAAAGTGCCTAGCCAGAATTCTCCAGCAGTGTGCCAAGTGACTGGAAGCTGGAGAACCTCCTGGGGTCCTTTGGTGAGCTTGGATTTTTCTGGTGAGTGATCACTGCGGAGGCCTGGGACAAGGCCCCCCCATTGTTGTCATCTTTCTCTTGACCTCACGATTAGTCCCTGTCCCTTCTTAAGTTCTGTCCTTCACTGGCTTTTCTCTTCCCTGGACCTTTGAGTAGCAGGGAGTAGAGGTACAAGATTTGGCTTCTACCTTCCTCTCTCTAAGCATATCAATCCTTCAATCTTTTTGTGGGTTTTTCTCCTCCTAGTAACTATGCAGGACATTATAAAGCTACAGGAACTCGGCTGGGTGCAGTGGCTCACGCCTGTAATCCCAGAACTTTGGGAGGCTGAGGCGGGCAGATCACTGAGGTCAGGAGTTTGAGACCAGCCTGGCCAACATGGTGAAACCCCATCTCTACTAAAAATACAAAAATTAGCCGGGTGTGGTGGTGCCTGCCTGTAACCCCAGCTACTCAGGAGACTGAGGCAGGAGAACTGCTCAAACCCAGGAGGTGGAGATTGCAATGAGCCGAGATCGTACCACTGCACTCCAGCCCGGAAGACAGAGTCAGATTCTGCCTTTAAATAAATAAATAAATAAATAAATAAATAAATAAATAAAGCTACAGGAACTGTTAACACACTGCACTTTTGGTTTTCAATAAAATAGGAGTGGACCTCAGCTTCATTGTTCCTTTGTCCTTTGCTGGCTTTCCTCTTAGGCTTTAGGGGACCTAGAGTCTCCTGACTGCTACACTCTCCATAACGAAGCCTCAGTCTTCAATTTCCATAGTTTTCTCTGCAAATTTCAGAATGAATACTTTTTTCCAAGTGTTTTCCTTTCTCTCTTTTAATTGTGTGTGTGTGTGTGTGTGTGTGTGTGTGTGTGTGTGTGTTTTGAGAGCTTTCATCTTAAAAATTAAACACAGTTTTGGATAATAAAGGAATGTTTACCCTTAAACCTATTCTACACATTTTATGTAATAATTTCTAGCCATGGATCTTTTACCTTTAAAATAATGTTTTCTGGTTTTCTATTCCTTCTGCATGTGTAAACTCCTTCTTCCCTGGGTCCACCCCCAATTCCTGCCATCTCCTTATCTCCATCTGCCGGTTTTGATTTCTGGCCAACCACCAGATGTATGGTAACCACCAATTCATTTGGTAGGATCATACATTCAGTATGGAAACACTGTGGAAATTAGTCTGACATACATGTTCTTCTGGCCCAAAAGGCTATGGATTTTTTTTTTTTTTTTTTGAGACAGGGTCTTGCTCTGTCACCCAGGCTGGAGTCAGTGGTGCAATCATAGCTCACTGCAGCCTTGACCTCCTATACTCAAGCTACCCTCCCTTACTTAGCCTCCGAAGTAACTGGTACTACAGGCATTCTTCATTACTCCCAGCTAATTAATTTTATTTCTGTAGAGACAGGGTCTTACTATGTTGCATAGGCTGGTCTCAAATTCCTGTGCTCAAATGATGGTGTGAGCCACTGCACCCAGCCTGTTTTTTAAGAAGTCATTCTGCATTCAAAATGTGCAGCTAGCTCCCGTTCCCTACAGGTGAGGGAACATGAATCATTGTCTGGGTTATTCACTAGGAATGTGTTCATTCCGGCCTGCATCTATCATTTACCTAGTTTATTGTTCCAGTCACTCATTCCAGGTTATTTACTGACTACTTATTATTTTCTAGTGTCTAGTGTGCTAGACACTAGGGTTATAAAATAACTGATGCTGTCCTTTATGCACAAAATTGCTAATTCTATTCCTGAAAATTTTATTAGTGGCTTGTCTGACTGGGAAGTGACTGGTAGATATCAGTTGGCCCATTGCAAAATGAGGGGCTTGTATTAAGTGATCTTCTAATTTTAAAGCCTCTAAAATGAAGGGATGCAGGAGATTTGACTTCTTGCCTTAATCTAATGATTAAATTGCTCAGTGCCTTTTAGTACAATGTTCAGTCTCTAGATCTCAGTCTCCTTCTCCTCTGTAAAATAAATGACGGCTGAGTGTGTGGCTCACGCCTGTAATTCCAGCACTTTGGGAGGCCGAGGCAGGTGGATCACCTGAGGACAAGAGTTTGAGACCAGCCTGGCCAACATGGTGAAACCCCGTCTCTACTAAAAATGCAAAATTAGCCAGTGTGGTGGCGCATGCCTGTAATCCCAGCTATTTGGGAGGCTGAGGCAGGAGAATCACTTGAACTTGGCAGGTGGAGGTTGCAGTGAGCTGAGATTGCACCAAGAGTGAAATCCTTCCAAAAAAAAAAAAAAAAAAAAAAAATAATAATAATAAAAAAAATAATAAAATTAAAATGTATAAAGAGTCCAAAAAATGTTTTTTTTTTGAGACAGGTCATATTTTGTCCAGGTGAGTGTTGGTGATGTCATGCAGCCTCCACCTCCCGGTCAAGCAAATTCCTTCAGCCTCCAAGTAGTGGGATACAGGTGATCCACCAAACATTTTTCATAGAGATAGGATCTCATATATTGCCTAGGCTGGTCTCAAGCAATCCTCCTGCCTCGGCCTCCCAAAGTGCTAGGATTATAGGCATGAGCCACTGCACCCAGTCAAGGAACTTTGTCAATAGATCTTTCTAGGATAAGAGGGTTCTGTGTTCAAGGAGATCTCAGAAATGCTGGAGTCAATAGGTTTCTTTACTCCAGGATTTCTCAGAAACTTTACTGTGCCAATTTTGCTTCATGACTCTCCAAGTGGAAGACAGCAGATAATGTTTCCCAAATTTATTTGACAATGGAACGCTTTCCCCCAGAAGCATCTTTGTCATACTAACAATGTCTTTCAGAATACATTTGGGAAATGTGTTATACATGCCCTCTAAGATCCTTTATTGCAGCAATTCTCTCTATCCTTGGATCAACTTCATATCATAGGTATCTGCTAGTTTATGTTCTAATTGCTGTGTGCACAGTAGTATTTCCTGTTTCTCTTCAAGTTATGCTTTCATTGCCTTTGGTACTCGGGCTACAATCTCATCAATCCTGGGTACACGGCCTGCAAAATCATACATCTCATTAGCACTTTGGACAATAACGTCCAGAACAAATGTACAGTCCATTTTGCAGAGAAACATTCCACAGAGCAGCACAGAGGGAGCTCTTTGGAGGAAAGGGATGAAGCAAATGAATATGAAGAACAATGGCATTAATAGGGCAGATTTCCACAGAAACACAGAAAAATATATTTGACATTTTGGTGACTATATAACATAGTCTTTTCTGTCACAGGACTGCCGTTCCCAACCAAGACTGTTATGACTCAAAGTAACAGAGCTGAGTGGCTCCATGCAGAAGTCTGTGTTCAACATCTGTCATGCTGGAGATCATTAATGTTCAATTGCTTCCCATTGTCTTCATGTCATTCAACTTCATTTCATTGTCATTGCTTCAGCTGGGGGATTAATCAACTATTTATGGGAAGACAGGACTTGGAGTCAGGGCAGTCACAATGGGGTTATAGTCTGAGCAATGGTGGGGAAAGCAAGTCACGGTTAAAAGACTCCTGGTTTGTGACAGTTTGTTAATACTTTAATTAAATAAACATATTTGAGAATAATGCTGACATATCCATATTTCAAAAGGAGAAAGAGCATACTTGGTCTTCCTAAAGAATCCAGTAAGGATTCTGGATTGAACCTATTTGGAGGTAGTTTTCTTGCTCCTTGATTCCTCTTAAGAGTGAGAAATGAGCAGAGATGAGAGAATCAAATTAATGGTTTTTCTGCATCAATTAGATCGTCATTATCAATAGCAGAAATCATGCTTTGTTATTATTCCTGAGGGCAGTTGACACAACTGAAATGTTCAAAGATGTAAACTATTTTCAAAAATTGTGCTTTAGGAATTATTTTTTAAAACCTCAGAAGTTACTTAGATGTTCTCATTTTGCACAAAAATGTGCATTATGATTAGTTTTCTTTGATTTAAATGTTGATTAAATGATTAATTATCATCTCAGTACATTTCCCACAAACATTTATGAACCTGTGGCAGGGGAAATGAAGTATAAATACTGAATTGATTTGCCTAAGTATCTGAACTCAAGCAACCCAATTATATAATTAGAATAATATAAAGTTTTATATACACATTAATATCTTTTGATATGTTATAATACATTATTTCATAGAAAACAGCCAAATTATTTGCAGAGTAAAATTCCAGGTCTGCAATATTATTGGAACCTGCTAATTTGTTCCAACTTACTTAATAACTAAAATTAAAATGTCAGTATATTAGATCAGCGTTATGCAAAATTGTCACACTTCTCAACAAAGCTACATCCTCTTATACTACAGTCCCGATGTATCTCATAATGCCAAAACCAACATTTTCACACAGATGATTTCTAATAATTTACAAATCTTGGTTAAGTTTTTGATACGTAAGCTGCCCACTGATATGGGAAAAGATAGACCAAGCTCTGCCCCAACCCCCGCCTTGTTATTCTTTTGGGGACAGTCAGGCCACTCCAGATGGTGTGTTAGTTAGTGTTGGACATAGCTTTGGAGAAACTTCAACAGACTAAGGCTGTAATGTCAGGATTTTGCTGTGCGTCGCCCCCTCCCCCCCGCAGTTCCCAGGGTAGGAAGGTGCTGAGATAGAAGCCGAGGGACGCCCGCCCACCTGCCACCACCTGTTCCCTCCTTCAGCTCTTTGCTATAAATTCTCCTCCCTCCAAGATTCATCCTGCACTCTCCGACAGCTACTACGCTAAAAGCGCTCCTTCCCTGAGCTTCGGGAAAGAGTTCATCTTCCTGCAAAGGAGTCTCAGGCTTTCCTAGACGACTTGCAAGGTCTTCCTCGAACCAGTCACACCAAACTCTGCTGCAGAAGGTTTCCTTCTCTTTTTCAACTTCACGTTGAGAAAATGACTTTCTCTTGAGCATCTCAATTTCCCCTAAATTTGGGCAAGTGAAGAGATATCAGCCTGGTCATCCAGTAGGACAGAAGGCCGAGTCCTGTACTCCCCCACTGTAAACTATTTGATTGCACGTGAGTTGCTTTGTTTATGACTTATTTGCTCAGAAGAGGCACGTTGGGAAACGGCTCGAGAGACCAGCCCACACGCAGGTCCTGAGCGGGCGGGCGTGCGAGGTCGGCGCCTCGCTGCTTGGGGCCGGGGATGAAGACCTGCAAGCCCAGCGGCCTGCCGGCGGGAGCGCGCGTTGCACCCCCGTGCGCGGGCGGCGCCGAGTGCGCGGGCACGTGCGCCGGGGCCGGGCGGCTGGAGAGCGCGGCGCGCAGGCGCCTGGCGGCCAACGCGCGCGAGCGCCGCCGCATGCAGGGGCTCAACACGGCCTTCGACCGCTTACGCAGGGTGGTGCCCCAGTGGGGCCAGGATAAAAAGCTGTCCAAGTACGAGACCCTGCAGATGGCGCTGAGCTACATCATGGCTCTGACCCGGATCCTGGCCGAGGCCGAGCGATTCGGCTCGGAGCAGGACTGGGTGGGTCTCCACTGTGAGCACTTCGGCCGCGACCACTACCTCCCGTTCCCGGGCGCGAAGCTGCCGGGCGAGAGCGAGCTGTACAGCCAGAGACTTTTCGGCTTCCAGCCCGAGCCCTTCCAGATGGCCACCTAGGGCGCGCGCCTCCGCGGGGGTGAATGTCCGGCAGCCGCTCCGAGCTGCGGCCCTGCCCCAAGTAGCCCAGAAGCCTCCGGCGGCCCAGGATTCTAAGGATGCATTCCTCGAGGAAAATTAGTCAATTCTCACATTACCTTTATTCGCATCATCAGACCTATGGACGCAATAATTTAATTGCCTTTCTTTTCCCCTCCTCCTCTGTATTTTGTAGATTTCATTAATGGATCTTGTGAATGGGTTGATTGCTGTGAAAATAATGCCCCCTTTCCCCTTTTCCGGGCTACTTTGAGGGAAAACAATCTTAAGAAAAATAGGATTAGGCTATTCTGTTCCAGTCCTCGGAGAAGTAATCACTTTCTTAAACTTTGTGAGTTTGTCCTGTTCGGGTGAAGTTACAGTATCCATTACTTGTGTTTGCTCACAACAGAGCTACCTTCCTGTTGTGTAAATGCGTTTTTGCTTTAGTGCATTGTGTGTGCATGCATGAAGTAGAAACACTTTTTTTTTCTGGGTACAGTACATGGGTATCGGTGCTTTGTATTTTTTTAGTGCTCTGTATTTTTTTAAACTATGTACACATTATTAAAATATACATTTTATAAAATATAAATAAAAACGTGTTTTTCATGCCAAGTACCTTGCCAGTTTCCTGATGGCGCTAAAGAACTCTTTGGAGGTGATGATATAGAATGCTTCCCTGAGCAAAGAAGTGGTGTGTTTAAACCTAATCTGACCAATAAACGAATGTGCCGCGTTGTAGTACTTCCTCAAAAAGCTGATGAGAGTACATGTAATTAATTTAAACATTTTTTCTGTCAACTTGTGAGTTTTTTTGTTGATTTTTTAAAAGATTAAAGTGAAATATTTAGCTTTTAAGTAACTAGATACACAGTTCCTCAATATTTTATTACCCATATTAAGCAGATTGCTACTAAGTCCTTACAGTACCCAAATATATGTAGTTATTCTTATATGTATACAGTAATGTATATATACACACATATACAGGAATACACATCTATATTTCTAGAACTAACACAGAAATTAAAAATATTGCCTTTGGAAGTAATTTCCTTTTAATCAGTACAAGTTGGACAATAAGGGCTTCACTACCATCAAGACCAATCAAAATGGGAGCAAAATAATAAACATGGTATTGGTTTGAATTACTTTTATTAATTTGCTTAACCATTGCATGAATAAACCAAGCGCTTCATGTAAAGAGTGACTTGGTGAAGAGTGGTGCATGCATTTGGGAGAATGTCTTACACATAATTAGGAAAAGCAGGACTCTAAGTTATCTATGCATTTGGAATTTGTCTTGTCACAAGTCAACAAAAACAACACCAATGACTCCCAAAACTCTTTTATTTTGGATTCCAAAGCCTAACCTCAGACATAGCTGCCTCTTCGCAGTTTATCTACAGACTGTATTACAATTTTTATTTTCTTAGTTATCCCTATCAAAATCCATTTGGTTTGTAATGAGGGAAAGTGTCTTCCCCAACCTATACATACATTTACACTTAAAAAAATCACAAGTGGGCCAGGCGTGGTGGCTCATGCCTGTAATCCCAGTACTTTGGGAGGCCGAGGCAGGTGGATCACCTATCACCTGAGGTTAGAAGTTTGAGACTAGCCTGACCAACATGATGAAACCCTATCTCTACTAAAAATACAAAATTAGCCAGGCGTGGTGGCATATGCCTGTAATCCCAGCTACTTGGGAAGCTGAGGCAGGAGAATCACTTGAACCCGGGAAGTGGAGGTTGCAGTGAGCCGAGATTGTGCCATTGCACTCCAGCTTGGGCAATAAGAGCAAAACTCCGTTTCAAAAAACAAAACAAAACAAAAAAACAAAAACAAACAAAAAATGCAAGTGTATTTTCAGAAACCCCTTGGGAGTTCGAAGCTGCATTTCCCTTTCCAGGTGATATCCATTAATAAGAAACAGAGGAGAGCTCAGAACTTTGCTTCCTGCAAATTTGATAGTAAACTGAAAATTTAGAAACTGCAAATTCAATAGTAAAATGTTTAACCTCTTGACTCCAACAACTCTTAAAAGACGCTATGTGATCTAGCAGACAAACAACACAGTTCCAGAAGTCATGATGCCGGGACCCCTTTCTAGTCACAACTCCGCTCTGCAGTGTGCACTTGGGTCAATGGCAAGATTCAAGGCATTTGCGTTACTCGCTAATTGGGCACAATAGTCTACTTACTCAGATCTCCTGAGAAGCTTCATTAATAACTCTAGTAAGTGTGCAGAGTTCGAGAATGAGCGAAATCGGTGCTTTTGTTTATCAGAGAACGTCTCAAAAATATATTAAGATCATTAATCATTTTTCAGGTAGGGTGTCACATCTCCCTCTCTGAACTGTAAATACCTTGTGAAAGAGTAGTGTGCTTTTCATTATATCTCTATGGCTTCTAGTATAGGGCTTTGCACAGAAAAAAGTTATTTTTTCAATAGATATTTCATTTTTGGCTACTAATTTAACAACATTTTCTTAATGAAATAAAACAATTTAATTAAAATGATGGGATTCGAATCTCATACTTCTTCCCTAACCTCGCTCCTCCAAAAGAATGGGAGTCTGTCTTTTAAATATTAAGACTTTAGCTTTCTGCTACTGGGTTTTGAAGATTTCTGGAAGCAACTTAGCTTTTACCAAATTTCTAAACTTTCCACCCCACTCAATGTACTATTTTTTTTTGCCTGGAAGACATATGAGGGAAAAGTAAATGAGTCTCAGTGATCAAATCCAATCTTTGATGAAACTCTTCAAACTGTATGTTGAGAGATCCATTGTGGTTTATGAAGTAGGAGCTCAGCTAAAACCAAGTATAAAATCTTTTTGCAGTCAAGATTCATATATCATGATACGTAATAGAATTTAGATTACCAAGCAACCTAAAACTTGCTATAGTATTTTATACTGTTCATCTTGTAGATTCATTTTCTTTCTAGTTTGACAAGACATTAAAATTCAAAAATACTTTTGTATCTGTGCTCCCTTTTTTCAACAAATCAACAAATATTATCAAGTACCTACACATACCCAGTCTTATGTGACACCATTCTTGTCCTTGGCTAGACAACCAGAAGAGAACACACACACATTAATCATTAAGTAGTCCTAAAAAGAGTTTAGCCGAATCCTTCATTAGTGTCGTACCAGGGATATGTGCTGTAAGAGCTCCTAATAGAGGGGCATTAAATAATAAAGGAAGACCTCCTCTGGAAGTTTGACTAGCTATTATTATATGTGGGCTCTCCCTGGGTGCAAGCTAGAGATTGAGCTCCCAAACCCCAAGGTCAGAACTCTAGAAGAAACACATACACATGAACAGGACTATCAAGATGGGAAAGGTGACTGGCGCCGTGACTCATTCCTGCAATCCCAGCACTTTGGGCGCCTGAGGCAGGAGGATAACTTGAGGCCAGGAATTCAAGACCAGCCTGGGCAGCAAAATGAGACTCCATCTCTACAAAAAATTTAAAAAGTAGCCAGGTGTGGTGGTGTGCATCTGCAGTCCCAACTACTCTGGAGGCTGAGTTGGGGGAGGATTGCCTGAGTCCAGGAGTTCGAGGTTGCAGTGAGCTATGATTGTGCCTCAGCACTCCAGCTTGGGTGACAGAGTGAGATCCTGTCTCAAAAACAAAAACAAAAACAAAAAAAGATGGGACAAGCCACCATTAATCTCATTACCAAAAACTGGTTATACTGACTTCCTATTTATTTATTTATTTATTTATTTTTGAGACGGAGTCTTGCTCTGTCGCCCAGGCTAGAGTGCAGTGGCGCGATCTCGGCTCACTGCAAGCTCCGCCTCCCGGGTTCACGCCCTTCTCCTGCCTCAGCCTCCCGAGTAGCTGGGACTACAGGCGCCCGCCACCACGCCCAGCTAATTTTTTGTATTTTTAGTAGAGACGGGGTTTCACAGTGTTAGCCAGGATTGTCTTGATCTCCTGACCTCGTGATCCACCCGCCTCGGCCTCCCAAAGTGCTGGGATGACAGGCATGAGCCACCGCGCCCGGCCGACTTCCTATTCTTTATATTTGCAGATCATAAGGAAGATGAGGCTAAACATCCAATATAGCCAGTTTCTTAGTTAATGAGTTGACATTTATACTAATGAAGATCTAAAATTTCTGCTAGATATGGCCCAGATGAGGGTGTCTTTAGGTTGTGGTTAGTGGAGCTGCAGGATTCAACAATTAAGGCTCAATTCACTTAAATTTTGCCATAATGCAGTAAAAGCAAAGTGCTATTTTGGTACTGAATTTGGCTAGCATCTGCTCTCTGTCTAGACATCACTGAAGATATCTCTTTTCTATACCTATGTGTGAAACACATTTCTTTCTTTTTTTTTTTTTGAGATGGAGTCTCGCTCTGTTCCCCAGGCTGGAGTGCAGTGGCCCAATCTTGGCTCACTGCAAGCTCCGCCTCCCGGGTTCATGCCATTCTCCTGCCTCAGCCTCCCGAGTAGCTGGGACTACAGGCACCCGACACCACGCCTGGCTAATTTTTTGTATTTTTAGTAGAGACAGGGTTTCACCGTGTTAGCCAGGATGGTCTCGATCTCCTGACCTCGTGATCTGCCCGTCTTGGCCTCCCAAAGTGCTGGGATTACAGGCGTGAGCCACTGCGCCCGGTCAGAAATTTCAAAGTACATATAAGACTGTAAATATATGATCTGTTGCCTCATATGTACACCTTTTCCCTTCTCTGGTTATAAATATACTAGTGGGTACAAATATTAACAAGTATTATATTGAATTTACATAGGATTTTTAGATTGCTATTTCAGATGAATTGTGTATCCCCAAAATACCAAAGCTGAAAGACAACAGTCACACATTGCTCAACAATGGGCATACATTCTGAGAAACGCATTGTTAGGTGATTTCATCATTGTATGAACATCATAGTGTACTTACACAAACTAGATGGTCTAGCCTGCTACACACCTAGGCTATATGGTATAGCCTATTGCTCCTAGCCTATAAACCTGTGCAGCATGTTACTGTACTGAATACTGTGGAAAATTATAACACAATGATAATTATTTGTGTTTCTAAACATAGAAAAGGCACAGTAAAAATACAGTATTATAGATAAAAAATGGCACACCTGTATAAAGCACTTACCATGAATGGAGCTTGCAGGAATGGAAGCTACTCTGGCTGAGCCAGTGAATGAGTGGTGAGTGAATGTGAAAGCCTAGGGCATTACTGTATGCCACTGCAGACTTTATAAACACTGTACACTTAGGCTACACTCAATTTATAAAATATTTTCTTTCTTTAATAATAAGTTAACCTCAGCTTTATTGGTAATTTTTTTACATTTTCAAACTTTTTGACTCTTGTAAAAACACATTGCTTAAAACACAAACACATTGTGCAGCTGTACAAAAATATTTTCTTTATATTCTTATTCTGTAAGATTTTTTTAAATTAAAATTTATTTTATGTTTTTTTTACTTTTTAAACTTTTTTGTTAAAAACTAAGACATAGAAACACACATTAATGGCTGGACATGGTGGCTCATGCCTGTAATCTCAACACTTTAGGGGGCTGAGTTGGGCAGATCATCTGAGGTCAGGAGTTTGAGACCAGCCTGGTCAACGTGGTGAAACCCCAGCTCTACTAAAAATACAATAATTGGCCTGGCGTGGTGGCGCATAGCTGTAGTCCTAGCTACTCAGGAGGCTGAGGCAGGAGACTCACTTGAACCCAGGAGGCGGAGGTTGCAGTGAGCTGAGATCGCACCATTGCACTCCAGCCTGGGTGACAGAGCAAGACTCCGTTTCAAAAAAAAAAAAGACATTAATCTTTGTAGGCCCACATTAACCTTTGTAGGCCCACGTTAACCTGAGCCTACAAAGGGCCAGATTCATCAATGTCACTGTCTTTCTCCTCCACATTTTGTCGCACTGGAAGGTGTTCAGGGGTAGTATAAGGCCTGGAGTCATCTCCTATGATAACAATGCCTTCTTGAATACCACCTGAAGGATGTGCCTGAGTCTGTTTTACAGTTACCCATTCTTTTTATAAGTAGAAGAAGTACACTCTAAAAGTATGTTACAATAGATACATAAACCAGTAAGATAGTTTATTTTCATTATCAAGTATTATGTACTGTACATAGTTGTATGTGCAATTGTGTGAATATATATGAGTGGCAGAGCAGTTGGTTTGTTTACAGTAGCATCACTACAGACATGCTGAGTCATGTGTTGCACTATGATGTTATGTTACTGTATTATAGTCCATTTTCACACTGCTATGAAGAAATACCAGAGACTGGGTAACTCATAAAGGAAAGAGTTTTAATGGACTCACAGTTCCACATGGCTGGGGAGGCCTCAATAAATTTACAATCATGGCAGAAGGCACCTCCTCACAGGGTGTCAGAAGAGAGAATGAGTGTCAGCGGGGGGAAAAGCCAGACTCTTATAAAACCATCAGATCTCGTGAGACTCACTCACTATCAAGAGAACAGCATGGGGGAAGCTGCCCCCATGATTCAATTATCTCCACCTGGTCCCACCCTAGACACGTGGGGATTATGGGGATTACAATTCAAAGTGAGATTTGGGAGGGGACACAGTGCCAAACCGTATCAGTTACCTACAAAGTCACTAGGTGATAGGAATTTTTCATCTCTGTTATAAGCTTAAGAGACCACTGTCATATAAATGATTGACTAAAACATTGTTATGCAGCAAATTACTGTTCTGGGAAACAAGAATTTACCCATCTCATATACTAAGTATATCGTTTAGTTTTAAAATGTACTGTATGTTATGCTGTTTTAACATTTAAAAAACCTTTCTAGGCTGGGTGTGGTCACTCCTTCCTGTAATCCCAGAACTTTGGGAGGCTCAGGCAGGAGGATCCCTTGAGCCTGGGATTTGAAACTAGTTTGGGCAACATAGTGAGACCCTGTCTTTACAAAAAATTTTAAAAGTTAGCTGGGTGTGGTGGTGTGCACCTGTAATCCTAGCTACTTGGGAGGCTGAAGTGGGAGAATTGCTTGAGCCCAGGAGTTTGAGGTTATGAGTACCACTGCACTCCAGCCTGGGTGAAAGAATGAGACTGTTTCTTAAAACAAAACAGAACAACAATAAAAAACTTTTCTGGGTGGGGAGAGGCTGGCCAATTTTTAAGGATGGCGAAGGGCTCAAAGGAAAGCTTGCCTTTGGTATGCAGACTAACCAATCCAGAGATCTGGCCTGTACACACCAGGAGGTAATATTCACCTGCCTTAATTATCTCAGGGCCAGATACCAGGTAGCTAGGGACCTCTCCTTAGAGCCTGTCCAAATTATTTAAACAAGCCAATCCTGCCCTGCCTTGCCTTCCTCGCAGGAACTCCAATAAAGGCCGTGGCCTAGGCTCTCACCTTGCTCCAGCCCCTTCTGCCTCCTGACTGAAGCTGGTGCTTCCCTGTGTGGCCCTGCATGGTGTGACATGCCTCCTGTTTCTAGGATCTGTGAGTACAGTAAAGTTTGTTTTCTTGAGCCTTTCCTATGACTCCTCTCATGGGCACACCTGACTGACCATCACATAACAGAACACAGAATACTAAGAGTGGGACAAACAAACAACAAAAAAAGCAAAACCAACCCAACAATTAATTGAGAATAAATAAAATTTTATTTAATGAATAAAGAAACAGTCCATCACATCCTCTAAATTGCCTTTAAAAACATGCAGCTTATATTAAATTCTGATTCATAAATTTAATTTTTATTCTTCTAATTGCAAAATTTCCAAACAAAACACAATCCCAACAAATCCTTAAGAAAGCACGACTAGGGAACAGCAACGGGTGTCATGTAGATGATGTGTTCTACTAGAATACAATACCATGTGCCTTCTGAGGAAGGATGTGATTTATGCTCGCAGACATTTTGGCTTAAATGATCACTGGTTTTCAGTTCCACAGAAGGTCTTCACATGCATGATGTGGAGCAACAGAGATAAAAGCCAAGATCTGTTAATTGCTTTCTAGTAATGGAGGCAAAATATACAGTTTATGCAATGCATGCATTTCAAAATAGCCACTATAATGGCTTTTGCATTAAGATTTCAATAACCAAAAAAAGTACTCTAGAAAATAAGTTGACTCCAGCTTCCTGAGATGGAAGCATACCATGTTTGTGAGCCTTCTGAGGCCTGGTGTGTTTTCAAGTGGGAAGAACTCATGCATGGAGAGGGAGAAAAAGCGTTACAAGGTGTCACTTGATTTGGATTGAATTAAGTCAGCTGTGGGTGCTCCACGACTCTTTACTTGAAGTGTGTGTGTGTTTGTGTGTGTGTGGGTGTACATCATTTGTCAGTCTTTATGTGGATCAACAGGATTAAGTTCAGACTTGATGTAGCTGAGAATGCAAAAACAGAGACCAAAGGATACGCTTATTTTTTTGAGGGTCCACGTATACCAGGTATTCTAAAGCTGATTCATTTCAATGTAAGGCCACTGAGATGCTGGCATGGGATGTTTCTTCATTAGGGTTTGGGACAGTACTGTGGAATTGTCCTGAACTACTTATGCCAGAAAGGAATATAGAAACTCCCTTGCTATTTCTCTGCACGGTGGAGTCATCATTTCCACTAGCTTCAATCATATTCGCAGGAGTCAAAATTCCCCTAGGCTATTCTGCCTACGCTGAAGTAAATTTCCCTGGAATCTCCCTACAGAAAGCAGACAGGATATTTCTTGAAATCCATTTGATTTTTCTTTAGGTTTGTCCATTTATTTCTTTGCTGCATGCCATCTTGGAAGACAAAATCCCATCACTGTGTACTACCCTTCTAAGGAAGGACAAAGTAGTGGGCAGGAAAGAAATGTGAACTTTTTTTTTTTTTGAGACGGAGTCTCACTCTGTCGCCCAGGCTGGAGTGCAGTGGTGGGATCTCGGGTCACTGCAACCTCTGCCTCCGGGGTCAAGCGATTCTCCTGCTTCAGCCTCCCAAGTAGCTGGGACTACAGGCGCGCGCCACCACACCCGGCTAATTTTTGTATTTTTAGTAGAGATGGGGTTTTGCCATGTTGGCCAGGATGGTCTCGATTTCTTGACCTCATCATCTGCCTGCCTCGGCCTCCTAAAGTGCTGGGATTGCAGGCGTGAGCTGCCGCGCCTGGCCAGAAATGTGAACTTTTTAAACAAGTTAACTATTTACTTTGGAGAAAAATATTTTAAACATTAAAAACATTTTTTAAAAATATATATTTAAAAAAACTGCTACCACTTTTTTGGGGAGGGTTGTCTAAACTCTTCATAAATATTTATTTATGCATTTATCCTACCCTCCATCCTCAGCAAACCTCAGTACTTTGCTCATTTTACAGATAAAGAAGCAGAGATCTCAGAGTTATGAAAATATTAGAGAATCTATCTAAACTCATTTGAATGACTAAAATCCTCCTTAGAATTCACCTAAGAATTTATAGACTGGGAAGCTTTCCTAATGCTATTAAATATTCTACAAATTTTTATCTGGACAGGGAGATGATGAAAAGAGAAGATTAGGTCAATAAATTTAATGCTAATTGTTGCAAAAACTAAGTGAAAATCATAAAAGAAGATAAGGTGTCTCTGAAATCAAAATACTAGAAACATCTTTTACCAATATTGTGTTAAAATATAGTTGCATTAAAATTTTCTCATTTGAATTATTTTAGGATTTTTACTGCCCTTAAAACATATAGTAAAACTTTTATACTGTATACATATTTAGTCATCTTTTGGCAGTGACAACTATAGTCAATACTAGTATACATTCACTGGATTCTTACAGCAGTAATCATGTGGAAAGTACAGGGATCTATCTCTTGTTTGCTGATAACTCATTGAATCTGTGTAGAAACATTGGATTTTTTGGAGTTTTGGAATATTGAGCAATTACTTTTACCATGCTAGCTATATACAAATAATTTACTTTTCTTGTGAGTATAAAAACACCTCTTATTGTAACAAGACTATATTCAAATCTCCATGAATTTCCAGTCCAAACTGTGCTTGCCCATCTTTAAATCCCATTTTTTAATGTGTCTTTGTTTTCAGTTAAGAAGCATTTAAGAATGAAAACCAAAATCCAGTTATTTTTCTGTTGCTGCAGAGCTATTTTAACCAGGTTATAACACATACAGTAATTTATACAATATAAATAAGAATCATTTATAAAAATTACTTTTAATTGTCAAATAAGGCCCAGGGCCGTGGCTCACACCTGTAATCCCAGAACTTTGGGAGGCCAAGGTGGGTGGATCACCTGAGGTCAGTAGTTGGAGATCAGCCTGGGCAACACGGCAAAACCCCATCTCTACCAAAAATACAAAAAAAATTAGCCGGGTGTGGTGGCACATGCCTGTAATCCCAGCTACTTGGGAGGCTGAGGCACGAGAATCACTTGAACCCGGGAGGCAGAGGTTGCAGTGAGTCGAGATTGCGCCACTGCACTCCAGCCTGGGCAATACAGCAAGACACTGTCTCAAAAAAAAAAAAAATCAAATACATTTGTACATTTAAAAATTCGGGAGGCTGAGGCAGGAGAATCGCTTGAACCCTGGATGTGGAGGTTGCAGTGAGCCGAGATCGCATCACTGCACTCTAGCCTGGGCAATACAGCAAGACTCCATCTCAAAAAAAAAAAAAGAAAAATTGGTCCAGTTGCTTCTTGGCCTTTTAGCTAAGATCAAGTGTAGTATCAGCTCTTATCAGTTCTAAGAAATAAAAAAAAAAATTGGTTCATTCATTACCAAAAAGTAATCTTTAAACCTGGAAACTATAACTTTCTACATTTTAAAGAAAAATGTACATTTATTTCAGCCCTAAAATACTATTGTCAAATAATGTTGAAATATTTTAATTTTTATTATTAAACAGTTTCTATTCACTTATATGTTAAAATCTTCTAGCAAATTAGTGTTTATAGCAGTACAGCCATTTTCAATACTCTCAACACTTATGGCACAATTCTCAGAGGATTGAAAAGTATGCTCTTTCTTTATTTCTTGCAAGTTCAAGGCTATTTCTCTTTGGAATTTGAAGTGGCTATTATGTGCATATTAACCAAAGGCAGCTTGTTTATGATTCTATAATACCAAGTATGCTAACTAATATAATTAGACAGAAATAAGAGGCAAACATATTTTTAGCAAATATGCAATTTTTTTGCACTGCACAGATTTTTAAAAACATGATATTAGCAACCTTTTAGCATACTGATGACCACTGCATTGTCAAAGTTTAGAAGATGCTTGGAAGGCCGGGCGCGGTGGCTCACGCTTGTAATCCCAGCACTTTGGGAGGCTGAGGCGGGTGGATCACGAGGTCAGGAGATCGAGACCACGGTGAAACCCCGTCTCTACTAAAAATACAAAAAATTAGCCAGGCGTGGTGGCGGGCGCCAGTAGTCCCAGCTACTCGGAGAGGCTGAGGCAGGAGAATGGCATGAACCCGGGAGGCGGAGCTTGCAGTGAGCTGAGATCGCGCCACTGCACTCCAGCCTGGGCAACAGAGCGAGACTCCATCTCAAAAAAAAAAAAAGAAGAAGATGCTTGGCATTCTTCAAGCAATGCTTCAGTAATGAACTTTCTGAAATATTGATCCACTTAAAACAAGAAAATTCTATTAGTGATTAAAAGGACTTTGACTCTATTGAAGTCTAAGTAACTGTTCATTTACTGGTAAGGCAGGTTGATTTTCAACTCAGCCATTAGTGGAAAGATTTTCAATGCAAATTACCCAAGGACCCTGGAAGGGACCCTGAATAAAGGCTATTATGAGTAAATTTGCTTACATTTATGGTTTCCCTGGCAGTTTTGAGTTTACAATCGACTTATTAATAGCCCACATGCACATAAACTCAAGGTCCCAGCTTGAAAGTACTTTGGGAGCACGTGGAGGAGAAGGAAGAAAGGAAGAGGCTGTGATCAGCAGGAACACTTCGGGTGTCTGAGTCAGTTCCCTCTATTTCCCCTCACAGTTTGATTTTTTTATAAAACTCTGCCAGCAATTTTATTAAATAGAAGTTGATGGGAGGGAGAAAGCAATTGGTTTTAAAAATTCAGCACCTCTGTGAAGTTAAAAGACCCTCGGGCATTTAGAATTTGTTCAACTGGACTGCTTTCTTCTGGATACCAAGCCAAGATGTATGGAACTGGAGTTAGGTCATTGTGGAGCATGAAGCACCCTGGCAGGTCTTGGGGAAGGGATGAGATGGGACAAGTTAGAGCAGTGAGATTATAGAACATGGGGCACAGGGCACCTGGGGAGAAAAACAAAGAATGAAGGCTAGATGCAGAAAGGATCATAGACATTCTAGCTTTGACACATCATAGGCACCAAAAAGGAGGAGGAAGTAGTCTTTTTTCTCTTATTCACTGCTTTGTCTGGTTCCCTGTTCTTGGGACCATAACCCGATCTAGTGTAATAGGTACAGGTATGCCTCGGAGATACCGAGAGCTCTGTCCCAGACAATAAAGCAAGTCACATAACTTTATTGCTTTCCCAGTGCATATAAAAGTTATGTTTATACTGTAGTCTATTAAGTGTGCAATAGCACTGTGTCTAAAAAACAATGTACATACCCTAATTAAAGAATACTTTGACAGGGCACGGTGGCTTACACCTGTAATCCCAGCACTCTGAGAGGCCCAAGTGGGTGGATCGCTTGAGCCCAGGAGTTTGAGACCAGCCTGGACAACACAGTGAGACGCTGGCTGTACAAAAACTTAAAAAAATTAGCTAGGTACTGTGGTGAGCTCCTGTAGTCCCAGCTACTTGAGAAGCTGAGGTGGGAGGATGGCTTGAGCCTGGGAGGCAGAGGTTGCAGTGAGCAGAGATGACACCATGGCACTCCAACCTGGGTGACAGAGCCAGACTCTGTAACAACAACAAAACAACAACAAACCAACAAAAAAAACTTTACTGCTAAAAAGAAATGCTAACCTTCACAGACTTATAATCTTTTTGCTGTCAGAGGGTCTTGTCTTGATGTTGATGACTGCTGACTGATCAGGGTGGTGGTTGCTGAATGTTACAGTGGCTGTGCCAATTTCCTAAAATAACAGCGAAGTTTGCTGCATTGATTGACTTTTCCTTTCATAACTGATTTCTCTGCAGCATGCAATGCTGTTTAATAGTACTTTACCTGCAGTAGAACTTCTTTCATAATTAGAATCAATCCTCTCAAATCCTGCTGCTCCTTTATCAACAAAGTTTATGTTATACTCTAAATTGTTTGTTGTTATTTCAACAATGTTCATAGCATCTCCACCAGGAGTAGTTTCCATTTCAAGAAACCATTTTCTTTGCTCAGCCATAAGAAGCAACTTCCGATCTGCTCAAGTTTGATCATGAGATGGCAGAAATTCAGCCCCATCTTCAGGCTCCACTTCTAATTCTAGTTCTCTTGCTATTTCCATCACATCTGCAGTGACGTGTTCCATTCAAGTCTTGAACCTCTTGGTCATCCATGAGGGTTGGAATCAAATTCTTCCAAACTCCTGTTCATGTTGATATTTTGGCCTTCCATGAATCATGAATGTTCTTAATGGCATCTAGAATGGTAAATCCTTTCCAGAAGCTTTTCAATTTACTTTGCGCAGATCCATCTGAGGAATCACTGTCTATGGCAACTATAGCCTTAAGAAATGTGTTTCTTAAATAATAAAACTTGAGAGTTGAAATGACTCCTTGATCCATGGGCTGGATCAAGAACGGATGTTGTATTAGCAGGCATGAAAGCAACATTAATCTTCTTGTACGTGTCCATCAGAGCTCTTGGGTGACCAGGTGCATTGTCAATGAGCAGTAATATTTTCAAAGGAAACTTTTTTTCTGAGTCTCAACAGTGGGCTTACAATATTCAGTCAATCACACTGTAAGCGGATGTGCTGTCAACCAGGCTTTGTTGTTCCATTTATAGAACACAGGCAAAGTAGATTTAGCACAATTCTTAAGGGCCCTAGGATTTTCAGAATGGTAAATGAGCATTGGCTTCAACTGAAAGTCACCAGCGGCATTAGCCCCTAATGAGAGAGTCGGCCTGTCCTTTGAAGCTTAGAAGCCAAGCATTGACTTCTTCTCTCTAACTAGGAAAGTCGCAGATGGCATCTTCTTTCAATACAAGGCTGTTTCATCCACATTGAAAATCTGTTGTTTAGTGTAGCCACCTTCATCAATGATCTTAGCTAGATCTTCTGGATAACTTGCAGCTCCTACATCAGCACTTGCTGCTTCACCTTGCACTTTAAGGTTATGGAAATGGCTTCTTTCATTAAACTTCATGAACCCACCTCTGCTAGCTTCCAGCTTTTCTTTTTTTTCTTTTCTTTTTTTTTTTAGACGGAGTCTCGCTCTGTTGCCCAGGCTGGAGTGCAGTGGCAGGATCTCGGCTCACTGCAAGCTCCTCCTCGCAGGTTCACGCCATTCTCCTGGCTCAGCCTCCCGAGTAGCTGGGACTACAGGTACCCACCACCACGCCCAGCTAATTTTTTGTATTTTTAGTAGAGATGGGGTTTCACCGTGTTAGCCAGGTTGGTCTCGATCTCCTGATCTCGTGATCCACCCGCCTCGGCCTCCCAAAGTACTGGGATTACAGGCGTGAGCCACTGCGCCTGGCCTTACTTCCAGCTTTTCTTCTGCAGCTTTCTCACCTAGCTCAGCCTTCACAAAACTGAAGAGAATTAGGACCTTGCTCTGACTAGGCTTTGGTTTATGCGAATGTTGTGACTGGTTTGATCTTCTATCCAGACCACTCAAACCTTCTCCATAGCAGCAATAAGGCTGTTTTGCTTTCTTATCATTTACATGTTCACTGGAGCAGCACTTATTTCCTTCGAGAACTTTTCCTTTGCATTCACAGCTTGGTTAACAGGCACAAGAGACCTAGCTTGTGGCCTAGCTCAGCTTTTGACATGTCTTCCTCTCAAAGCTCAATCATTTCTAGCTTTTGATTTAAAGTGAGAGATGTACTACTCTTTCTTTCACTTGAACAGTTAGAGGCCAATGTAGGGTTATTAATTGTCCTAATTTCAATACTGCTGAGTCTCAGGGACTAGGGAGGCCCAAGGAGAGGGAGAGAGATGTGGGAACAGCCGGTTGGTGGAGCTGTCAGAACACACACAACATGTAGCGATTGAATTTGCCGCCTTCTACGGGTGCAGTTCATGGTGCCCCAAAGCAATTACAACAGCAACATCGAAGACCCTGATCACAGATCACCATAACTATATCATAACGTTGAAATTTTGAATTGTTGCCAGAATTACCAAAATGCAACACAGAAACAGGCTTGAGAGCACGTGTTCTCACAGGGTTGCCACGGACTTTCAATTTGTAAAAACTGCAGTATTTGTGAAGTACAGTGAAGTGAGATGCAGTAAAGGGAGGTATTTCTGTGCTGTAATCAGTCATGAATTAGACGGGTTTTTCTGGATTCACTTGGGAATCTAGCGTTGGGTGATATGTGTGTAAGGAAATATAGTCTCAGTTTTAAACAACCACTTTACAAATGAATATGTGGAGCACAACCCATTTATCATTTGAGGATTATCCAGGTGAAACTGTCCTTACCAAAGTCATCTTTTGACTCCTCTGGGAATGATTCTTCCTTGTACGTGTCCTTCAGGGCCCTAAGTCTACTCGCTGCTTGTCTATTGACCATGTTTTCTTATTGAATGCCTACAAAAGTTAAGTAATGAATAAAAAGAGAAGGATGCATTTAAACCACTTCTGCTATTTGGAAATTCTGAGTAATCCCTTAGTTTGGTGAAGAGTGATCTATCTCAAGAAGGCATTTTGGTTTAAACGGTGCATTTTCTTTCTCCATTTTCCCTCTGATCCCCAATGCCATGACTAATTAAGTTATGAAAAGCCCTTCAGTTGCTTGGAGAGAAGGGTGCTTATGGAATCTGCACACATTTTTGAAATAAACGGCGAGGCAAATTGCATCAAATTTCCTTCTTTCCCTGATCCATTTTTTGCAGGTTTCTGAGCTTCCTTTCTGAACTTCATGAATGCTGCATGTCTAATGAATGTAGCACAAAATAATAGGGTCTAATAAAGCCAATGTGTGTGCTTATTTCTATTTTCCAGGCACATACTGCACGTGTAACCAGGGGCAGTACCTTCCTCATGGATTCCAGCACTACAGCTTTGGGCCATCTGCATCCCTTCAGACCTTTACGGGTAAGTTCTACGATAATCATGGTAGTAAAATGATTCTTCTCAACCTTGGTTGCTCATCGGAATCACCTGGGAAGCTTTAAAAAATACTGATGCCTGTGTCACAACCCCAGGGCTACTGATTCAGTTGATTTGAGAAATGGCTTGGGTGTTGAGATTTTTTAAAAGCTCCCCAGGAGCTTTTAATGTGCAGGCAAGGTTAACAATCACTGCTTAGACTGAATACACTTTATATAGAAATAAACCTACTTATGTACAATTTAAAATTCCATTTAGGTTGATAAATATTTATTGAGTGACTACTCTATATAAGACATGAAAACGAACTCCTGACACAGTCCGTACCAACAAGTAGCCAAAACCCAATGCAGGCAAGAGTGGGCTAGTGTAAGGGGGAGGGCAGGCAGGTACACAGAGGCTGTGTTCTGTACAAAACACTGTAGAGGCCAGGTGCAGTGGCTCACACCTGTAATCCCAGCACTTTGGGAGGCTGAGGCTGGTGGACCGCTTGAAGTTAGGAGTTCGAGACCAGCTTGGCCAACATGGTGAAACCCCGTCTCTACTAAAATTACAAAAATTAGCTGGGCATGGTGGGGGGTGCCTGTAATCCCAGCTACCTCGGGAGGCTGAGGCACGAGGATTGCTTGAACCCTAGGAGGCAGAGGTTGCAATGAGCGAGATCACGCCACTGCACCCCAGTGTGGGCGACAGAGTGAGACTCTGTCTCAAAAACAAACAAACAAACAAAAAAACACGTAGAAAGTAATCTTTTCTTCCTCCAGACTCAAGGAACTTGGTATAAGGCTTCAAAGAAAGTAGAATTCTATTTGGTTGGAGTGTGGGAGATCCTAAAATATATCAGAGGTAATGGCATTTGAGATGGACTTGAAGGAACTGATAAGACTTCCTTAGGTGGAGACTGAGGAGAGCCTTCCAGGCAGAGGCAGAAGAAAGGCATGTGGCTGGAAAGCAGGGGCCTGTGTGATGTTTGCTGCCGTGTTGGGTACATTTTCTGAGTAATGGATGAAAAGCTTTGGGATCATATTAGGTAGCACAGGGCAGGGTCAGCTGGTACCTGAATTGGCTCCAGGTAGCCATTAGGGGTTTGAACACTTGGAAATAATATTAATATAACTGGAGCAGTCTTTTGCAAAGAATGATCTGCTGCTGAGATTTGGGCTGGGTTTGAGTAGGAAGAAACGGCAGGACTAGAGGCAGGAAGACCAGAAGGAGTACATGATGGTTGAAGTCAGAAGTATGGAGGTCAAGTGGCCGGACCTGGTGGCTCATGCCTGTAATCCCAGCACTTCAGGAGGCCAAGGCAGGCAGATCACTTGAGGTCAGGAATTCAAGACCAGCTTGGCCAACATGGTGAAACCCTGTCTCTACTAAAAATACAAAAATTAATTGGGCATGATGGCTCGTGTCTGTATTCCAAGCTACTTGGGAGGCTGAGGTAGGAGAATCGCTTGAACCCAGGAGGCAGAGGTTGCAGTGAGCCAAGACTATACCACTATATCCAGGCTGGGTGACAGAGCAAGACTCCATCTCAAAAAAAAAAAAAAAAAAAAAAAAAAAAAAGAAGTATTATTGAGGGCAAGTGAAGGAAGTAATGGAAGTCTGAACTGGAGCACTGCAGGGGAAAGGAAGAAACTCCTGACTATAAGAAGAATGATAGAAGTAGAATCAGCAGGACTTGTCCATTGATAGGGTAGAGGAAGCAAAAACTGACTTGGATGTTTCTTATTAGAATTATAAGGAACGTTGATGGTGCCAATAACAGAAATCATTAAACTAGATTGAGGAATGGATTATAAAGGGAAGATGAATCTGATTTTGGATATGTTGAAAACAAACATCCAATGGAACTAAAATTTTTATTCAAATATTCCTCATTGTAATTGAATTCTAATTGGATTCTTTTTTTAGTCAATATTTTGTAGGATAGAGTCTCGCTATGTTGCCTAGGCTGGCCTTGAACTCTTGGGCTCAAGCGATCCTCCTGCCTCAGCCTCCCAAAGTGCCAGGATTACAGTCATTGTGCTGGGTTGAGTTCTAATGGAATTCTTAAAGCAGGGCCCTGATTTGTTTGACACCGTGGTTCTCAACAAAGGGGGATTCTGCCTTTCAGGGAACATATGGCCATGTCTGGAGACATTTTGGGCTGCCACAACTTGGGGAAGAACAACTAGTGGATAGAGGCCAGGGATGCTGCTAAACATTCTACAATGCACAGGACAGTCCGCCATAACAAAGAATTATCCAGTCCAAAGTGTCAATAGTATTGAGGTTGGGAAACCCTGCTTTAACATAATCTAATAGCTCAAATTTCAGAAATTTTTAGGCCTGTTAATATTTGGGGGTGAGACATCGCCACCTAGTGGCCACATGTAATATTTATCTTAGTTCTCTGTTCAGAAAGCTAAAACACACAGAGATGAAGAGCATCCTTTCATGGGAGAACTATCGAGGGTTTACACAAGTAGGTGTAATGGGGACGTCTGGTGTACAATCTAGGAGCAGTCCTGGAGTTAGAAAGTGCTCTTTAAGCTGGGCAAGGTGGCTTATGCCTATAATCCCAGCACTTTGGGAGGCTGAGGTGGGTAGATCACTTGAGGTCAGGAGTTCGAGACCAGCCTGGCCAACACGGTGAAACCCTGTCTCTACAAAAAATACAAAAATTAGCCGGGCATGGTGGTGTGTGCCTGTAATCTCAGCTACTTGGGAGGCTGAGGCAGGAGAATCGCTGGAACCTGGGAGGCGGAGGTTGCAGTGAGCCAAGATCGTGGCACTGCACTGAAGGCTGGGTGACAGTGAGATTTCATTAAAAAAAAAAAAAGAAAGAAAAAAAGTGCTCTTTGTTTATGAGAGATCTCAGAAGTCAATATGGAAACGATATTTTACTGGATTCCATATGAAATGCATTCTATTCCATTAAGGATGCCTGTATTTTACTACTGTTACTGAATACATTAAAAAACAGAATCTAATAATTCTGCTGAATAATTGAAATGGTTATTGCTTGAGGATGTAATCTATGGCATTTTGTTTCATTAAGAAATAAAGATTGAAAAGATTTTTAAAGTTATGAAAAAAATGGAATGAAGAGCACTAGAAACTTCTATTTTGCTTCAAGAGACAGCATTCTGCATACCTCAAATATTACCTTCCCTAATAGGTTGTGAGCTCCCTGAGGGTAGGGACTGTGACTTATTCATATCTTTATATCTGCTGCAGTATCTAGCACATCATCTCATACAGAGTAGACATACAAATGATTTCTCGAGTGAATGAATTTATTTTTATGCTGGAAATCCTTGCCTTGAAGTGAAGACAGTTTCAAGCCTTTCTAAGCAGTTACTGTCTGTTCACACAAATACAATGCCAGCTGAGTGTGCTTGGCACAGACAGCACCAGAGATTCGAGCACAGAGAATTGATAACAGACACCTGCAATTCATTTCCCTGGACAGCCTAGAGCAAACTGTGCTGTGATGAGCATTCCCAGGGCAGTGTTTGGACTGGTGTGTGGGTGGCATATTCCTGCAGAATATAAGATTAGGCTATATTATAATAGACATAATAACAGAAGATTCATTCATCCAGCAAATATTTATTGAATATCTACTTTGTGCTAGGTACTCTTCTAGGTACTAGGGATATCACAGTGAACTTAAGTCTACAAATTCCTTAAGAGGCAGGGTTTGAATTGGTGATTAGAATAAAGATGCATATTCCCCTTTCCCCCAACTTTTCCACTTAGCAGAATATTCTCTACATAGAAAATGCAATTTGACCAATGATCTCAAAGCATTTCAAAGCTATTAAAGACCTCTCTTTCCAAAACCACTGCTCTGCTGGGGCAAGGGACAAAAACAACACTCTCCCATCATTTCCTCTCCTTGTTTGTATCTCTTCCTTCCTCCTACACTTTCAGACTTTTGGGGAAAGGGTAGGAGCACATGAGGTGTATTTTATGGGCAAATGATGACTCTTGCACATTTTGTAAGTGGTAGTTGAAGCTAGTAGTTTTTAAAGTGACCCCACAGAGGATTTCTTCCTGATTGGTTTATTAACAATCGTTTAGTTCTAGTGTCTAGGGATATGCAAAGTCAGAAAAAACCAGTCACCACCCAAAAGAAAATAGTGCAGACAAGCTGGTAAGGCCATGTTTTGGCCACAAAATAAGTGCACTGTGCAATATCCAGTGTTTCAGCAAGTTTTTGGAATCTCAAGCACATTTTGACACCTTATTATGTGGCTCAGTACACCCAGGATATGCAAATCAAAAGTGTTCGCCTGCATACGTGAGTTGTATGGCATGACCTCCTAATGCTAAGTGGAAGCTGATTTAGTGAATTCACCAAAACTACTGCTATACCTGTAATCGATGAAAGGTGATGGCGACCTCTCCACCTTTCTCCTTGGCTTTGTTTGGTGAGTCAGTCATATCCTAAGGTCACTACTGCCTAACTCCTCTCAGCCCAGGCATATGGCTCCTAATTGCTCCTAGTACGACCTAAACATCCCTAACACAATAGGGAGCAGGGGAGCATGCTAGTTTTTTCCCAAAGCAGTGGATGGCAACTGTGTGACATCTTTGGTTCATCTGTATCATCTTCTCACATCTCTGCTGGAATCTTTAGAAGGCACAGCCCTACCTTTCTCCTTCAGCTGAGACTGCAAGAATCCCTAGCTGACTTATTCAAAGCACTCCTTGCCACAGGTCCAGCAGCGTGGGAACTTACTCAACTTCGGTTGCTTGGAAACCACCAAATCTGGCTTGTTCTCATTCCCCCTCCACAGTCCGCTCTCTTACACAGCAGGCACTCAGACCTTCTTAAAGTTCATCACTCTCCACTACACTCCGAGAAGAGCATGAGTACACCATCGTGCTTTCCATGGAGGAAAAGGCAGAAAATATGTCAAGTCCTTTACTGGTGAGAGATCCGTAGCGACTGCCACTGGGCCGGACAGACATGGGCGGTGGGATCTGATGGTGCCACTGAGCTGGAAAATGGACCAAATAATGTGTTATGATCAAAGGAATGCAGTCCAGCATGTACGCTGCAGAGGTGCATTCTGTCCTCACCCCGATGCTCCCTGCAGATTCTTGGTAAAGCATAAAACTATACCTGGGTCTGAATTGCCTCATTTGTAGAAGAAAACAATAAAGCCTTCCCTGCCAGGAATAAGGAAACTGCGCTGGTGATGTCTTAAGCCCCTAATTCCAAAATCTGTGATTCTAATTCAGTAAGAGATTAGAATCCTACAAGTGAGAGATTAGAATTCCTCTAAGATGCGGCCAGGCACGGTGGCTCATGCCTGTAATCCCAGCACTTTGGGAGGCTGAGGCGGGCACATCACTTGAGCTCAGGAGTTCAAGACCAGGCTGGCCAACATGGTGAAACTCAGTTTCTACTAAATACAAAAATTAGCTGGGCATGGTGGCGTACACCTGTAATCCCAGCTACTCAGGAAGCTGAGGCACAAGAATCACTTGAACCTAGGAGGCAGAGGTTGCAGTGAGCCAAGATCACGCCAAGGCACGCCACTTCACCTGGGCAACACAGCGAGACTCCATCTCAAAAAAAAAAAAAAAAAAGAATTCTATAAGATGAAAGAGTGGGTGACTAGGGTGATTTCTCAAGCTTATCCCCTTCCACTGTCCTACCATGAAGACCTGTTAGGGGCAGTGTACAGAGGGTTGTAGGCTCTCAGAGAGGGTACCTCAAAAGATAGAGACAAGAAAGCTGCAGAAATGAAAGCCAAACAGTGGGTTTGCCCCTCTGAGCAGTGCCTACCGCACACCCTAATTACCCTAATTAGTCATTACCTACCTACCCACCTCCCTAATCAGGTTCTATTGTTACAGCAAGAAGACTGAAAAGTAATTTAGGTACAATCAACCATGGTTCAGGGACAGAAGATAATTTATTGGAGTTTCTATGTTCAACAAGTGCTGCTGTTTTTAGCAGATATGACTTTAAGATTTGAACATGGCCTGAGTGAAATATCTGTCCAAACTTCATAGTCTCTGCTCTGGTTCCTGATTCAGAAGTTACCAGGCAAACTTCTGATTAGGTTTCTAGGGACCTTGATGTGCAGAAGGGCGTTCCCTAGGTGGGGAACTCTCGTGCTCTGGGTCCTGGAAAGCTGTGCCCCTTTCTAGCATTCTGATTTAGAAATTGGTCTTTTGTAGATTTCATCATCTTGATTCAGTTTTTCAGCCTACATACCTCTGAGTGAATTCAGAAAAATCAAAATTTGGAGGACCAAACCTAGGGCGGTTTCACTAAAGAGCAGACACTCAGTAAGGCCTGCTCTTGCGCAGTCTCTCCTCCCAGCCCCTCCATCTCTTAGCCCTTCCCGGCTCTCTCTGACATCTTAACTGGACTACCGCATTTTCTAGGATTAGGAAGTGAGAGAAGAGAGAGGGGAGCCCTACGTGTCCCTATTCCTCAGAAAGGCAGGAAGTGTGGTGGCGGGGAAGGGAACTGATTCCAGCCCAAGTCCTCCACGCCTCCTCCATCCTAGGTCCCAACTGAGGAAACAGCACTGCCTATTGTTGGTGCTATGGAAGCAGGACAGGAACGAAAGGGAGAGGAGAGCCAGGGCAAAGTGACCTGGAAACTCAGCCACTGGAGGGCAGGATTGGCACAAGAGTCATCTGTTTCAGGGCTTATGGGTGGGGAGTTTCTCAGTTGGAGACCTATTGCCTTCTGACTTGGTGAAGACTGGGAAATGGTTAAGGACTGAGCCTTGATTAAGGAACATATCACTACTGGCCTCTTTCTCCCCCGATTTTTCCAGGGAAAAGTACATTAGTGTCTGCTTCCTTCACAGTTTAATCTCTTCTCAAGTCCTAGGATGAGGGAAAATAACCAGAAAATTATGTATTTTCTCCAAAAACTAGACCTAGGGAAAATGGCAGGCTGAAGCCCCTCCTGTATGGTACTAAATAAAGGGAATACCTGCTATGCACCCATAAATAGCAGAAAGATCTATCAGGTAATAGACAGAACTAGTCTTATTTATTATTTTGGCTAATCAGGTTAAGCCAGTTTTGAATGTGAGATTTTCTAATCAATTATGTTTTTTAAAAAAGGATTAAAAAAAAGAAACTCTCTTTCGGTTTAAGAAATATGTCTCTAAAAATACCAGTTAATGTCAAAAAGTGTAGGATTGAGTACACAAATACATAAATAAAAATTTATTTCTTAGATCCTTTTGAAAATTGGAAATGTGGTTCAAAGAAACAATGCAAAGGCCTAGATTTGCTTCCTAGCTGTAGTCATTAACCTCTCCGAGTCTTCCGCTAAATATATAGCACAGCCAATTCAAGTGTGGGGGAGCTTCCCAGAAGACGTGCTCCAGCTCAGTCCAAAAGGTTGAGTGGAAACTCTCAGGGAGGGTGGGGTGGGCTGTTCCAGGTGGTGGGACAGCCTGTACAATGTTGTTACTCTCATGTAATCTTCAGCGTTAAATGAAAGTAACTACAATTATAATAATCTCATGGGTCTGGGAGATTTAAAGGTATCACTTTGAATCCCGCCTTTGCACAAGAGAGGGGAGCCTATGTGTCATTCTACAAATGTCACTTGATATTATTATTATTAGGACAGCTCTCTATTATTAGAGAAGTCTGATTGGGGGATTGGAGCAATACACATTTTTTAAATGAATAAATGAAAGGAGTTTCAAAAATTCTGCCGGGGCATCACAGGCAGTGGGAAGTTCCAGTGGGTGGCCCGCGGCAGCAAGGAGATGGCAAGAAAACATTGGCTGTTCAGAGGCACAAGCACTTGCAAACTCTGGACTAGCTGTAATTCCTGGTATTAGAGGCCCTGTTTTGGAAGAAGGTGAAGCTCATAGTAAAATGTAAAAGTGTACAAACGCCCTGAGGTAACCAGGATGAGATGACTTTTAAAATCTATCTCTTAAGCATTAAAATATAGTATAGCCTACCCAATTCATTTATGGAAACATATTCCATCTATATTTATTTATTCATTTATTTTGAGGCAGAGTCTTGCTCTGTTGCCCAGGCTGGAGTGCAGTGGTGCAATCTCGGGTCACTGCAACCTCTCTCTCCTGGGTTCAAGCAATTCTCCTGCCTCAGCTGCCCGAGTAGCTGGGATTACAGGCATGTGCCACCACGCCTGGCTAATTTTTGTATTTTTAGTAGAGGTGGAGTTTCATCACGGTGACGGCTGGTCTTGAACTCCTGACCTCAGGTGATCTGCCTGCCTTGGCCTCCCAAAGTGGATTACAGGCATGAGCCACCTTGCCCGACCCACTTATCTTTAAAAAAATATTTTTAAGCTGTCAGTTGCATACAGATGTTCAACTAACAGCATTACACTTACCATATATATCCAGCCTGGCAGTGCACGACACGATGCCGGCTTCATTCTTGGCTGACAACGTGTACCATCCAGCGTCTGATTTCTTGGCTGGCTGAATGAGAAGGCAGGCATACCCTGTTGTGTCCTGGTGCATACTGGAGAAAAAGAGAGAATATACCTATATTTTATCTGGGGGCAGAAGTGCCTTTGTCAAATTTAGGGTTCCAGGAAGAAGGGGGAACTCAGCTTAAGGCAGATATCAAGACAAATTTGAAGGTGGAAGACGTCACAGAAGAGCAGCAGTGAGCTTAATCATGCTAGGAGGAGGGGGCAGCTGGGGCTGAGACCTGCTGTTGCCCTCCCCACTGCTGCAAGTCCACTGAAGTTGTGCTCCCCACCAGCAGAACCCCCGCTTTTCACAACCAAAGTTCAGAAAGATCTCTTTTCCAAACAAGATTGGACATTTCATCGATAACTTTGTTAGGACACTCTGGGATGAACAGGGAAAGCAGGACAAAATAGAGCCAGGGGGTGGATGGACTGGCAGCATAGACAGCATTTCCTAATGTAACCAGCTGGGCTTATGCAGCTTCTAGCTTCATGAGGTTTAGGAGCAAACCAGCCTGCTGTTTCCTTCTGTTTTTCTCCACATCCATAGTTTTTCACCTTGACTGCATATTGGAATTCCAGGCCACATCCCAGGTAATTATATCAGAATCAAAGGCTGGGATCCAAGCATTAGGATTTTTGGAAACTCCCCAGTGATTCCAATATGCACCCATGGATCAAAAACCATAGGGCCACATGTTCCGTACACCCCTTGTTGGCCTGGCCCTCTTATCACTCATAGTTCCAAGCTCTCCTCTGGGGCTGCCACAGCTCATTTGCACAGTAGGGGCAACAGCAACAGCTTCCTGAGCTCAAAGGATGAGTAAGTGTTTACCTTTCATTGAAAGTTATTATGTCTAAGAATTTATAAAGTAATAAGAATAAACAAGAATAAATCAATTAATAACAAGTATAACAAGAATAAAGTAATAAAATATCCACCACAATTTCACTACACTAACACATTGGCTACCTTCACCTTCTGATTAGTTAATTAATTAATCCATTCATTCTTTGATATATTTCTTTAGTAAACACTTATTGAACACTATGTTGGGGAAAATGCTAGGTGCTACTGCCCTGGGTGCTGAGGGTGTAAAGATGAACAGGACAAAAATTCCTTCTCTTTTTTATGAGACAGAGTCTTGCTCTGTTGCCCAGGCTGGAATGCAGTGGTGTGATCTCGGCTCACTGCACCCTCCCCCTCCCAGGTTCAAGAGACTCTTGTGCCTCAGCTTTCCAAGTAGCTGGGATTACAGATGCCCGCCACCATGCCTGCCTAATTTTTTTTTTTTTTTGGTAGAAATGGGGTTTCACCATGTTAGCCAGGCTGGTCTTGAACTCCTGACCTCAGGTGATCCACCCGCCTTGGCCTCCCAAAGTGCTGGGATTATGGGTGTGAGTCACCACACCTGGCCAAAGAAATTCCTTCTCTAGAAGGATCCCTAAGTTTAATGGAAAATAAATAAATAAAAGATAAATAAGTAGAAATAAAGATAAATAGAATGCAACAAATGCTAGAGTAATGCCATGGGAAAGATGCCTGGGGAAGACAAGAGGGGAAAAGGTTATTCTGGGAAGCCGCAGGCATCAATGAGGCACGAAGATACTGGATGTTCAGAAGCACCAGCATATGTGAGGTTAGGCTCACAGAAAAATGTAACACTGTATAAAGACCTGAGACGACTAAGATGAGATTACTTTAAAAATCTATTTCTCAAGCACTGAAATATAATGTAGCCAATTCAAGGGTGGGAAAACTTCCCAGAAGATGTGCTCCAGCTCAGTCTCAAAGGTCGGGTGGAAACTCACAGGGAGGGGGGGATGTGGCTGTTCCAGGAGGTGGAACAGCCTGCACAAAGGCGTGGTGGTGTGAGAGGGAGCATGGCATATTCCTTACAGCTGGGGTTGGAGTGCACACGGGGTACTGGCAAGTGGCGGGACTGGGAAGAAGGCAGGGGAGAGGGTCACGTGCACCATGGTAAAGGGATGGGACCCTTCCTCTCAGATTATGGGAAACTAATGATACATTTTAAGCAGGAGCTGATATAATCAGTTTGTATTCTTTTTTTGAGACGGAGTCTCACTCTGTGGCCCAAGCTGGAGTGCAGTGGTGTGATCTCAGCTCAGTGCAACCTCCGCCTCCCAGGTTAAAGTGATTCTCCTGCCTCAGCCTCCCAAGTAGCTGAGATTACAGGCACATGCCACCATGTCTGGCTAATTTTTGTATTTTTAGTAGAGACGGGGTTTTGCCATGTTGGCCAGGCTGGTCTCCAACTCCTGACCAAAGGTGATCCACCTGCCTTGGCCTCCCAAAGTACTGGGATTACAGGTGTGAGCTACCGCGACTGGTCACTTTGCATTCTTAAATGATCATCCTTACAGTGGTGAGGAGGGGTATTGAACAGGGCTTGAGCCTGGCCGCAGAGAGACATATTAGGGTGCTACTGCTGTAGTTTAGTGAGGTGAGGCAATAGCAGTGGAAATTCATGCATTTGTTTGTAATTCCTTCATCTTACATAATATGCTACTAGGTGAAAGGCATTGGGTGTTGTGAAGAGTCAAGGCATATGAAAACAAAGAAGACGTGGTCTCTTCCCTCAAGATGCTCACAGCCTAGTTGTGGGAGAGAGAATGAAACCATTAGTACTAACAATTGTGACTATGTGCAACAGTTGCTGGTAGAAGAACATCAACTCAGTCCTGGACCAAGCCGGGGAGGAAGCAGGGGCGCTGCTCTTCCTTAGAGAGATGATGTTTGAGGTGAGTATTAAGGGATAACAGACATTAGGGAGGTGGGCTGCAGCCTGGAGGTAGAGAAGAAGGCGAAGAGAGTTCCCAAAGAAGGAATGTCCTGAGCAGAGGCATATAGGTGAGAGAAGGCAGGGACATGAAAACCGTAAATACTTACAACACAGTTATAATCACAGTGATATACAGGCAGTTCCTGACTTAGGATGCTTGCATTCTGTATGCTCCTCAATTTATGATGGGGTTACATCCAGATAAGTCCATCGTAAGTTGAGCAACTGTATCTCTCTCTCTCTCTCTCTTTCTCTCTCTCTCTCTCTCTCTGTGTGTGTGTGTGTGTGCACCCGTGCACGTTTTAGGACCATTCAGATGTTCCTAGGTGTGTGGTTTTCAGAAGCTGATCACTATGACTTTAAAGTATCAAAATATCTTATTCTTTTTTTCTTTTGAGACTGGGTTTTTCTTGTCCTCAGGCTGGAGTACAATGGCATGAGCATGGCTCACTGCAGCCTTCAAATCCTGAGCTCAAGCAATCCTCCCTCCTCAGCCCTCTGAGTAGCTGGGACTACAAGTGTGTGCCACCATGCCTAGACAATTAATTTTTTTTTTAGAGATGGGGTCTTGCTATGTTGCCCAGGCTGGTCTTGAACTCCTGGTCTCAAGTGATCCTTCTGCCTTGGCCTCCCAAAGTGTTGGGATTACAGGCATGAGCCACTGTGCCTAGCCAGAATATCCTATGCTTACATTAAAATGACAGGCATCTTTTCACTAAAGGCAGGGGGAAGATGAATGGGCAGTGAGTGGACAGCGGTCTCTGAGTCTTAGGCTTTCCCCACGGCAGCATCTCAGTCACTCCTCTTCCCTCCTCTGCCACTGCCTTCCCCAAGAAGTGGTGACTAAACCGAGCTGGTCCTTGGAGTCCAGGACTGAGCAATCACCCAGTCCCAGCAGTCAGCCTCGACTGGGAATGAGCTTTCCAGACATTGATTTTGTTTTTGCCCAAAAAAACCATATTTAAAATTGTAGACCCTCAGTTTACTTAGAGTATATAGTTTAATCTAGTTTAACATATTGCATTGTTAGATTGGAGTATTAACCCAAGACTATTCTCTGTTCTTGCTTAAGTTTTACTGGAGAAAAATACACACTCCCACACCCCCATAACCCCAACACACACAATACACACACGTATTTTAGATGACAAAATTCTTTAAAACCCAAGAGCTACAACATTCTCTGGGGCAATTTCAGTTTACTGTAGAGAAAAAATTCTCAGTAGAAAGTTTTGTACAGAAGCTACCTTTACTTACTTGTCCCCTTGTGGTATAAAACCAAAATGGCAAAGAAATTGCCATTTCCCTAAGTTGGTTAGGGAAGATTAAGCAAGGTACCCAGTTTGAGAAACTGGATCCTTAAGCTTACTTTAAAAACAATCATTTAGTGATAGATGGAAAAGGAGTTTAACTGCCTTGATGTTTCATTTTGTTTAGTTTTTTTACTTCAAAGAGCTTTTCTGGGTCCTGATATAATTGAACACATGGGACAAAAAATTTGCAAAATCTTCCATAAATTCCATGTACTTTTTTTTTCTTTTTTTTTTGAGATGGAGTCTCACTCTGTTGCCCAGGCTGGAGTGCAGTGGCACAGTCTCGGCTCACTGCGAGTTCCGCCTCCCAGGTTCACGCCATTCTCCTGCCTCAGCCTCCCAAGTAGCTGGGACTACAGGCGCCTGCCACCACGCCCGGCTAATTTTTTGTATTTTTTAGTAAAGACAGAGTTTCACCATGTTAGCCAGGATGGTCTCGATCTCCTGACCTCGTGATCCACCCGCCTTGGCCTCCCAAAGTGCTGAGATTACAGGCATGAGCCACTGCCCCTGGCCAGGAATACATTCTTAATACACACAATAATATCGATGAAATGCAAATGCATTATTCTAAATGAAATAAGCCAGACTCAGATAGCAGCAGACTTATTTGGGTGGAACAACAAGCCCCACTGAGAGTGGGAGTCCCTCTGGATGTGGTGGCTGCTGTACCTGATCCTCTCTCTGGTGAAAGGGATGGTCTCATTGTCTTTCTTCCAGTAGAACACAGGTGGGGGCATGCCTATCACACGGCACTCCAGTCTCACGGGGTGGCCTTCGGGAACACCGCAGTTCTGTAGTTTCTCCAGGATCACAGGTGCTTTCTTCACCTCTTTGGCTGAGCAAGAGAAGGGTCATTCTTTTTCTTTTTCTGTTTTTTTTTTTTTTTTTGAGACAGAGTCCTGCTCTGTCACCCAGGCTGGAGTGCGGTGGCAAGATCTCAGCTCACTGCAACCTCTGCCTGCACCCCTCCCCTGCCAGGTTCAGGTGATTCTCCTGCCTCAGTCTCCCGAGTAGCTGGGACTACAGGCATGCACCACCAAGCCTGGCTAATTTTTGTTATTTTAGGAGAGATGGGGTTTCGTCATGTTGGCCAGGCTGATCTCGAACTCCTGGCCTCAGGTGACCCACCCGCCTTGGCCTCCCAAAGTGCTGGGATTACAGGAGTGAGCCACTGCGCCTGGTGGAGAAGGGTCATTCTTATTTGAATAGTAAGTACTTTGAGGTTCATGCCTCACAGTCACCACAGTTCTGGAATTTAGCAAAGTGGGCACGCACCCACCTTACCTCCTGCTCAGAACACTCCTCATTTCTCTTAGTGAGGATTGCTGCCTTGATAAAAGCTTCATAAATGGTTTAAAAAACAAAAAGAAATGGGGCAACCATCTCTGCACATTCCATGAGAGGCAATACTTGAGGATCTGGGTGATACGCATGGGATGCAAATGCCAGAAATGGTGGAATTAAAGGAATTTCTTTTATATCTCAACAGTAGGTTTTGAGAAACCATATATTCTACTTACTAAAACAGATTTTGAGGGGGAGGAGTTTTATTTTGTAGAAGACATAATAGTTTTTCCACAAAAATCTGACACCTGCAGAGTAATACTATTTAAAACACACACACACAAGACTGTGCTTCCCAAGGAGGCTTTTAGAGATTTGGCCAGGACAAATTTAGGTAAAGGTACCTCATGTCTTAGGGTTCCAAAGTCAATATTTTTTAGCAAAATAGTGAAATAAAGGTAAAAGCCTGAAATCAATATGTTCTTGCAGAATGAGTTTTTCCTATTTTATTGGTGAGAAGAAATTAAAAGTGAGGGAAGGAAAAAGATATACAGGGGAAACTGCCACTAGCCTAGAGAGAGGATTAGCATGCTGAAGCCACCCTGATTTTCTTCTTCTTTTTTTTTTTTTGAGATGGAGTCTTACTCTGTCACCCAGGCTGGAGTGCAGTGGTGCAATCTTGGCTGACTGCAACCTCCGCCTCCCGGGTTCAAGTGATTCTCCTGCCTCAGCCTCCCTAGTAGCTGGGATTACAGGTGTGTGCCACCACACCTGGCTAATTTTTGTATTTGTAGTAGAGATGGAGTTTTGCCCTGTTGGCCAGGCTGATCTTGAACTCCTAACCTCAGGTGATCCGCCCGCCTCAGCCTCCCAAAATGTTGGGATTACAGGTGTGAGCCACCACGCCCCACACCCCGATTTTCTTAAAGGGCCACACTGAGAGCAGAAGGAAGCCCAGCACCAGAATTCCTGCATTCTGAAATTTACTTCTGGTTGGACTACTGCTCTGCAGGGCTGGCACCTCCCAGATGACGATGTCTTGTTGTCTTTATGCATAGGCATTACAGTGTTTTGTTCACATCATCTAAGAATATAAAGTTTCATTTGTTTAGATATTGATTCAATATTTCTTGGGCACCTTCCATGTTCCAGGCACTGAGATACGCAGAAGAGAGAAAGAGGCACTGGAGATGCGCAAGACGAGCCACAGTCTCTAAACTCAGGAGCTCAGCGTCTCTTCAGGGAGGCAAATAATTAACAGTTACACAGAAGGCCCTACCTGTTCTATGAATCTCTCCTTTTCTGAGTGCTATGGAAACACTTTACGGTCGTTAGGCTGGGAAGGGGTAGTTGTGCCTGGTGGATCCACTGTACCTGGCGGTGACATTTCAGTTAGGTCTTACAGAATGACTAGGAGGTTGCCAGGCAGAAAAAGACATTCAGGTAGAGGGATCATTGGTGCAAAGGCATGAAAGCTTAGATGGAGGACAAAGAGCCTGGTATGCTCCAGAAATGATGGACTGCAGGGCAAATAACTGGAATTTAGTTATTGATTGATGATTGATTGATTGATTGATGATTACAATGGCTCTCATTTATTTAATGGGTATTATACACATGGTGTCATATTATGATTTTAGATTACTGGCATGTTTTTGAAAGTGATGTGGGAAATACCGCCCCTACCACAGTGAAGGGGAAATTGAGATTGGAGTTAGTAGGGCAAAGGATGAAGGAATTCTGGCAGAGGCTCTGCCTATTTGGGTAACGACTTTGGAGGAAGTTGTGTTTAGGGGTCCCAGCAGCAAACCTTACCTACTACAGAGAGCTCCAGACTAAAAGAATTCTGCCCGGTTTTGTTGGTAGCGATGCACGTATAGGTCCCTGCGTCGCGCTGAGTGAGCGGGTCAATGAGCAGAGAGTGGACTCCGGTCTCCCTGACCAGCATCTTGTGGGAGGCATCTGGTAGCACAGATTGGCCATTGAGTAGCCACATCAGCTCCGGGGGTGGTAAACCACTTACCTAATAAACAACAGGACAGCTGAGGCAAATGACTGATGACAGGCACATTTATTTGATGGCTGAATTCTTTATCCTTGCTTGGCACCAAACAGACAGTGAGAGAAAACATGGAGTGATGAGAAACCTTTCTGTAGGGGCATCGAGAGAAAAGGAGGGTCTGAATAAATGGCTGCATGAATTTGAACTGTATGGTACTTTGATCACAGTTGAGGTCATGGTTAACCTATTTGATTATACTCTAGATTAGAATAAATAAGAATTAAAAAGTGAAATAGATATAATAGGCCTGTAGCATCAATTTCAGAGATGATATACTGCTTACATACCTAATAGCCAAGAGAAAAGCCAGATTCTTTTTTCTAAAAAAAACCCAAAAAAACAAAAAAAACACAGGATACATGTGGAGAATGTGCAGGTTTTGCTACATAGGTATACGTGTACCACGGTGGTTTGCTGCACCTATTGACCTGTCCTCTAAGTTCCCTCCCCTCACCCCTACCACCCCCCCAACAGGGCATGGTATGCCCCCCTCTCTGTGTCCATGTGTTCTCAGTGTTCAGCTCCCACTTACGAGTGAGAACATGTGGTGTTTGGTTTTCTGTTCCTGTGTTAGTTTGCTGAGGATGATGAAAGGCCAGGTATTAAACCAGAGTTCTCGAATCTTGCTGTGTATTACAATCATGTGGGAGGTGTTTAAAAATCCTGGTGCCCATTTACCGTAAGTCAGAATCTCTGGGGATGGGACCCAGGCATGGGAATCTTTCAGAGTTTAGGGAGGGGGATGTAGCAATCAATCTGAATATTATTTAGGCAGCCACAGAGAGAAGAAGAACCACAGATAGAAGTGGACCCTTTATGAATGCTTAACTTCAAGTTTTGACTAATTTTCATCTAAGTCTTCCATAGCATTCTGCATCTATGGGCAGAAAGGGTGATGTGAGCTTCTCTTCATTCTGAGAGATATCCAAGCTGCTCAACTAAAGCCCGGTCAAAAAATGAGAAAGCAGAATAGCTAAAGGTAATGGAGGTTGATTAGTATGAGAAACCAGCTTCTGTTCTCATACACTACCTTGGAGCCATATTTGCATGTCTATAAATTTTCAAAGGCCACACATCCAACAATTCACTTCAAGGATGTGAAAATCACACTGTATGGCTTTATGGTAATAAAGGCTTTCCAGACACCATACGAAAAGACTTGTATCTAAATCTTCCATAGCATTCTAGAATTCTTAAAAGGCTTAGATGCAAATGTCTGAATTATAGTAGTCCTCCTTTTATCTAAAGTTTCAGTTACCCGAGGTCAACCACAGTCTGACAATATTAAATGAAAAATTTCAGAAATAAAGTTTCTAAGTTTTCAGTTGTGTTTTGTTCAGAGTACATGATGAAATCTCATGCCGTCTTACTCCATCCTACCCAGGGTATGAATCACCCATTTGCCCACCGTGTTCACACTGTCTATGCTACCTGTCCATTAGATACTTAGTAGCTGTCTTGGTTATAAAAAGTAGTATAGATAGGGCTCAGTACTACCTAAAGTTTCAGGCATTCACTGCGGAGCTTGGAACGCGTGCCCCTCAGATAAAGCGGAACTACTGTGTATCACCTCTTTGGTTGTCTTCTAAAAATGCAATTAACTTGATATAATAGCAATGTAATTTTTATTAATATATAAAGATTCAAAAATTTCATAAAATAATTTCACCTGACTTTAAATACTCCAAATAAGCCTTATGATAAAAAAAGTGATCTGTTTCCCTTCCCCATCTCATCTTTCCTGAAAAAAAAAAACCCCACAAAACAAATACAAACAAAAATGAATGCAAATACAAAATATGAACAGATCTGGAAGCAGGCATGGGTGTGGAGTCTACCTTACAGTCCAGCCGACAGAGGCGCCCCTCGTGAGCTACCATATCCCCAGGAGCCTGCAGGAAATGTGGTCGGAAAAAGCGTTCCTGTAGGGGCTCTTTGTCTCTTTCTTGCACTCGGGATCTTCCCCTATAACAACAAGCATGTTCAGATATTAAACATAGAAATAAATTTACAAACTTATGATAATAGGCATTTAGGCATGGCTACAGGACCTAGAGAACAGATTTTTTTTTTGAAGGGGGAAAGGGGAGCCTGGACCATAAACAATAAATAATGGTGTGGAGCTGATGTAAAACACAAAGTGGTAAGTATCTCATACACTGCGGGATTGTCTTGTGAGATCTGCAATCAAGTAAATAGGCTTAGCTTCTTTCTGTCATTCTGGGTTAAGTGGGCTCAGCTCCCCTTGCTATAAGTTCGAACAGTTATTCAAAAGCCATCGAAATAAACAAATAGATCAGTATTCCATCTGAACCTCAAACGACAGCCCAAAGAGAAGTCCTGTTTACTACCCAGAGCAAGGCAGCTGCAATCCCTGTGTCTTTGAGTAATAAAATTTAACCTGGCTATAAATTATGGCAGACCATTAAAGATGACTATGAACTTAAATTGGATAAGACTGACCAACGGTAACAGCTGTTCTTAAAAAAAGGGGAGGAGGAGAAGCAGGAGGAGGAGGCAAAGGGAGAGGGGGCCAGGTGTGGTGGCTCAAGCCTGTAATCCTAGCACTTTGGGAGGCTGAAACAGGTTGATTGCTTGAGCTCAGGAGTTTGAAACCAGCCTGGGCAACATGGTGAAACCCGTCTCTACAAAAAAAATACAAAAATTCGCTGGGCATGGTGGCACACACCTGTGGTCCCAATTACTTGGAAGGCTGAGGTGGGAGGATCACTTGAGCCTGGAAGGTGGAGGTTGCAGTGAACTGAGATCGCACCACTGCATTCCAGCCTGGGTGACAGAGTGAGACCCCATCTCAAAAAGAAGAAGAAGAGGAAGAGGAGGAGGAGGAGGAGAAGAAGGTATAGTTGCAATGGTGGTGCAATAGTGTATCTGAATCATGGGTCACTATTTTTGTTTCTTTGGTAAGTCACATTTAATTCGTCTGTGTCAGCAGCTATGGAATGCTTTGCTAAGACTTTGTGGCACCATAAGATTCGGGTGGAAAGCCAGGCTCTTTCTTCTTAGTGGTTAGTAAAATCAGAGAGGAAGAAAACCAGTTGTTGTATTGGAGACAACAACAAAAACATTCCATCAATATACATTCAATCATTAGAGGTTTCTGTTTTATGAAACAAAAGATGGTAACTTACTTCAATGGGTCTGATTTACATATTATGTGTGCAGATGCTACTGATGGTTACAAATTTTGAACCATTAAAAGCATGCCAGGTTGGGAGTGGTGGCTTATGCCTGTAATCCCAGCACTTTGGGAGGCCAAGGCAGGAGGATTGCTTGAGGCCAGGAGTGTGAGACAAATCTGGGCAACATAGTGAGACACCTGTCTCTATACACACACAGAAAAATTGAGCCAGCATGGTGGCATGCGCCTGTAGTCTCAGCTACTTGGGAGGCTGAGGTGGGAAGATGGCTTGAGCCCATGAATTTGAGGTTGCACTGAGCTATGATCACACAACTGCACTCCAGCCTGGGCAACAAAGTGAGACCCTGTCTCTAAAAAATAAAAATCAAACTTAAAAAAAAAAAGAACCCGGAGACTAGTGCTTGTTAAACTTTACTATGCTTGTGAATCACCTGGGAATTCTGTTAAAATGCAGATTCTGAGTCAGTAGATCCGGAGTGGGGCCTGGGATTCTGCATTTCCAACCAACTCCCAGGTGATGCTGATGCTGCAAGTGAAGGACTACCTTTAATTAAGAATTTGTGGATCTAGTACTTTGGTGCACATGACAGTGGGAAGGTGCTTGGGAAGGGCCTAGAGAAGGGGAATTCTTATTGTCTTTACCTGTGAGACTGACCAGCAGAAGTTAATCGACTGCGAATGGGCAAACTTTGTACCATCAAGTGGCCAGAACAGCTGATTCTCCCCTGACAAACAGAAAATGAACAAGATTAAAATAAGAAGAATCTTGCATTTTTTCAATTTACATAAAATTTTCTGGACCAGAACATTGTGAAATTTTGGCTATTATGAGTTTTTCTTTGGGGGAGAGGAATAAAAAAAATAAAATATGATTTCTTAAATCATTGTTAATATTCCAGGGGGAGAGATTTTTAAGACTATGGTAATGACTTTCATTTTTAAACTGAGATATGAACAGCACAAAGGTAAAAAGAAATTTGAATTCTTATGTACTTAACTTTATTTTCAGTCAAAATTTAGAAAGCATGGCCAAATATTTTCATATGTTCCTCAACAGAGATTCTTCAAAACTAACATTTCAATAGGAATGGATGTTATAGTTCTGTACTTCCTATTCAAATAGCAATTGAAGATGTTTATTCTGCCACATCTTTTAGGGGAGTTTTAAGATTTGGCTTCATTCAGAAAAGGAAAGTGGATGGTTATGGCTTTCCAAGTTTAAAAAACAAGACAATCCAAAAATGTGGACATTATGAGTTTGAGGGATATTCACAAACCTTTGCGAAGTAATTTGCCTATTCGCTAAAGAACAAAAATGACAGACCATTCTTGATAGAATGATTGATATAATGATTTATTGACTCTTCAAGAGAATCAGTGTGTTGAGAAACACAAGATTTAGTTCAAGAAGTCTGCAAGGTATACGTAGTGAAAAAATACTACTGATGTCCCTTGACAAAGGCTGAAGGATTGAGTGACCCGTCAGTGGCTAACTAGTCTTTTAAGTTGTGATGCTGTGCCCTAGTTACACAAAATCACAATGCTTCTCATTCATTTTCCTCAGCAATCCTTAGTAACTCGCACTTCTCAAGGTCTCATTCACAATGACATCAACCGCTCCTTCCTCAGAGTGCAGCACAGCGCAGAACCCTGCGTCTCCACCTGGGGGTTGGCTGCCATGATGGTGTAGTTGCCATCGTCATCACCGGTGGTGGATTCAATGTGCAGAGAACATGTCCCATCTCCTTCTCGCCTCATTTTGCAGTGCTCATTTCTCTTAGAAATCTGCTTCCCATCTTTGAACCAGTAAACCTGAAATGAAAAATTATCAAGATGTACACTATTTTATCTTTAGAGGTTAATGAACTAGGGTCTGGGGTGAGGAAAGGGCCAACTGCCATCTTTTAAGTGACCATACTTTATGAAGCACTTGAAAAAAAGTTATAAAACATATTAAAAATGGCTGTATAATATGCCCCTCCACTTGTACCTATATAATACTATTTAATATTAAATATTATATTATTTAAGTCAAGAATCCAATATAATTCAGGACTAAGATGAAGCTTTTGACTATTTTTCTTGTACTTCATACTTAGTTTTAAAAGCCACCCTAAGGACTGGACATGTCTTCAGAAGCAAAATAATGAAAACCAGGATACTGGATATTTTCTCATTACCTTATTTACAAGCTCAAATCTCCTGCAGTTGCAGATCTCAGCACTTAGAATAAGTCACCTTGCTTGAAAGGTTAGTATGGTTTTTTACACTAAGTGGAATGAGGCTAGGATTAACTTGCTAAATTTCTCATCTAGCCAAAATGTAAATATCTGTGTGTGTGTGTGTGTGTGTGCACATACACATCTATCTATATATCTCATGTTAAGTTTTGCATGTGTGAAGGAGATCTCTCAAAGACAGAGGAGATAAAGTGCTGGCTGCAGCTGTCCTCCTCTACTTTTCCTGGTTACCTAACCATACATGATAACACTATGCTAATGTTTATGAAAGTAGAGCAGAGAGATCCTCTGCCACAAACATGCTGGGTGTAAATCCTTCTCTCAGCTGACTGCCAAAAAATCTGCTGACTGATGTGATTTTTCAGCATCCAGTGATAACGATATGACAATTTTAGCATTTACCAACCTAATACAGTTCACTTTGTACAAGAACAGGTACCCTGTGGATATTAAATAGATATTAAGTAGACAGAAAAATATCAATTTGTTGAGTTTGATGGCTATGAAAATCAATAGCTCAAAACATAGTATCATGACTAAGACATTTATTTTAAACTTTTATTAAAATTTGAATTTACCCATAAGTCTGATTTCTTTTTAGCCTGACTATTTAATGATCTCATTCCTGATGGGTTTTTTTTTTTTTTTTTAGTGAAATTATCTGGGCTTTGCTAATTTTCTGGTATGGGTTTTCATTCTCTCTGTAGATACTTCACTGGAGTCTGATAAGACTTTCTTACTAAGAGGGAAGTTTATAGCAATAAATACCTACATAAAAAAAAAAAACAGAAAGGCTCCAAATAAGTTAGCTAAAGAGGCATCTCAAGGAACAAAGCAAGAACAAACCAAATCCAAAATTAGTAGACGGAAAGAAATAATAAATACAGAGCAGAAATCAATGAAATTGAGACTAAAAAAATACAAAAGACCAGAAATACAAGAGACAAAAAGTTGGTGTTTTAAAAAGATAAACAAAATTGACAAACATTTAGCTAGACTAAGAAAGAAAGAGAGAAGAGAGAAGACCCAAATAAAATAAGAGATGAAAAAGGAAACAATACAACTGATAACCACAGAAATATAAAGGATCACTAGAGGCTATTATGAAAAACTATATGCCAGCAAATTGGAAAACCTGGAAGAAATTGGCAAATTCCTGGGCACATACAACCTACCAAGACTAAACTACAAAGAAATAGAAAACCTAAACAGACCAGACCAATAATGAGTGATGAGACTGAAGCAGTAATGAAAAAGTCTCCCATCCAAGAAAAGCCCAGGGCCTAATGGATTCACTGTTGAATTCTACCAAACATTTAAAGAAGAACTAATATCAATTCTACTCAAACTATTTCAAAAAATTAAGGAAGAGGTAGTGCTTCCAAACTCATTCTACAAGACCAGCATTATACTGATACTCAAACCAGTCAAAGACCCAACAACAACAACAATGACAGAACAACAGGTAAATATTCCTGATAAACATAGGTGCAAAAATCCTCAACAAAATACTACCAAACTAAATTCAACAACACATTGAAAAGATTATTCATCATGATCAAGTGTGATTCATCTCAGGCTCTGCAAGGATGATTCAACATAGGCAAGTCAATAAACATGACACATCACATCAACAGAATCAAAGACAAAAACCATATGATCATTGCAATAGACACTGAAAAAGCACTCAATTAAATTCGGCACCTCTTTATAATAAAAAACCCTCAACAAATTCAGTGTAGAAGGAACACAACACAATGAAGGCCATATATGACAAACCCACAGCTAATATCGTACTGAACAGGGAAAAATTGAAAGCCTTTACACTAAGATTAGGAACAAGACAAAGATGCCCACTTTTACCACTTTTATCCAACGTAGCCCTAAAAGTCCTGGCCAGAGTAATTAGGCAAGAGAAAGAAATAAAGGGTACCCAAATTGGAAAGGAAGAAGTTAAATTATCCTTGCTTGCAGATGACATGATCTTATATTTTAGAAAAATGTAGGCTCTATCAAAAACCTCTTAGGGTAAACAAATTTAGTAAAGTTGCAGGATACAAAATCAACATACAAAAATCAGTAGCATTTCTACACACTAACAGCAATCAATCTGAAAAAGAAATCAAGAAAGCAATACTATTTACAATACCTACAAAAATAAATAAATAAAATGCCTAGGAACAAATTTAACCAAAGAAGTGAAAGAGCTCTACAAGGAAAACTATAAAACACTGAAAGAAATAGAAGAGGGCACACACACACAAATAGAAGAGGGCACACACACACACAAAGAAATAGAAGACGGCACACACACACGTTCATGAATTGGAAGAATTAACACTGTTAAAATGTCTATACTGCTCAACGTGATATACAGATTCAATGCAATCCCTATCAAAATACCAATGACATCCTTTGCAGAAATAGAAAAAACAGGCTGGGCGTGGTGGCTCATGCCTGTATTCCCAGCACTTTGGGAGGCCGAGGTGGGCGGATCACTTGAGGCCAGGAGCTCAAGACCAGCCTGGCCAACATGGCGAAATCCCATCTTTATTAAAGGTACAAAAATTAGCCAGGTGTAGTGGCACACAGCTGTCATCCCAGCTACTCGGTAGTCTGAGGCAGGAGAATTGCTTGAACCCAGGAGGTGAAGGTAGCAGTGAGCAGAGATCTCACTACTGCACTCCAGCCTGGGCAATAGAGTGAGACCCTACCTCAAAAAAGAAAAAAAAAAGAAATACAAAAAACAATTCTAAAATTCATATGGCATCACAAAAGACCACAAATAGCCAAAGCAATCCTGAGCAAAAAGAACAAAACTGGAGGCATTATGCTACCTGATTGCAAATTATACCATAAAGCTATCATATCCAAAACACCATGGTACTGGCAAAAAAAATAGACACATAGACCAATGGAACAGAACACAGAACCCAGAAATAAATCCACGTATTTATAGCCAACTCATTTTTGACAAAGGCACCAAGAACATACATCGAGAGAAAGAACAGTCTCTTCAATAAATGGTGCTAGGAAAACTGAATACCCATATGGAGAAGAATGAAACTAGATCTTCACCTTTCACCAGATAAAAAAATCCACTCTAAGTACATTAAAGACTTAAATGCCAGGCCTGAAACTATGAAACTACTAGAAGAAAACAATGGGGAAACACTATAGGATATTGGTCTAGGCAAATTTTTTTTTGGGTAAGACCTTAAAAGCACAGGCAACAAAGGCAAAAATAGACAAATGGGATTACAGCAAGTAAAAAGCTTCTGCACAGCAAAGGAAACAATTAACAAAGTGAAGAGACAACCTACAGAATGGGAGAAAATATTTGCAAAGTATCCATCTGACAAGGGATTACTAACCAGAATATATAAGGAACCCAAACAACTCAACAGCAAAAAACAAAAACAAAAACAAAGACTGCTAAAAATGGGCAAAAAACCTGAATAGGCTGGGCGTGGTGGCTCATGCCTGTAATCTCAGCACTTTGGGAGGCTGAGGCCTCCAGGGTGGATAACCTGAGGTCAGGAGTTTGAGAGCAGCTTGGCTAACATGGTGAAGCCCTGTCTCTACTAAAAATACAAAAATTAGCTGGGTGTGGTGGTGGGCGCCTGTAATCCCAGCTACTCAGGAGGCTGAGGCATAAGAATCGCTTGAACCTGGGAGGCAGAGGTTGCAGTGAGCCGAGACTGTGCCACTGCACTGCAGCTTGGGCGACAGAGTGAGACTTTGTCTCACAAAAAACAAAACAAAACAAAACAAAACCTGAATAGACATTTCTCAAAAGAACACATACAAATGGCCAACAGGTATATGAAAAAATGTTCAACATTACTAATCAAGAGGAAAATGCAAATCAAACCCCAAGAAATATCATCTCACCAGAGTTAGAATGGCTATTACCAAAAAGACAAAAAAATAACAAATGCTGTTGAGGATGTGGAGAAAAGGGAACCCTCATACACTGTTGGTGGAAATGTAAAGTAGTGCAGCTGTTATGGAAAACAGTATGGAGATTCTTTTCTCCAAAAAACTAAAAATAGAACTACCATATGATCCAGCAATCCCACTGCTGGATATATAGCCAAAAGAAAGGAAATCAGTATGTTGAAGAGATGTCTGCACTCCTGTATTTATTGCAGCACTATTCACAATAGCCAAGTTACAGAATCAACCTATGTGTTCATCAATGAATGAATACATAAAGAAAATGGAGTATCTATACACAATGGAATATTATTCTGCTATAAAAAGAATGAATGAAATCCCATCATTTGCAGCAACATGGATGGAACTGGAAGTCATTATGTTAAGTGAAGTAAGCTGGGCACAGAAAGACATGTATCGCATGTTCTGACTTACACGTGGGAGCTAAAGGAAATGATCTCATGGAGGTAGTGAGTAGAATGGTGGTTACCACAGGCTGGGAGGGGTAGATGGGAGAAGGGAATGAAGAGAGGTTGGTTAATGGGTAAAAACATACAGTTAGATAGAAGAAATAAGTTCTAGTACTCGATAGTACAGTGGAAAAATTATAGTTAATAGTAACTTGTTGTATATTTCAAAATAGCTAGAAGAGAAAAACTGTAATGTTCCCAAAACACAAAAAAGATAAATGTTTGAGTGATAGATATCCCAGTTATCCTGATTTGATCATTACACATTGTATACATGTATGAAAATATTGCATGTACCCTAAAACATGTACAACTATATCAATAACAAATACAAAAAAGAAGAAAAAACATTGTGTATATTTTTTAAAGACCTTCTTGAAGGCACTGTCTATAGTTACACGCTGTTAGGTGGCCAACTGGCTTGTCATCTTCCCTACCTTTGGAACAGGTATCCCAACAATTTTGCAGGTGAATGTGACTGGAGAGCCTTCTGTGACCCGGAAGTGCTTGAGTCTCTTGTCAAAGATGGGAGCAATACACTTGCCCGTGGGGATCTCATCATGTTGAATTTCATCATCTGATTCATCAACAGGAGTACGTTCCAAGCGAAACTCTATTTCATTCATCAGCCTCTGCTCAAAGCTTGAAATTTTGTACTCCTGTCAAAATGACAAACATGTTTCAATTTCCATATGGCAAGGAAGAACACGTCCATCAGTACAATTGAGGAAGCCACTTTTTAAGATTCAGACGTTAGATTTATACCATGAAATCCAAATAAACCAGGTATGTTCCAGATCCAGTTTCTCACCATGGAGCACTAAAGGAAATGCCAGTGTCTCTCCGAAAATCCCACACGGCCTTAGTGCATCCTGATTTTCCACCTGAGCATGCAGCCCCAGTAGAATTCCGTAGGAAATGGAATGTAGATGGAATACAATTTTCAGAGCTACTATTAGTGTTCCTTTCAATATGGAAAACTTCCTATAGTGTTATTTTGGCAAAGCCATTCTGAACTGCATTCTGATACATGCCTGCATCACCAGCTTCCTGTCTCTACTGGATTTTTCCATCTTCACACTTGAGGAAAACCTGTCTCGAAAAATATATCTCTACTGTAACAATACAAGAATGATAGAAAAAAAAAAAAAAAAGAGGCCAGGCATGGTGGCTTACGCCTGTAATCTCAGCACTTTGGGAGGCTGAGGTAGGTGGATCACCTGAGGCCAGGAATTCGAGACCAGCCTGGCCAACACGGCAAAACTCTGTCTCTACTAAAAATACAAAAATTAGCTGGGTGTGGCGGTGCACACCTATAATCCCAGCTACTGGGGTGGCTGAGGTATGAGAATTGCTTGAACCCAGGAGGCAAATGTTGCAGTGAGCTGAGATCATGCCACTGCAATTCAGCCTGGGCAACAGAGCAAAACTCTGTGTGAAAGAAAAAGAAAAAAAACTCTCTTAACCCCACATCTGCTTTCACTGCATCTCTCTGCCCCCCTCACAACAAAACCATTTGAAATAATCCTCTACTGTTATGAGATCATTTCATTGTCACCTATTCTCTTGCTAACCTACTTCAATTAGTCTTGTGTTCTTTTTGTTCCTCTGAGATTGCTACTGTCAGGGTCTCCAAATATGCCACATCTAATTGTCATTTATCTGTTCTTACCTTACTTGATCTAAGCAGCATTAGACACAGATGACTACTTTTTCCTTTTGAAACATTTTCTTCCGTGACACACCATACTGGTCTTTCCTTCTTTCTCTCGCTGCAGCAGTCTCCTGTGCTCCTCTGCTCTAGGTGAGCTCATCCAATCTCCTAGCTTCAGATACTTTCTGCTGATGACTCCCAAATCCACATCTCCAAGCCTGATCTCTTTCCCAGAATTCCAGAGTCATGTACGACTACTCTACATTATGGTGTCTAATGGGCATTTCAAACAGGATGGCTCAAACGGCACATGCTTGATTTCTGTCCCCAAGAGGTACTTGTAACCTGCTTTTCCTCATTTCAGGAAATGGCACCACTATTCATCCACTTGGTTAAGTGGTTAAACCAATGTTTCTCACACTGTCTACCATGAAAATCAGGTTTTAAAAATTTCCAGGCTGCGCTTTTGTAAAGTAAAATAAAAACAAATTACTAGCAAAATGAAAGAAATGCAAAATTATTGTATACTATATAAAACTTCCCTGTCAAATTTCTATAAAATTTTCTGAATGGTTACTATTTTTTTTTTTTTTGAGATGGAGTCTCCCTCTGTTTTGTTGCCCAGGCTGGAGTGCAGTGGCTGGGATTACAGGTGCCCTCTGCCATGCCCAGCTAACTTTTGTATTTCTAGTAGAGACAGGGTTTCACCATGTTGGCCAGGCTGATCTCGAACTCCTGACCTCAAGTGATCCACCCACCTCAGTCTCCCGAAGTGCTGGGATTACAGGCGTGAGCCACCATGCCCAGCCCTGAATGGTAACTCTTAATTTCTGTGCTAATCTCAAGGCAGAGAGGTGACATCTTGCAGTCTGGCACAGGTCCTCGGACCACACTTTGACAGCACTAAGTAAACCCTAAATCTAGGACTCATCCTGGATTCCTCTTACTCCCTCTCCCTGCCATAGCCTGCCCATCAAACTTAGATGTCACCTCCCCAAAGCAGCCTCCCCAGATCCCTTCATCTGATGTAACTCCCCATTCTAATTCTCTACATAGCACTGGTTACTATCTAGTATTTTTCTTGTTTGTTTATTGATTGAATGATTGAATCTTCAAGTGTTAGAATGTTAGCTCCACAAGAGCAGGGATCTTGTCTTCCTTCTCCCTGTATTGACAGCACCTAGAAGAGTACCTGCACCATGGCGGGTGAGCACTCAATAAGATCTGAAGAATGAGTGAATACATGAATCAAATAGAAGCAATCACTTTTTCTGACATTACCACATCTTTGAGGAATCTGGAGCCATGTGCTTGGGGCGAGAATGAGACCTTTAGTTAAGCTTATGACTCTAGTTAACCCTAATTTTATAATTTAGGGGAGACTAACTATACATTTAGGGTTAACTAGAGTCATCTATGGAGATGGTACTGGGATGCTCCTGAAGTGGAATTTGGAATCATGTGGCTGATATGCACCTGCCCCTAGTCAGCGGGAGAGTAACTGAGTTCAGGACTCATGCATTCTCAAGCTAAATCACATTAGTCATGTTCTCTAATTACTGCCTTATACATTCAGTATAATCATCTGAATTTGGATAGAATTTTAACTTTGGAACTACAGAAACCAAGTGTTTCTTGGTTTTAATTTATTGGAACCAATTTTAAATCTGCTCCTCTCTGCCTCATCTCAAACTGGGTTAAAAAAAGTAAGTACACAGTTCTTACAGGGTGGAAAAAGTGATTAACATCCAGTAAAGCTTATTAATTTTTAATGAGATCATTCAAATCAGTTAAAGTAAAAGATTGTTACTGGATTCTGAAACCAGATTTAGTTGAAATATATTAAATTATTTTCTACATTATAGGAATATTTTTGGGAAAAGTTAACAATTGAAGCTTCCACTATCCACCTATTAGGTAGAACCATGTGAAACTGACATTTTTGTAGGTCAACAATTGTAGACTATCAGAAGTTTCATATGATTCAACCTAATTCTTCACAATGACTATATTTTCCAGAAATATATTAAATGGTCTCACAAGTTTGAAGTATTTTCTAGACTTGCCAGTTTAAAATTACACCAGGAAATTTTTTTTCTTTGTTGGATTGTATTCATGATTCTAAACTGATACTACTTTTCTTTTTAATAAATTTGGGTTTATTTTCCAGGATGTTTAGAAGTAAACCAATAAATCATTTTATTCCCTTACCATGTGAGACAGGTGCTACATTTTATTATTTATTATTTTCAAATTACATTCAAAACGAATAATTCACATAGTTCTCACTCCACATGCAGATCCTAGACCCCAAACTTTTCATGAGGGTGGCTGTTCTCCATTTATTTCAGGCTCTGTGATCATTGGTGGAGAGGGATGTGGACTGGGTGCCTGTGCTCATAAGGAGGAGTGCCTAGAGGTGCTGACAGAGCCTGTATCTGGCAGGGGGTGTTGGGGAGGGTATGGGGATGGCACCCACCCTGGAGGCCCACTAGGGAATTAGCTGGGGACTCTTGCTATGGGTAAATCATAAAGAAAATGTTATTGTTTTCTAAAAGCTAATCTGTGCTTTTCAGAGTTTTCTGTTCATTTTTCAGAAACAAAGACTAAAGCAAGCAGAAGTCCCAGTTTCTTTCTTTCTTTTTTTCTCTTTTCTTTTTTCCTTTCCTTTCCTTTCGTTACTTTTCTTTTCTTTTCGCTTCCTCCCTTCCTTCCCTCCTTCCCTCCCTCCATCCCTCCCTCCCTCCTTCTTTCTGACGGGGTTTCACCATGTTGCCCAGGCTAGTCTTAAACTCCTGAGCTCAAGCAGTCCACCCGCCCTGGCCTCCCAAACTGTTGGGATTACAGGCTTGAGCACACCGGCCGGAAGTCCCAGTTTCCATCATCACCAAGTTACAGCCATCCACCCTTAAATGGTTAACAGGAATGGGGAGGCTGTGTGGCTTCAGATGTTTCCTTTTCACACACCAGAGATTCTCCTCTTTCCTCTCTCCATGCTACAGATCCTGGTCCTCCATCTCCCATTTCCAGCCCCCACTTCTCAGCATACTCCCAGGACTGGTTAGTGCTGGCCAGCCAAGGACAGGGCACAGGCACTAAAAGCCAGAAAGGAAAGCTCCAAGGCTTCGTCTCCCAACCTGTCCCTTCCCTGACATTGGGGCTGCAGCTGTTTCCCCAGACCCAACCCTGGTGTTGTCCGCGGCCCGCCCTCATTCCTTTCCTGTTTCCTCTGCTCCTATCTCACTTCTACGTCCTGCCACAGTTCCTTAAAGAAATGCCTCAAAAAATACAAAAATTAGCTGGGCGTGGTGGCGTGTGCCTGTAATTCCAGCTACTCGGGAGTCTGAGACAGGATAATCGCTTGAACCCAGGAGGCAGAGGTTGCAGTGAGTCAAGATCGTGCCATTGCACTCCAGCCCAGGGGACAAGAGTAAAACTCTGTCTAAAAAAAAAAAAAATGCCTCCAACAGTCAACATAGGATCTGGGTTTACTCTGGACTCCTCGGGTTGACTGTGGTAAATCTTATTTGGGTCATTCATGCATCCGATCCTTTTACCAGTTCTCTACGAATGGCCCTTGTTCCTACGGGACTATGTGAAGAAAAGGGCATATCAAGGTGGATATCAGACTCTTTTTACTCTCACATAGTCTGTTTCCAGTTATTCCTGAAAACCTTTACAAAGGCTTTGCTCGCTTCGTATCAGGATATTACGTATCTGAATCCAAATTACCAGTAACAAAAGAAAAACTTGATGGATGAAGAGAAACAAGAATACCAGTCCCTGAGGTCTATAGAATAAAATAAAGAGAGTAACCAAGGAGCCAGCCCAAAATGGAGAAGTATTCTGAGGGATTTTCTTTTTTTTCTTCTTGAGACAGGGTTCTCACTCTGTCACCCAGGCTGGAGTGCAATGACGTGATCACAGCTCACTGTAGCCTCAACTCCCTGGGTTCAAGCAGTCTTCCCATCTCGGCCTCCCAAGTAGCAGAGACCACAGGTATGCACCATCATGCCCAGCTAATTTTTAATTTTTTTTTCTAGAGATGAGGTCTCCCTATGTTGCCCGGGCTGGTCTTGAACTGGGCTCAAGCAATCCTCCCACTTTGGCTTCCCAGAGTGTTGGGATTACAGGCCTAAGCCACTGTACCTGGCCTCTGGGGGTTTTCAATAGGCAAGAGGTCTCAACCTTCTGTGGCTTCTTCTTTTATTATGTCCTCAGATTTCCAATCCATCCATACCACCGCTAGCCCCTATTCTAACAGAGTTCTTGCTACAAGCTAAAGAAGGTTTTCTGCAGCTTCTATTGCCTGACTGGGGAGAACTGGTAAGTTCTTGGCTAACTACACTGTTAGAGTTATTACAGGGAAAGATAAATTCCTGAAATTCTACATTAGGAACTATTTTTTTTCCAAATAATTTTTTTTTTTGAGACGAGGTCTGGCTCTATTGCCCAGGCTGGAGTGCAGGGGTGTGATCTTGGCTCCTTGCAAACTTTGCCTCCTGGGCGCAAGCCATCTTCCCATCTCAGCCTCCCGAATAGCTGGGACAACAGGCACACAGCATCCCCACACCTAGCTAATTTTTGTATTTTTTGTAGATGGGGTTTCGCCATGTTGTCCAGGCTGGTCTTGAACTCCTAAGCTCAAGCAATTCACCCGCCTCTGCCTCCCAAAGTTCTGGGATTACAGGCGTGAGTCACTGTGCCTGGCCCCAGAGAAATATTATTATATATGGTGATAAGTTATGATTATACTTATACTTCAGAAATACAATGGGTTATATATAGCCTTTAAGCACCTGCCTGAGAATATAAATACCACATTGTCTCTATGTATTCCAAACAACTAATTTTAGGAACATGATTTTAAGTTGGGGCCTGATTTTACAGAATTTAAATGCTTGAATTGATTTAGCCAAAGGAACTACAGAAGCAATATGATGAAAATATGTGCATTTTGTTTGACTATAAATGTGTATAGTAAATACACACTTGGCTATATATTTATTATTTTAACCAGTACTCTAAGTTGAGAGGTGATGAAAACAGAGAACTCAATGAGTTGTTTAAAATACACTCTTAGAGACTGGGTGTGGTGGCTTATGCCTGTAATCCCAACGCTTTGGGTGGCTGAGGCAGGTGGATCACCTGAGGTCAGGAGTTTGGGACCAGCCAGGCCAACGGGGTGAAACCTCGTCTCTACTAAAAATACAAAAAAGTAGCCAGGCGTGGTGGCGAGTGCCTGTAGTCCCAGATACTCAGGAGGCTGAGGCATGAGAATCACTTGAACCCAGGAGGCACAGGTTGCAGTGAGCCGAGATCACGCCACTGCACTCCAGCCTGGGCGACAAAGTAAAACTCCACCTCAAAAAAAAAAAAAAAAAAATGCCATATATATATATATATAAAATTAGTAACCAGGTAGTGAGGATACACTTGTAACTAGATTGTAATCAGAAGTTTCTACTGAGGCACCAAGATGGGCTAGATATCAGAAAACAAGTGACTTTTGAGACACATTATTATTCAGAAATTTCAAAGCAGGTGCTTAAGGACAGCTTAGATGATTTCAACCTTTTACCTCCATCACAGACATAAGAGTCAGGAGGGAGAAGACCCAGCAAGAGGACTTTGGAGAGAGCCATTAATGTCTGTGAGATGCCTACCTCCACCCCTAACCCTGGGGTACTTGTTTCACCTCAAGTTTAGCGAGGGAGATTAAATGGACCCTCTTGGAGAGGGTCCATTGGAGAGCTTGGAGAGCTTGCTATGCCTCCTACAGTTAGGAGGACAAGGGGTTTGCCATCTGCCCACTGCCTGAGAAATCTAAAGAGTGAGGAGCAAGCTGGCTGTTTGCTGATGGGCAAGTGGAAGGCTGCCTTGAGCAGCCTGCAGGACTACAGTGTGTCAGGGCAGAGGGTGTGCTGTGGTTCCCATCATGCATCCGTAGGCCACAGACAAAACAAAGTCAATGTGGGATCAGCTTAGGTCCTTTCAGGATCAGGAAAGGAAGGAATCAGGAGCAGAAGTTAGGCTGGGCATGGTGGCTCACGCCTGTAATCCCAGCACTTTGGGAGGCAGAGGTAGGTGGATCACTTGAGATCAAGAGTTCGAGACCAGCCTGGCCAACATGGTGAAACCCCGTCTCTACTACAAATACAAAAGTTAGCCAGGCATGGTGGCGAGCACCTGTAGTCCCAGCTACTCAGGAGGCTGAGGCAGGAGAATCTTGAACCCAGGAGGTGGAGACTGTAGTGAGCTGAGATCATGCCACTGCAATTCAGCCTGGGCAACAGAGCAAGACTCCATCTCAAAAAAAAAAAAAATTAAAATTAAATGTAAAGGTATTTTCTGCATTGTTCTGCACAAATGTTTCACTATCAATCCACTGTCCATAAATGTCCATTTTAAATGTCCAGTACTGGGTTTATGCCGTGTTCTCCATTTTCCCTTGCCTCATCTCCTTTGTGAGTAAAAACAGGGGTTTTTGTGTTAGCTGCTCATAATGACGTCTACACTCAAAGGAAAGAGTATTTTTTCTGTGTAAATCTGGTTGTTATAGAAATTAAATCAATGAGAAATGACCTATCCTCTCTAGGCTCATGAATTGCATAGAATTAGAGTTGCTCTATGAAAGGAAATGAAAAGCTAAAAATATTTACTTCAGAAGAATATGCCACTTAAAAATATAACCATTTTTTTAAAAAAGATAATCCTCTTCAGGCTGATAAATGGACAACTTGAAACATTTGATTTCTGGGACACATCGGCAAAAAGTTTCTTCCAATTGGAGTTCCTTCCAATTGGTGGAGACAGTTTTTCTGTTGCGAACCATGATGTAATGACGCATCCCAGTTAGATATGGCACTGCTGAGGTATGGGCCATGATCCAACAGTCACTGCCTGAGCTCACCGCGGGCTTTCTCTACTCTAGGTCCTGAGCCTGGACTTCAAGGGGAAATAATCAAACAGGATCAAGCCAGCTAGAAAAGCTGCTTAAAGTGTTTGCAACAGATTCTGGGTATGATGTGCACTAAAAGAAAGCGTTGCGTGTTAGAGAAAGTGTTCTCCTTCTTTTCTTTCCAGAGACAGACAGAGTTTAGAGACAGAAGAAAGGATTCTTAGATAAACTTGGAGGTAGGCCGGGCACAGTGGCCCACACCTGTAATCCCAGCACTTTGGGAGGCCAAGGCGGGTGGATCGCTTGAGCTCAGGAGTTCAAGACTAGCCTAGGCAAAATGGTGAAACCCTGTCTCTACAAATAACACAAAAATTAGCCAGAAGCAGTGGCACATGCCTGTAGTCCCATCTACTTGGAGGTCTCAGGGGGGAGAATTGCTTGAGCCCGGGAGCTGAAGGTTGCATTGAGCAGAGAATGCACCACTGCACTCTGCACTCCAGCCTGGGTGACAGAAACTTGGAGGTTAACATACCTAGAAGATAATTTATTTTGCCATTTATCTAACAATCACTTGTTGCCTTCAGTAGAAATAACTAGTTATCATAGCCTACCCTGTCTCTGCCGCTAAATTCTTAGTAAGTATTTATTATGTGCTAAACACTGTGATAGACAGTGGAGATAAAACATTCTGCAAAACACAGACTCTACCTTCAAGGAGCTTGACTAAAAATACTTTTAATCCAAATTTGTACTGAAGAATAAAGAATTATTAAAAGATGCACAGATTTACTTTATACTTAAATGTTTGGTTAACACAAGAGTTTTGTTTAATTTCTGTGTGTCTTTAAAAGTTTTCATCTTGGTAAAACCTCATCTCTATATAAAAAAAAAACCTACAAATAAGCAGGGTGTGGTGGCTTGCACCTGTAGACCCAGCCACTGGGGGTGGGGCTGAGGTGGGAGGATCACTTGAGCCCGGGAAGTCAAGGCTGCAATGAGTGGAGATCATGCCACTGCACTCCAGCCTGGGTGACAGAGTGATACCCTGTCTCAAAAAAATAAAAAAGTTTTCATCTTTTAAAATCAGCTGATTAAGTTGGATTGTTACCATAGTGGGTAGTATCCATAATGAGGTATAATCAGAATCTATATAGTCAAGTGAACTATTTTCCATAGTTTTGCAACAAATCCAAACTTTTCTACTTGGTTAACAGTTTTATTACCTTATCTGAAACTAATGTAAATCCCATAGTTGTGGGTTGATTCAGCAATGTTCACTGAGCACCTACTCTGCACCATGCACAACAGGGATGCAGCAATGAACAAGACACCTCCCAATCTGAGCCCCCAGGGAGCTCCTGACTGGTGCATTCTGTGTGGGTCCATGGCAGAGGATACAGAGACACTTCACTATCCCAGCAGCCAAGGTCCTACAATGCCCAAAGTGGGCAGCATAAAGGCAGTGGCCTTACAAAGTAGAATGTAAGGCCAATGTGAAATTCTTGTTAGAAAGGGCATGAATGGCATGACTATTCACGGCTCACAAAAGAGGATTGTCATAAAGAATTCATGGTAAGAGATGAAAGAAGAAAGACTTAAATAGAAGAACTGACAGAACAGCTCAGAGAAGAAGGAGATTAGAGGAACAAAAGGCAGAACAAAAATTAGGTACTTATTTTTTTTTCCTCTGTTACATAGGGCAGTATCTGGAAACTGCAGATAGTTTAAAAGAAACATTAATAATAATAATAAAAAGCAGGGGTGTGAGAGGACCAAATAACGAGATGGGAAAGTTTCCAGAGAAATGAGGTCAAGGAGGAAAGTTGGAATAAGACGTTATCTGGGGGTAGAGGGGTGGGAAATGGAGATTAGAAATTAACACTCAGTCAACATAGCTAGTCAACAAATATTTACTGGGTGCAGAACTTCATGGTAAGTCATGTATGAATTAAAATCATTTGTCAATTAAAATCATTTGTCATGAAAGCTCCATTATGCTTTGCGATCCTGGATTCCTTTTTTTTTTTTTTTTTTTTGAGGCAGAGTCTCTTTCTGTCACCCAGACTGGAGCTCAGTGGCACGATCTCGGCTCACTGCAACCTCCGCCTCCTGGGTTCAAGTGTTTCTCCTGCCTCAGCCTCCCGAGTAGTTGGGACTACAGGCACCCACTGCCAAACCCATCTAATTTTTGTATGTTTAGTAGAGACGGGGTTTCACTGTTGGCCAGGCTGGTCTTGAATTCCTGACCTCAAGTGATCCGCCTGTCTTGGCCTCCCAAAGTGCTAGGATTACAGGCCTGAGCCACCATGCCCGGCCGTGATCCTGGATTCCTTTGACTTTTTAGATTCACCATTTTAACCTAAACCATTTAGGTTTTATTGATGTCCAGTCAAGATCCACTGGTGATGAATGGTACTCTTCAAAATAGAAAATGATGCAGCCTAAAATCTAGAAATAAGGAAACCTTTCTCTTGGCTTATCCCCAACTCAAAGACACTTTGTTGTAAGTTTAGAAAGCTAAAAATTTTAATAAATATGAGCCTCTGACAGGATGGCACCTTCTCATTTCAAAAGGTTCTAAGAATCTACAAATGTTACTTGCTAATTGTAAATACATAAGATGAGTTAAAAGGCAAAGACTGAACTATCACAACAGAGAAACACAAAGTGGTAGATACATCAAAGAAAACACATTTTAAAACATAATTTATAAATTTGAGTTCCTGGGAGAAAGTTGTTTATAGTCAGTAATATTCATTGTTCAAGAACTTCCGATTTATTTTCATGCTCAGCACAATGTGTTAATGCTAGATCATGCAAATATTCTAGGACAGTGTATTCTTTATTTACTTAGAACTAAAATAGGGCAAGAGAACCCAGCTTTCTGGACCTAAAAGTTTTCAAAGCAAAACAAATGCATACTCTTCCGGAGGAATCATTTGCACCCCCTTCCCACGTGTGTAGGCTAATATGGGAATGAGAACACAGATTATTTTCATTCCTGTGACCCCGGACTGCAGGCTTAGATGACTGTCAATACACAGGTGTCTCTTCATAATTTTTCTCTGCTTGTCTAGTGTTTTTACACTTTCCTAAGCTGACTTTCTTCTTAACTTCACCAGCGTGGGTCACTGTATATTTTAGACAGTTCTTCATGATGATTTTACTATCATTTCCCAAGGCAGCAATGGATAAAACAATATTATAATACAATCATCATTTTATTTCCCAAAACTTCCTCAGAGTCAACATCTGCCATCCAAATGCAAGCATTCCATCTCAGACAGCTCCCAGTTTCCCGAATTTCATTTATGCAGCTTGGATTTCATTATCCATGGCATGGAATGTAGTCTAAGATCAATTCTGTAATTAACCAACTGTAATAATTCTCAGAATAATAATTCTCAGGAGAATGACACATGTCACAAATATTCAGATGAGAGTGTTGAGATGCTTTTAGAGACTTTCCTACTTCCTGCGATTAGTCCAGAAGTTAATTCATGATGGAGGTTTAAGAAAGATTTCTACTGGGTTTATGGCACTCAACTTGTGGAATTTCACGTTTACATGTACACACATGTCAGGTAACTAAGAGAAAAACCCTTCTTTCCTCTGAGTTGGGCAATGAGGTATCCTGGATCTACCTACAGAGTAACTATAAAAGTAAAATCAAACAGCATATGTGCTGAGCTAGCATTGTTTTTACAAGGCTCTAATTGCTCTCTCTCCGAGTTGTAAAAGACATAGGCTGAATACAGCTATGATTACAATGACACTTAGAAGGATTAACAACCACAAGTGTGGTGACGGTATTATAGAAAACAAATCTGCATTAGACAGAGCAACATTTATAGGGCTTGAAGGTAACTGTTCTCATAAAACTAAAAACGCTGCAGCGTTTCAGGGAAAATGTGAGAGTATCCTGGAAACCATAGCTCTAGTTCTAGTTCCACTACTGAGCCTGTGCCTTAGTTTCTCTGTCTAGAAGATGGAAGAGAAGAATAGTGGCATTGATATTTGCTTCCCAGAAATAGATGAAATTTGGTGAAATAATCTATGAAAAGTATACTCAGTTATGGCAAGTTTAAATATTCTCCTTAATAATTTTAAGTGAATTTTTTAAAGGTTTTAAGCAGCACATTTTCAAAAGAATCCACTCAGTATAAGTTGCTCAATATATAACACAATTGCAAATTACTGTATATCCATGGCTCCACTGGAAGCAAGAGATAGAAACACTAAGGAAAACAGCATATGGTCTGGGAAATCGTGAGCTTTGTTTCTAGGAGTCCACAAATTCCACAATATTTGGCATACTGTATTGACTGAAATTTTGTTGTATTTTTATCAGTTCCCATCTTGGGAAATAAACCAAGAGTTAGTTATTAAAATGTAAACCTGCATTAAAAATAATCATTTGATTCTTAAAAGCAAAAATAAATGCCTCAAATAAGAAAATGTTCAGTCTATCTTTCTTTTGTTTGAATGATGCTCACAGGTGGCTTTCTTCTTTTTCCTTTGGTGTCAGCATTTACTAGAAAGCAAAGAGTTGTACAGGTTGAACCACAGGATGTTGCCTAATGGCTATTTCACATGATTCAACCTAATAGAAGGTTGGAGAGGTACTGGTGATCAAACTTTTAAGCACATTAGATTGAAGATTAGACAGTTTAGAACCCCAGAGTTCCTTAAAGTCTAGGTCATAGGCTGGGTGTGGTGTCTTACGCCTGTAATCCCAGCACTTTGGAAGGCGGAGGCAGGAGGATTGCTTGAGCCCAGGAGTTTGAGACAAGGCTGGGCAACATGGCAAGACCCCTGTCTCTACAAAAAATTAAAAAATTAGCCGGGCCTGTAGTCTCAGCTACTTGGGAGGCTAAGGCAAGAGGAGCACTTGAGCCCAGGAGGTCAAGGTTGCAGTGAGCCATGATCGTACCACTGCACCCCAGCCTGGGTGACAGAGCGAGACCTGATTCAAAAAAGTTTAGATTGTAAACTGAGGTGAGGATTGCTGGGATGCACAATAGATTATCTACTCTCTTCTTTAATATATCCTATTCTAGGTAAATACATGTAAACAAGTAAACTGAGTTAACTACTGGGAGAATTAAGAACCGCAGATCCACACAGGCAGGTTTCTCACATGACCTTTGGTTAGTCTGTGCTCTACCATCTGAGCTGCAGCATCAGCCTCACTGAGGTTACCTGAGTATCCGAGGACTGAATCAAACAAAATTATATTCCTTATAATAAAATTTCAATAAACCTTCTAAATCCAACAATCTTACCTGCTGGTTTGGTCTGACATCACTGAAAGTTATTTTTTTCCCCAAGTCTCGAATCACCGCGTTCTTAGTTTCACGAATGTTATCATCATTCACCGGTTGAGGAGACTTTGTATTTTTCTTCACTAATCCCTGGGATGGCCTGTAAGATAAATCCACACCCAACACACCCATGAAAAGCACTGGCCAGGGTAAAAAGGCCTAGAAAGCAGAGTGGTTGAAATGACAACCAGAAACCAGCGGTCATTAGGCACTTACGGAATTAAGCCCTGTGCAGAGAATCGGTATTTGTAAAGGTCTTCTTTTTTTTTTTTTTTTTTTTTTGAGACGGAGTCTCGCTCTGTCGCCCAGGCTGGAGTGCAGTGGCGCAATCTCGGCTCACTGCAAGCTCCGCCTCCCGGGTTCACGCCATTCTCCTGCCTCAGCCTCTCCGAGTAGCTGTGTAAAGGTCTTCTTGGTACTTTAATTTAAAAAAAATTTTTTGAGACAGAGTCTCACTCTGTCACCCAGGCTGGAGTGCAGTGGTGTGATCTCGGCTCACTGCAACCTCTGCCTCTTGGGTTCAATGATTCTCCTGCCTCAGCCTCCTGAGTAGCTGGGATTACAGGCATACACCAACACGCCCAGCTAATTTTTTGTGTTTCTCCTAGAGACGGGGGTTTCACCATGTTGCCCAGGCTGCTGTCAAACACCAGATCTCAAGTGATCCACCTTCCTCAGCCTCCCAAAGTGCTGGGATTACAGGCATGAGTTACCACACCTAGCCTGATATTTTAATTATTAATAATCATTCAAAGTAATCATCCCCTTTGTCCTGAAGTGTTCCACATCCATTCTGAGTCTAAGACAATAAGGTTATCTAGGAATCCACAAAATGAGAGCCCTGTTCCAGATCAAGCTATTCAATGCACACGTCACCTCTTAACTAGCATCTTACATCAAGAAACCTCAATGACACTTACATGGATGGTGCACTTCTAGGTAGCCCCATGGCATTTGTGGGTGGGATGGCAGGGAGAGAAGGCAGAACAGAGCTGAGGAAAGCCACTGGGTTCTGAATCCGGCTGGTAGGAGAGACAGGAGTCGGGGACACACAACGGGGCTGAAACTGGTTTCCGCTGGGGATGGAAAATGTGAATGGTGGCGGTGTTGGCTCTGTTGGGCCTGGTGGGAGTGGCTCATTTTGGATGGAAAGCCCTCCTGGAGATTTGGTTTGCACAGAGGGGTGAGACACTAAGAGGCTTTCTTTGCTCACTGTCCTCTGAATAGTTTGAGGAGTGCTGCTCAAAGTGAACACCGGAGAGCTGGAAGGGGCCACGGTTGCTGCAGTGGTGTTCGTGGAGGGGAAGAAATGCTTCGGCCGGGCCAAGCTGAACGTCTGTGATGAAGGAGCCTTCACCTGCTTACTGGATGTTGTCACCGCTGGGGGAGCAGTGGAGTTCAAAACACTCATGTTGAAAGGAAACTCCTTAGGAGATGAAGGAGATGGGTTTTGCAACTGGTGTTGTTCCAGTAAGACTTGGTTATGAAGCTGTTGTAACTGAGTGGAATCACTGTACACAAAACAAGGGTGGAGAGAGAGAAGGAAATGTGTTATTATTGGCCTCACCTTTCAAACAATGTACAGACAGTTTATAACTTGATGATAGGCGGGGCATGGTGGCTCATGCCTGTAATTCCAGCACTTTGGGAGGCGGAGACAGGTGGATCACTTGAGTCCAGGAGTTTGAGACCAGCCTGGGCAACATGGTGAAACCCCATCTCTACAAAAAAAAAAAAAAAAAATTATATATATATATATTAGCCAGGCATGGTGGTGCACGCCTGTAGCCCCAGCTACCAGGAGGCCCAGGTGGGAGGATTGCTTCAGCGATCCCAGGAGGATCCCAGGAAGATCACTTGAGATCCCAGGCTTGAGCCTGGAGGTGGAGATTGCAGTGAGTCTTGATCATGCCACCTCACTCCAGCCTCAGTGACAGAGTGAGACTCATCTCAATAAATAAATAAATAAAATAACTTGATGCTGATAAAGAACACACAACCAGAGTGGCAAGAAATCAGCTGATCAATAATTGGTGAGTTTGTCTTTCCTTCTTTCCAAAGGCGTCATTCATACTGTATTCTTTGTATTGTGACCTTGGAGTTGTGCAACAAAGAGTTTATAAATTGGAAAAGAGAAATAGAGACAATGTTTCTCTTGTAGGCAGTGCTCAAAGTTCTGATGACCAGTGGAAAGTATCCCAGCTTCAGAACAGAAGGCACTGAGCTACACGCCAGTGTGAGTTACTGAAAAGGGCCGAATTCTCCATAAGAACATGCTGTATTCTCCACTCTGCCTTGTTTTAGAGCCGACCTTAACAAAGAAGCCGGATGTGTCTCAGAGGGGTTTCTCATTCTCTCGCGATAACAAACCTTTATAGATAAGGTGACCATATGTCCCAATACATTCAGGAAGGTCCTGGTTTAACATCTTTTCCTGGCATCATTATTTTTGTTTTTGTTTTTGTTTTTTTTTGAGACAGAGTCTCACTCTGTTGCCCAGGCTGGAGTGCAGTGGTGCGATCTTGGCTCACTGCAACCTCTGCCTCCTGGGTTCAAGCGATTCTTGTGCTTCAGCCTCCCAAGTAGCTGGGACCACAGGTGTCTGCCACCATTCCCGGCTAATTTTTGTATTTTTAGTAGAGACAGGGTTTCACCATTTTGGCCAGGCTGGTCTTGAACTCCTGACCTCAAATGATCTGCGCGTCTTGGCCTCCCAAACTGGTGGGATTACAGGCTCGAGCCACCGTGCCCAGCCCTGACATCATTATTAATAGAACTCACTTTCACTCTCAGAAATGTCCTAATTTGAATGATGATTATATGCTCATCCTGATTATAAACCTTGCCTTAAACTTTTATTGTTCCTAAAAGGAGAAAGATCAAACTGGAAGCAGTTTCTCCATTTATAGAACCTGAGTCACAGAGGCATCACATGATTTGCCTCAATGGTTCATTGAATTCAATGGTCTATTGAATTTTTCTTCACAAAAGAGTTATTTTTTAACAAAGAAAGTGCAACGAAAATGTCTTAAAATCATATATGCATAAAGTCATTAAGGCTGCCAAACTTTGATGTTTAGGAGAATTTACTGTTGAATGAGTAACCACGGGAAGACCCATAGGTGAGATCACAGTGCTTCAGGACCACTAATTATATGTTCTTTATTCTATTTTTATTTATTTAATTATTTTAGGCAGAGCCTTACTCTGTCACCTAGGCTGGAGTACAGTGGCACAATCACGGCTCACTGTAGCCCCGACCTCCCGAGTTCAAGTGATCCTCCTGCCTTAGCCTCCCAAGTAGCTGGGACCACAGGTGTGTGCCTCCACGCCCAGCAACTTTTTGTATTTTTTGTATTTTTTGTAGAGTTAGGGATCTCGTCATGTTGCCCAGGCTGGTCTCAAACTCCTGAGCTCAAGCAATTTGCCCGCCTTGGCCTCCAAAAGTGCTGGAATTACAGGCATGCGCCTGGCTGGTTTTATGTTCTTTGGAAATATGTGTTGCTTTTGGGACACAGAGACTCTGCATCATAAGGAATACAAAAGAAATTATTAAGGATTTTGAATTCTTAAGATAAAATGCTAGACAAACAACAAACTTGAGATACTGTATCAAGTACTTTTGAAAGCAGTTTTGGCAACGACAATTTCTGGCAGTGTGTGCTGGAACCAGTTCACTGGCTTTGAAGAACAGATAGTGCACATCTCAACTACCCATTCGATGACTTTCTCTTAGTAGCTTGAAATTGGTGCAAATGCTAAAAATCAGGGCTTTCTCACCCCTGTCAGTCATTAAACATTTGCCAGTGCATCACCGACTTGGAAAACTAGTTCTGAGTAAATCTGCTATGGTTTTAGCAGTAGTCACTGTGCTGGTTGCACATTTGAATCACCTGGAGACTGTAAAAGACAAATGAACCTTGCTGCTTTAGGCACCTGCTCAGAGTTAATTTACCTGGGATGGAATTCAGACAGAGTTATTATTATCTTTTCAAATGTAGGTCAGTCATTCTCAAACTTTACTGGGCCTCAGAATCCTCCGGAGGGCCTGTTAAAACACAGGTTTCTGGCCTCCATCCCCAGAGTTTCTGATTCGGCAGGTGTGGGGTGGGGCCTGGGAGTCTGCATTCCAACCAAGCTTCCAGGTGATGCTGATGCGGGGGGTCTGCCTCCCACAAGGCCCCAGGTGATTCTCACAGTCATCCAGGACTGAGAACCACCGCCCTAAAGAAACGTTTGGCCCCAAAGCATAGGCTTTCCTAGTATATTCTGACTTTTGTGTGACATTATCTCACTTTTAAATGTTAATTATTGTGTTTTCCTGGGTATAGCGGGTGGGTGGTAGGGAGGGGGGAAGAGTAGCAACTCTCAGGGTTATTTCTTTTTTTTCTTTTTTCTTTCTTTCTTTCTTCTTTCTTTCTTTCTTTCTTTCTTTCTCTTTCTTTCTTTCTTTCTTCTTTCTTTCTTTTTGACAGAGTCTTGCTCTGTCACCCAGGCTGCAGTGCAGTGGCATGATCTCAGCTCACTGCACCCTCCGCCTCCTAGATTCAAATGATTGTCCTGCCTCAGCCTCCTGAGTAGCTGGGATGACAGGCATGCACCACCATGCCTGGCTAATTTTTGTATTCTTAGTAGAGATGGGGTTTCACCATGTTGGCCAGGGTAGTCTAGAACTCCTGACCTCAAGTGATCCACCTGCCTCGGCCTCCTAAAGTGCTGGGATTACAGGCGTGAGCCACCTTGCCCGGCTGGGGTTATTTCTCTAACTCTAGACCAGTGATTTCCAAACTGGCTGCACATTAAAATAATCTGTGGAGAGATTCTGATTCAATTGAGATGGAGGGCATAAATATTTTTTAAAAGCTCACATTTTATTCTAGAGTGTAGCCAGGATGAGGAATCACTGCTCTAGACAGCTTAATATTCAATCTGAAATTTCAAAGTCAGGCTTTGATGATACAAGGTTTAAAAATGACAGCTTCCCTTTCCGTTGCAATTTTTTTTTTTTTTTTGAGACGGAGTCTCGCTTTGTCGCCCAGGCTGGAGTGCAGTGGTGCAATCTCGGCTCACTGCAAGCTCCGCCTCCCGGGCTCATGCCATTCTCCTGCCTCAGCCTCTCCGAGTAGCTGGGACTACAGGCGCCCGCCACCACGCCCGGCTAATTTTTTGTATTTTTAGTAGAGACGGGGTTTCACCGTGGTCTCGATCTCCTGACCTCGTGATCCACCTGCCTCGGCCTCCCAAAGTGCTGGGATTACAAGCGTGAGCCACTGCGCCCGGCCTCCGTTGCAATTTTAAGATCTACATTATCTCTATTTTCCGTACGAATAGTGAATTGAAGGAACAAGCAGAAAATTGTATCCTTGGCTGGGTGTGGTGGCTCACGCTTGTAATCCCAGCACTTTGGGAGGCCGAGGCAGGCGGATCACGAGGTCAGGAGATCGAGACCACGGTGAAACCCCGTCTCTACTAAAAATACAAAAAAATTAGCCAGGTGTGGTGGCGGGCGCCTGTAGTCCCAGCTACTCGGAGAGGCTGAGGCAGGAGAATGGTATGAACCCGGGAGGCGGAGCTTGCAGTGAGCCGAGATTGAGCCACTGCACTCCAGCCTAGGTGAAAAAGCGAGACTCCGTCTCAAAAAAAAAAAAAAAGAAAAGAAAATTGTATCCTTGAGAAGACTGAGTCAATATATTTGAATGCAAAGTTGTGAGGTTAAACTAATGAGGTTAAAACTAGTAAGAAAAGGTTGTAGGCATGTAGATTTACAAAGGGTGTGGTGTATGTGTATGTGGTGTAAATATATATATTCATATCTATACTAATGTAAACATATACAAATACACAAGAGAAAAGGAAGGCAAAGAATATTAAAGAATTATATGGTGCTGAGAACTATGTTTTTAGAGGGCGTCACTACATGATTTAGTAGAAAGACATCTTATATTAATCGGAAGTCTCATGTGGCAGACACTGCTGTCTACTTAATTCCCCCCTTGTAAAAGAACCCGATTTTGTTCACGGTGGCAATATGTGCAGCTAAACACTGTACTTCCAGCCTCCTTTGCAACTAGTGTCCCATCTGCCTAAATTCTGGCCAAAGAGGCAGAAGCAGATTTTGGTTGAAACCTCTAAGAAATCTCCTTAGAAGGGATTCTAACATCAAGAGTGTGACTTTCGTCTGAGTGCGGTGGCTCACACCTGTAATCCCAGCACTTTGGGAGGCCAAGGTGGGTGGATCACAGGGTCAGGCATTCGAGACCAGCCTTGCCAACATGGTGAAACTCCTTCTTTGCTAAAAATACAAAAATTATCCAGGCGTGGTGGTGCGCACCTGTAATTGCAGGTACTCGGGAGGCTGAGGCAGGAGAATTGCTTGAACCCGGGAGGCAGAGGTTGCAGTGAGCCGAGATCACGCCACTGCACTCCAGCCTGGGTGACAGAGCAAGACTCCGTCTCGCATAAAAAAAAAAAAGAATGTGACTTCTGCCCATTGGCCCTTCTGACTGCCTGAACTGTAGATGTGGTGACTTGACCACAATCAGCCTTCTTGGACCATGAGCGGACCCAGAGAAGAAGCCAGTGTTTGGGATGGCAGAGCAGAAAGACAGAAGGAGACTGGATTCTTAATGACCATGGAACCAACATTACAGCCCCAGACTCCCTGTCTACTTTCTTTATGTGAGAGAAAATAAACCCTCAAGTATTTAAACCCTGTTAGTTTGGGTTGTCTGCAACGTGAAGCTCAACTTAATCCTAACTGACGTACCTGAGGACTGAACTCTGACCTTTTTCCATGCTAAATCCTATTCTAAGGAGAGAGAAGTCACTTCTTTTTTTTTTTTTTTTTTTTGAGATGGAGTCCCGCTCTGTTGCCCAGGCTGGGGTGCAGTGACGCAATCTCGGCTCACTGCAAGCTCCGCCTCCCGGGTTCACGCCATTCTCCTGCCTCAGCCTCCCAAGTAGGTGGGACTATAGGCGCCCACAACGCCTGGATAATTTTTTTTTTTTTGTATTTTTTTTTAGTAGAGACAGGGTTTCACTGTGTTAACCAGGATGATCTCGATCTCCCGAACTCGTGATCCGCCCGCCTCAGCCTCCCAAAGTGCTGGGATTACAGGCGTGAACCACCACGCCTGGCCAGAAAGTCACTTCTACAAGCATAAAATCTCATGAAACAGGTCTTTTTTTTTTTTTTTAGGAAGAATCTTGTTCTGTCACCCAGGCTGGAGTGCAGTGGCACGATCTTGGTTCACTGCAACCTCTGCCTCCTGGGTTCAAGCAATTCTCCCACCTCAGCCTCCTGAGTAGTTGGGATTAAAGGCACGTGCCACCACACCTGGCTAATTTGAAATAGGCCTTTTTGACCCCTTGTATGGTGGTTTTGTTTTCATCCCGACTCTGGCATGGCATCACATGACAAACAGCAGATTCCCTTATTTTAACTTGAACATTCCTTTCTACTGACTCCAAGTTTTCAGACAAAACTTAACTCTTCCAATTGCCAGCCATAGAATCCCCAGCCCCACCTATGACTGGTAAGTCCCTGCTTTGAGATGTCCTGCCTTTTTGGGCCAAACCAATGTTCGTCTTCTTGTATTGATTTATGATTTTACCTGCAATTCTTGTCTTCCTGAAATGCATAAAACCAAACTGCAACCTGACTGCCTTGGGTGCACTTTCTCAGGACCTCTGGAGACTGTTTCCCTAGGCCACAGTCACTCATATTGACTTAGAACAAACCTCTTTAAATATTTTGGCAGAATTTTTTTTCCATCATCATACGTAACGGCCCCTAAAACTGTTACTGGGGAAGAGACAGTCCTACAAAGGAGGCAATTCCCCAGGAGGTTGTTTGGGGTTACCGGTTCCCTGTAACTCCTTTCTCTGAGAACTTCTCCCACTCACAGTTTCTTCCAAACATAAATCCTCTAACAGTTGAGTGTACTGGGGGAGGGAGCAGGAGGTCACCTGACCAGCCTGGACCAATTAGAATTAGGAGTTGAGGGGCTGAGACTGATTTAGTTAACAGTGGTACTTGACACAGATCATTATGTGGAATGGGGACAAGGCCATGATGGGCCACTTATGAGCTGATGGGTCTTCAAAGAGAGAAGAATGGATCAGATAAGTAAAGAGGAAACAAGGAGATGCTCACGTAGACAGAGGGTGAACCAGCCGCGCAAGCTCCATCAGACAGAGGCTGGACTGACCTGTGATCCTGAGTGACAGGTGAAGAGGCCCAGCTCCCGCCTCTCTAGTTCTTCTCCTGCAGGGTTTGGTTGTGTTTGGTTTATCCATTTCTGCCTATATCCCTGCAATAACCTCTTCCCCTCTTTTTACTTTAAGTGGATTCCTGTTTCCTGTGACTGACAGGACTTTGAGGGGACTGACATTTCTGGATGTGACTTGCTTAGAGGCATGTTTCACAACATTGAATCTTATGTCCAGAATTTTGCCTTATATAGTGGTGAGAAGAATATAAAGCTAAACATGAATGGCTTCTAGTGAACATCTCATGGTGATGAGCAACACACAGTGGGTGCACTGGGACTGTAGATTTTGATGTTGATATTTAAAGGTTTTTGTAATTAGAAACAATTTTTTGTCATTCTGATGTGTGGATAAAACAGGAAATAATAGCAATATCATGCCCTGTATTTGCTTTGTTATGGATGGACATTTTAAACATTGCAACACGGCTTTCTAGAGAGTCAGGGCAACAACCACAGTAGGCTCCTGAGTTGAGTCAGAAAATCATGACCACTTATTCATCCTATTATATTTATCCAGCAGCAGCTAGGAACTATCTAAAAAATACTAAATAGCTTTTCCATAATGACTACAGAAGCTTAAGTTGAAGCAGAAATGGGAAATATAAGGATGAAATTACAGACTGTAAAGACGATTAGACACAAAAAAAGTCTTTATAAGAGAAGCACAGAAGTACTTTACCTGGGGCCTCTAATGTCAGAATGTCAGACAAATGTTTCTGAATTAGTTTAAGTGCAACATTGCTTGGAGGTAGATTATTAATTAAGGATAATAGTGATAGTATGCTTCTATTGATGTAAGGATGTACATTTGGCAAAACATTTAATGTGTATTTTCTCATTTGGGAATTCCCCTTTTTGGTTCCATCTTTTTTTTTTTTTTTTCCTGGACAAATCTTGCTCCATCACCCAGGCTGGGGTACAGTGGCACGATCACAGCTCGCTGTAGCCTGAAACTCCTAGGCTCAACTGATCCTCCTGCCTCTGTCTCCCATGTAGCTAGGACTATAGGTGTGCACCACCATCCCTACTAATTTTTTTACTTTAAAATTTTTCTTTTAGAGACAGGGGTCTCACTATTTTTCCCAGGCTGGTCTCGAATTCCTGGGCTCAAGTGATCCTCCTGCCTCGGCCTCCCAAAGTGCTGGGATTACAGGTGTGAGCAACTGTGCCCAGCTGAGTTCCATTATTTTTAAGGAGATCAGATTCAAGAAAAGATCACAGAAGCTCCTGGTTATTCATCCTACTTTTTACTTACAGTTTGGGTTTGGCCAGAACTGGAGGGGGCTCTTTCACAGGGGAAGAAGGCTCTGGGGTTTTTGTTGCCTGTCCGTTGAACCTCTCCTGGAAAGAATCGGGCCTGGTCTGTCTGGTGGTCACCACACCAGCCTCGGAGGATGCTTCACTTCCTTTGTCATCTTCAGGCAGGTTGAAGTGCACACGAAGCCCAATCCTGGAGCTGGACCGGGGCTCATTGTGGTTCACCAGAACCCCCTCAAGTTTGGGTTTGGGGGGTTGTTCCACAGACAGAGGCTCTGAGTGGGTTGGGGAAGGCTGTGGCTCAATAGCTGCCAGGTTGGTGGTGGAGTTGGCTGAGTGAAGAGACCCGTTGTTGCTGAGGTCCTCATTTCCTGAAAGGACAATCACAGGACCTGAGCTGTCAGCCACTGTAAGCCTGAATTGGGGCATGTGCACAAATGGGAAAGTGTTCACACCAGATGAATGTGTGAATGGGAAAATGCTGGTCAAAAACAGATCATCATTGGGGCATTAAAGAATGGTAAGGATACAGGAAAAAATTAAAAATAAAAAACTAAATTTAAAATCTAAGTACCCTTTTGGGAAGAAATTTAGAAATTTATTGAGGAGATATTTTCTTAGGAAATAAAATGACGACAGCAGGTTAACCGGGGTGGTGGCTGTAAGCGCAATAAGAAATTGAAAATTGGACACTGTTCAAGAACATTTTCCTCAATAATTCAAATATTTTTAGGAGGGCCAAGCCAGCTTTGTATGAAAAACGGTAAGGAATGGTAACACAAAATCTGCGTATTCAAACTCAAAGTCATAGGCTAAACTGTTCTGACATTAAAGGGTCCTTACCTCTCACGTGCAGCTGTGCAATGCTTGACACTGTGCCGTATTTGTTGCTTGCAGTACATGTGAAGCACCCAGAATCTTCTGCAAACACCTCAGCAATGACCAAGGTGCAAATCTCCTCTATATGCCAGTGAAAGAGAATGGTTACTGACTTAATTATGAAAACAGAATTATAGAATTTACTGATACCAGATGATGATTCTACAAAGTCAATATAAAAAGCTGGCTATATTAATTCTTTGAAAACAATTGGTCAAAACAATTATTTGATTGAATTGACTGATTAGTAGGCAAAATGAGTCAAAGAATGTAGAAACAACAACTCCATGCAGACAGGCCACGTACTAACAAGGGGATTTTTTTTTTTTTAGACGGAGTCTCGTTCTGTGGCCCAGGCTGGAGTTTAGTGGCAAGATCTCGACTGACTGCAACCTCCACCTCCCAGGTTCAAGTGATTCTCCTGCCTCAGCCTCCCGAGTAGCTGGGACTACAGGTGTGTGCCACCAAGCCCGGCTAATTTTTGTATTTTTAGTAGAGACGAGGTTTTGCCGTGTTGGCAGGCTGGTCTCAAACTCCTGACCTCAGGTGATCTGCCTGCCTCAGCCTCCCAAAGTCCTGGGATTACAGGCGTGAGCCCCCATGCCCGGCCTGACAAGGGGATTTTGTAAAAATATGGATTCTCAGATGATCTTCTATTTTTATGTCATCAGTACAGATGGCAAAAATAGAAATGAATAAAAATAAACTTTTTAAAAATCACAAAAACAAATTAGGAGTCAAAGGAAAAGGAAGTTTCTGTGAAATTAAAGGACTAATAAAACATTTTCTAAGCCTAGATCTCTATTTCCCTGGGGAACTTTTGCACTGAGATTATTTTAAACAAGGACCACAATTTAAAATTGGACAGCAAATAAATATTTTGCTTTACTAGTAGTAATGAGCTGATAGAGTAACTTGAAATTCTGTGTGAAAGAAGAGTGAAATGCATTTCTACTTTTGTATTACTGTGGTAATTCTTATGGATTACTCTGATACACTGTGAACGATGATTCTCTGTGAATAACTACAGAGGTGATTCCCAAGTAGAACCACATGATTATAGTCCAAAATTATTAAAGTTAGATATTCCTTGACCGCTAATAAAGAGGAGGTATAAGACAGTAGCATAAACCTCCAGTTATCACTCCATTGAACTGACATTAAAAACAAAATTATTTAAAAATAGTTGCATTAGGAGAAACTTGGCAGGCATCTCAGTGCTTCATGATAATTGAATTGAATTAACTAGACCATTTCTAGGAAATCTGGCCGGGGGGCATGGCAGGCAGTATTGAGTATTGCTGTTTGAACGTGTACCCCAGTGCTCATGTGCTGGAAACAATCCCCAATGCTTCAGTGTTGGGATGTGGAGCCTAAAGGGAGGTGTTTAGGTCATGATGCCTCTGCCCTAATAAATGGATAAATGTTGTGATCGTGGGATTGGGTTCATCATGAAATAAGAGTGGCCCCCTCTCTCTCTCCCTCCCTTCTCTTGTGCACTTGCTTTCTTGCTCTTCTGCCTTCTGCCATGGAATAGCACAGCATGAAGGCCCTCACCAGATGCAGGCCCCTTGATCTTGGGCTTTCCAGCCTCCAGAACTGTAAGAAATAAATCCCTGTTCTTTATTAAAAATCACCCAGTTTCAGGTATTCTGTTACAGCAGCACACAGTGGACCAAGGCAAGTACCTACTCAGTAACTCTTCATCCTCCTATCTCCTTGTTGATAGAACCCTGGCTTTGTCTACTCTACTTGGAGTGGTCATATGTTTCGAAGAAAGCTGGCCTCTCTCAGCCTCAGGTGGTAAATCATGACTGGTCTAAGCCAGTCAAGCTAACTCTATTCTTGTTAAATGGTAGTTAAGACACACAATTCCAGTCAGTGTGATATTGAAACCATCACCACAGGGTTGACAAGAATTGCATGCTAGGTTCTGGACAGAAATATAGTTAAGCATTAATCAGGCTGCACTTTGACCCACTTTCTTTGTCACTAGATCCTGACCTTTTGCATCCCCTTGTTCCTATAGATAGGATTTCCGACATTAGGATCATAAGACTGTTTAAGAATTGATTTGCATCCCCATTGTTGCTATAGACAGGATTTCTTTTATTTTTTATTTATTTATTTTTGAGATGGAGTCTCGCTCTGTCACCCAGGCTGGAGTGCAGTGGTGCGATCTTGTTTCACTGCAAGCTCTGCCTCCCGGGTTCACACCATTCTCTCGCCTCAGCCTCCCGAGTAGCTGGGACTACAGGCGCCTGCCACCATGCCCGGCTAATTTTTTTGTATTTTTTTTAGTAGAGACGGGGTTTCACTGTGTTAGCCAGGATGGTCTCGATCTCCTGACCTCATGATCCACCCGCCTCGGCCTCCCAAAGTGCTGGGATTACAGGCGTAAGCCACTGCACTCAGCTGCTATAGACAGGATTTCTACCATTAGAATCATAAGGCTTCTATTTTTTTTGAGACAAGGTCTTGTTCTGTTGCCCAGGCTGGAGTGTAGAGGCATAATCTTGGCTCACTGCAACCTCCACCTCCCAGGCTTGAGTGATCCTCCCACCTGAGCCTCCCGAGTAGCTGGGACCACAGACATGCACCACCATGCCTGGCTAATTTTTAAGTTTTTGTAGAGGTAGGAGTCTTGCTATGTTGCCCAGGCTGGTCTTTAACTCGTGTGCTCAAGCAATCCTCCTACCAAAGTGTTGGGATCACAGGTGTGAGCCACTGTGCCTAGCCTCATAAGGCTTTTGTTTAAGGATCTCTTAAGACATTTTTTCAGACCATGAATTCCAGCAAGTAGTTTGAAGACCCCCACAGAAGATCGAGGTCAGCATGAGAACCCAGCTTCTTCATCTCCCTGTCCCATGACTTCACCCCGCACTTTTCAACCAACCAGTGATCTCCGCTCTTCAACCCACTCTAAAATCCTTAAAAACCCTACCCCAGCTAATTTTTGTAAATTTAGTAGAGATGGAGTTGTATGTATGTTGGCCAGGCTGGTTTCGAACTCCCAACCTCAGGTGATCCACCGGCCTCAGCCTCCCAAAGTGCTGGGATTACAGACGTGAGCCACCATGCCCGGCTTGAAGACAGAATTATAATAATGTGATCACAAACCAGCTTTCTCTCACAAGGTTGCAAATACAATCTGATTTTTCTGGGTGGTCACAGAGAGGGCATTCAGATGTTTATGCCCTGTTTTGTGAGTGACTTGTATTTTCTAACTTTGCCTACTGTCACTTGTATCTCATCTTAGTATCCTCCCAACCAAATCTAATAACATCACAGATATTTTATTGAATCTCTGCAAGCTTCAAAATCTGATGACACATAAGTTTTGAGATACCTAGGCTATGGAAATGAAATTGACCTAGCATTATAAAAATTGCTTTGCTTAGTTTTGAGAGGGCTCAAATGGTGGCCATTTATGGAGGAAAAATATTCCTAAGAAACACTTCTCAATAAACAAGAACCAGCTGCATTCATATGAGGTATTAAATATATATTCCAGATTTGCACATGCACCCCTCCTCTCCTCCTACAATAATAGCTACAGTTCATTTGGATGGTTTTTTTTTTTTTTTTAGCCCAGGCTGGACTGTAGTGTCACGATCTCGGCTCACTGCAACCTCCACCTCCCAGGCTCAAGCGATTCTCCTGCCTCAGCCTCCTAGGTAGCTGGGATTACAGACGTCTGCCACCATGCCTGGCTAATTTTTGCATTTTTAGTAGAGATGGGGTTTCATTTTGTCATGTTGGCCAGGCTGGTCTTGAACTTCTGATCTCAAGTGATCTGCCCGCCTTGGCCTCCCAAAGTGCTGGAATTACAGGCATGAGCCACTGCACCTGGCCCATTTGGATCTTTTTTTCCTAAAACTTTATTTTTCACTTTTTTTTTCATCTCAGTGTAACTTCATTATGTATTCTTGTATATATAAAATCACTCATATACTAATAAATTAAAGTTGAAATCATCTTTACCTGGCTCTGCCATGGATCGAGGTTCTAAAAGAAAAGAAAAGAAAAGATTCTGAGCATCATTTATTTTACTGAGAAACTACATGTTCATCAGAAGCTTCCTATAGAATTTCACAGTCTCTTGCACACTCAGGAGTGATACAATAAGGTTATGTGACAATATTAAGTAAGATGACCTGAACAGGGACAGGATGGATATTACAGAAAGGCAGCAAAAGAGCAAAAACTTTTTTTTTTTTTTTTTTTGAGACTGAGTTTCACTCTTGTTGCCCAGGCTGGAGTGCAATGGCATGATCTCGGCTCACTGCAACCTCTGCCTCCTGGGTTCAAGCAATTCTCCTGCTTCAGCCTCCCAAGTTGCTGGAATTACAGGCATGTACCACCACGCCTGGCTAATTTTTGTATTTTTAATAGAGATGGGGTTTCATCATGTTGGCCAGGCTGGTCTTGAACTCCTAACCTCAGGTGATCTGCCCACCTCAGCCTCCCAAAGTGCTGGGACTACAGGCATGAGCCACCGCGCCTTGCCCAAGAGCAACAATTAAATGATATTGCTTCCTCTTGAAATAAATCTGGGTTTCACTTGGGGTACGTAAACCTTAGCCAAGGAGGTTTCTGAGTTAGTTGTATTTCAAAAATGACTCTTGCTCTTATTGGCACTCATTCAGCCTTACCTGAAAAAGGTTTGTGAAGATTGAGAGATTGTTCTTGGCTTTGGGGTCTGATATCCTAACAAAGTGTACACTATACCTCCTGCTCTGAGGTTTCTAAGATTAAGAGCCTCAAGATAGATCATAGTTTTTTCAAGAGTAGGTTTTTTTTTTTTTGAGACGAAGTCTTGCTCTGTTGCCCAGGCTGGAGTACAGTGGCAAGATCTCGGCTCACTGCAACCTTCGCTTCCTGGGTTCAAGTGATTCTCCTGCCTCAGGCTCCTGCGTGGCTGGGACTACAGGCGCCTGTCACCACACTCAGCTAATTTTTGTATTTTTAGTAGAGACGGGGTTTCACCACGTTGGCCAGGCTGGTCTCAAATTTCTGGCCTCACGCCCGCCTTGGCCTCCCAAAGTGCTGGGATTAAAAGGCATGAGCCACCATGTCCAGCCAAGAGTAGGTTCTTATCTTAAAATTCTTTGGGCTTCATGAAAGTGCCCACGGTGGTACTGAATACAGGTGTTTGATTGATATTGAATTGCCAACACTCAAAAAGTAGTTGTTGAACTTAGTTTTAATCTTCTACACTGGTAGACCCATTGAAGTTTTTTCTTCTCTCTCTCTCAGTTTTTTTTTTTTTTTTTTTTTTTTTTGAGATAAGTTCTCACTCTGTTAGCTCAGGCTGGAATGCAGTGGCGTGATCTCAGCTCACTGCAACTCTGCCTCCTGGGTTCAAGTGATTCTCCTGCCCCAACCTTCAGAGTAGCTGGGACTACAGGTGCATGCCACCACATATGGCTGAGTTTTTTTTTTTTTTTCTTTTTCTTTTTTTTTTGGTGGAAACAGGGTTTCACCATGTTGGCCAGGCTAGTCTCACACTACTGACCTCAAGTGATCCGTCTGCCTTGGCCTGGCCTCCCAAAGTCCTGGGATTACAGGTGTGAGCCACTGTGCCCAGCATCTCTCAGTTTAAATGGCATTCAGAATATATTGTTGTTGCTGCTACTACCAATAAAACCTGACAGTAGCTCTGATTCATATGTCACACTGATCTACAGACTACTATTTTGTGATAGGCAGAAAAAGATTAAGAAAAAAGCAAATAACTCACCACAAAAAATGATGTGTGTGAGGTAATACATATGTTCATTAGCTCAATTTAGCCATTCTACAATGTATATATATTTCAAAACATCATGTCGTACATGGTAAATTGTAAAATTTTTATTAATCAATGTAAAAAATAAAAAAATAAACAAAAGTTATACATGTTAATTATGGAAAAACTAAAAAAATACAGAATTGCAAAAGGAAGTAAAACAATTGACCCTAGACTCACTGCCCAGAGAAAGACTGCCAATATTTTAGCAAATTTTTTTCCCCGAGTTTTTCTATAATAGATTGTTCTACATAGTTAATAAAACATATTTTTAAAAAGCAAGTATGTTGCAATGTAGTTTATGGCTGAAATGGGTCAAGGAGAAAGCACTGCATGACAAGGTGAAAGCATTGTGCGATAAGAAAAGAAGAATTAACCATTTAAATTTCTAAATAATTCTTACCACAAAAAAGAGCAAGAACCCAATGTGAAATAAAGAAATACAAAGACTTAAGTAAATATGAAAAAGAAAAGTTTCATCCCAGATTTAATTAGTGAAGTGCAGATTAAAACAAGTGTTCCCATTTTTGGCCTATAAAATTAGTGAAGATTTTTAATAAAATGGTTAACACTCATTGTTGGTGAAGGTGTGAGATGAAAGGCATTCCCACGTATTGTTGGTTGTAGTAGGATATAGCTAGGGTGACGTGTGTCCCAGTTCAACTGGGACAGACCTAGTTTATGCCTGGGATCCCTGTATAATTATTAATAGCATCCTCTTTCACTCCCCTAAAGGATCTCATTTTGGCTGATTAATTGTGTGATCATCCTAAATTTAGTTCAACCCTTTGGGGTGGCATTTTGGCAACATATTTTAAAAGCCTTAAAAAAGGTAAATTTATAGCAGCAATGCTCATACTAGAAATTTATCCCAAGGCAATAACTGTAGATATTCACAGCTACTGGAGAGGCTGAGGCAAGATAATCGCTTGAACCAAGGAGGTGGAGGTTGCAGTGAGCCAAGATTGTGCCACTGCACTCCAGCCTGGGTGACAGAGTGAGATTCCATCTTAAAAAATAATAATAATAAGGAGGCTCTGTGTTTATTGACATGGAAAGGTGTTCATTAAATGTTGAGTAAATAATCAATTTACAAAAAAGAATATGATGCTTTTCTTTAAAAACTATTCATGGAAAAATTCTTGGAGAACATATACTGAAATTAACAGGAGTATGATTACAGGTGTGTTTTATTCTTTTTGACTATATTTTTAATTAGTTGTTAAAAAGTTATAAAAATAAGTGTACAGTAAGTTCATAAAAACAAGATATCAGAAAATAATTTAAAGCATTAACTTACTTTTCTGTAAAATCCTAAAATCTGGAGAATCTTCTATTAAAGTCCCTTCTCTATACCACTCAACCTTAGGAGATGGAGCTCCTTTTACTCTGCATTCAAAGACAACCAGCTGACCCTCAGAAGCTGACAAATTTTGTAGCATCTATAATGATAAGAAGAATGTAGTTAGAACAAAAAAGTATACATTTTTGTAATCTAGTTCCGGTGTTGAATTTTAGAAGAAGATGCCATCTCCATATTTGGATTTTTCTCCAAAGCATCTACATCTCTAGCAGCTTCAGTTCTGTGGATGTGCATTCAAAAGTAGTTTTGAGAGCTTGTTTGGAGGTTCTAGCAGGGGAGCGCGGCTATGTCTATGCCCTTGACCTAAGATCGGTCCTCCTCTATCAGGGATGGTCATCTTCTTCCACTGAGCGCACAGCTTCGGGAGGGACACACATGGAACAGTGAGGGAGAAAGAGGACACCCGCATAGCCAGCCTGATCAGCTGAATTAATTCTGGCCATCAATGGGGTGACAGATATCACAGCCAGATCGCCCTCACATCCCAAAAGTAGGTTTGAAGACAGAATCATCTGAGCCCATATAAAGTTTTTCCCTCACTATTGTTTTCCTTTCTCTCTCTACCAATGCTAAGTAAATTTATTAAATATTAGGCAAGACATTTTGAGTAATGTAGCTACTTTTAATATAGTATCTTTGGGGTGGTTTTTTGTTGTTGTTTTGGTTTGGGTTTTTTTTTTTTTGGTCAGGGTTTTTTTGTTTGTTTGTTTGTTTGTTTTTTCTGAGACAGGGTCTCACTCTCTTTCCCAGGCTGGTGTGCAGTGTTGTGATCATGGCTCACTGCAGCTTCAACCTCCCAGGCTCAAGCGATCCTCTCACCTCAGCTTCCTGAATAGCTGGGACTAAAGGCACAGGTCACCACGCCCGGCTAATTTTTTTATTTTATTTTTATTTTTTGTAGAAACAGGGTTTTGCCATGTTGCCTAGTCTGGTGTCAAACTTCTGGGCTCAAGTGATCCACCCGCCTCGGCCTCCCAAAGTGCTGGGATTACAGGCTTGAGCTACCGCACCCGGCCTCAGTACCTCTGTTCTTAAATGCCCAAGTGGTGTTTGATTTCCAGAAATAATAATAATCTTTAAATCTGCAGTGAGTATCTACTACATGTGCTCAACATAGGAGTGATGTATTAGTCCACAAAAGAACGTGGCTGCTCATAATGTGGAAGGGTTTTATGGCCCAAGTAACTGGTTCTGTCTTCCTAGCTTTGCCTTGTTTACATTCTGCAGTCCTGGAAATTGATTTTCATTTTGCTGTTTTGTCTTTCTTATGTGGTCTTTACAGGATAGCCTCACTAATCTGTTGAGGAATAAAAACAATCACAATCTTTATAAAATCCTAGTCACACATACAGTCATATGTCGTTGTAAAATACGTTGTAAATTTGCGAAGGAATCACTAAATGCTTTTCCACACTCCCACAATAAAAGGTTTATAAAGACCACTTTGAATTGTAAGATATCAGTGTATTCTGTACTAGACTCTAGAAGATAATAAAATGCACATTGTTTCACAACCAGTTTCTTATTCATCATGGTTTGTGAGCTGAAAACCTTACATTCTTTTCTGTAGTTGGCACTTCATGTGATTATGAAATGCTTCTTCGGCACATGTATTGGCATATTTTTGTTTTTCATTTGGCCCAAAGACTGTAAGCATAAAAAGGTTACAACTAAACTTTCTCCACGAACTCTGTAAGCAACAAACGCTGCATGGCTTTCTATTATTACAATTTTTGGACCTGCATTTAGGAAATACTGGCTCTTGCTTCAGAGAAGAGGAAAGCCAATCGTTTTTTCTCTTTTGTCATTCGCTGTTATGAATATTTCGTTATTTTTTACAGTTCTTGTCTGAACAACTTATGATATTCTGTACTTGGTCCTATCGTACTTAATAGCATTTACCTAAGGAGAACATGGAGCTGGGGAAAACCACATAGCATTAGCTGTGTAAGAGACTCACCTCAGGGATGTTATGCATTGATATTGTGACAGCCAGGGGGCACTGTAGTTCAATGTTAGTGTTTTATTCTTTCTGAGGTCCCAAATTTGCTGAAGTAATTCAGGACGGGATTAGCACCGAGCGGTTTCTGAATTAATAAAGAACTATTTGACCGAAGAATCTAATTATTATTTGTCTTCCCAAAACATCTACTAATGACAAGAACGGAAAACAGGAAGCATCAGTGAATTTTCGGTGCTCCCGGCAAACTGGTGAGTATGTCCTCCACCCTGACCTCTGAGCAAATTGTGTGCTCAAATGGCAGCTTTGGGGCCCATTGAAAACTTTAATGGCACTTAGACACCCTCCTGGAGCTTATACATATAAAGTTTTCATTCCTTCTTGAGGCAAACCAATTAGAAAACCAAACCAAACATCAAAAAAGGTGGTGGTGGCAGAAGGGGTTGAGTAAATGAAACAGTACGTTCACAGTAGAATGAGGTCAATCTAATATGCTCTGACATGGCCTAAAGTTCAGCTCAGATACACGAGCCAGTTCTCAATCTGCAGAGGTTACACGAAAGCCCTGCTTGCAAAAGGATCTTGAGAAAATATGTTGCTCATAATTTAAACCATCAGTTGGTTGTTATTCATTTGGCATCAAAGGCCAAGACTTTATGTCCTATTCAAGAGCCCAGCCTAGTTATGTGAGATACTACAGTGTATGGAATGGGCCTCCTAATGTCTGTGATGGAAGCTCATTCCAGTGTGGCACATCATCAATACTCAGTCAAGGAGGTGCCAAGGGTCATCTCACAAGCCACTTAGAAAACTGTTAAGAGTCATAGTTATAAGGATGATGATGGTTGTTATTGCTGAAAGCTGCTTTTCTACAAAGTTTCATGAGAAAGAGCTGGCTCACATTGCCACAGATCAGGATCCAAACCAGTTACACTATTAGAACATAGTGTAGCTGTCATCACGTTCATCACAGCAGTAGGTCTTAGGCTGTTTGTTACTAATGGCATGGGGTGTACAGACTTGATCATATTCATTTCAGCTTCACTGACAACAAATGAGACAGACCAAACAGTCTCCAACTAGCAAAGATTAAGTTAGTCTTTTCTAGGAATTATGAGTCTGGGCTAAAGTCACTATAACCAAAGATCTACAACCTCCTCAGGTATGCAGTATTCAAAGTGCAAATCTATCTTGGGTGTCATCACTAAACTGGTCATCTGGGAGGACATTCTTTGTAAGGTGACTTGACAACATAGAGACTTAGGAAGCATGTCTTCTTCCATGGCCATTTGACATTTTGCTTTTTTTCTCTATTCCTCCTAAAGACACTCTGAAGTCACAAAGTAATGAAAATAATAATTTCTTCTTAGCTGAAATGGAAGGGTTTTTTTGTTTTGTTTTGTTTTTTGTTGTTTTGTTTTTTGAGATGGAGTCTCGCTCTGTCACCCAGGCTGGAGTGCAGTGGTATGATCTCGGGTCACTGCAACCTCCACTTCCTGGGTTCAAGTGATTCTCCTGCCTCAGCCTCCCAAGTAGCTGGGACCATAGGCAAATGCCACCATGCCCGGCTAATTTTTGTGTTTTTAGTTAGAGATGGGGTTTTGCCATCTTGACCAGGCTGGTCTTGAACTCTTGGCCTCAAGTGATCCTCCTGCCTCAACCTCCCGAAGTACTGGAATTACAGTTGTGAGCCACTGTGCCTGGCCTGAAATGGAAGTTATTTGCCACAGAATAAATGTGTGCCTGCTTTGTGCCCAGCACCATGCCCACTACTATTAATGTGAGTTGAAAGGATATAGTTCTTGCTTAGTAGATCTATAACCACAAACATAATGCTGGGACATCCTTGAGAAAGAGCATCTGCCTTATTGGTTAAAAGATGTCAGCTACTAGGTTTGTTTTGCCATTTTATTTGTTTTTCAATCCAGTTGATAATTTTGCACCTTGGAAGATGCTGCAAATGCACAGTGCTTTAGGCTGGAGTTGGATCAAAGTGGTTTTTACTGATAAAGAACTGTTCGATTGAAAGCTCTTTTGCTCCTTGACTGTCACAAGTGCCCCATGCAGTCATTGAGTAAGAAAAGTCTCCAGAATTGATTGAATGGGGAGAGGGGCCCATGAACTCCAGAAATCTGGATCCCACTACCGGCCCAGTTATTTCAGGGTTTCCTGCCTTTGCTGTTATATAATGAAGTGCTCTTTTTCAATTTCTCACTTCCCCTACCCCCTTGCACTCTTCAAATTACTGCTGAAGCAGCTGGGGCCAGGGCTGCTGCAGCCTTGAAAGCCTGCCAAAGCAGCTGCTGCTGGGGTGGGAGCAGTGATAGGAGTAAGATTCTAATTTGATCATCGACCTCCCTTCACACTCAAGAAGTGTGAGTGCTGTTTTCCCCGCATAAACAGAGCAAAAGTATTTTTGATACTGCATAGAGGATGGAGGATAGTCTATCTCTATCCACAGTTAAAGAGCATTTAAAAACATAGGTATCACCTAAGAGTAGAGTAGTGAACTAGTTTCGGAATCCCACAGTCCTCTCTCAAATTCTACCACTGTTTTGCTGGGCTACTCTCCTTTTCATTTTAACTTTCTTTAAAAGAAGATAAGTACTTCGCTGTCACCAGCAGAGGAAGGAGTTAAATAAAACTCTGCTCTCTAAGTGTTGCTTTAAAAAAAAACTGGCTTCTTGCCACGATTGGCAAAGAAATGCTTTGTTGGGCAGTATAGAAAGTGAGTCATAGGGAACGGAATGCCAGAAGTCCCTAAACAAGTAAATAGAGCAGGAATAAGCCAAACAAACATATGCAAATAATCTGTTATCATGGCTCATAGCCACATGATACCATCCATCACTGGTGGCTCTAACTCAGAAATTTGCTAATGACACTGGCAGTGACTATGACCTCAATCCTGCCCTCACTGATGGAAACTAACGCAAGCACATCATTGCTGATAAGTCTTTCTGGAATCTGAGCCACTGCCTATTCTAGTGCCCAATGCCTGAACAATCCTTATCCCATTTATGGAGGCAAAAGCACATATCCTGATGAGGCTGAGAAAGCCTCGTCAGGGTTTGGGTCTGTGTACTAAGGACCATTTTCCCACCATGAAGCTATTTCTTTTAGATATTATATCTAACAAAATATGTTAATGATTAATTCATTTTCCTATTTTTATTTATCAAAAGTATATGCATCTGCCAATCAGAGCATCTAATTATTAATAGAAGGAGCTACTCAGAATCACCACACAAATGCAGCTCAATCTGTGGCTGTAATCGGCTCATGAAAGTTAAATGTAAAGAATAAATGTGGCTGGGCACCGTGGCTCACGCCTGTAATCCCAACACTTTGGGAGGCTGAGGTGGGCGGATCACCTGAGGTCGGAGTTCCAGACCAGCCAGGGCAACATGGTGAAACTCTGTCTCTACTAAAAATACAAAATTTAGCCAGGCATGGCGGTGCACACCTATAGTCCCAGCTATTCAGGAGGCTGAGACATGAGAATCGCTTGAACCCAGGAGGTGAAGGTTGCACTGAGCCAAGATCATGCCACTGCACTCCAGCCTGGGTGACAGAGGGAGACTCTGTCTAAATAAAATAAAATAAAATAAAATAAAAAAGTAAAATAAAATAAACGTTAGCCGGGTGTGGTGGCTCATGCTGGTAATCCCAGCACTTTGGGAAGCTGAGGTGAGCGGATCTGAGGTCAGGAGTTTGAGACCAGGCTGACCAACATGGTGAAACCTCATGTCTACTAAAAATACAAAAGATTAGCCAGGCATGGTGGTGGATGCCTGTAATTCCAGCTACTCGGGAGGCTGAGGCAGGAGAATCGCTTAAACCCGGGAGGCCAAGGTTGCAGTGAGCCGAGATCATGCCATTGCACTCCAGCCTGGGCAACAAGAGTGAAACTCCATCTCAAAAAACAAACAAACAAACAAACAAACAAATAAATAAATGTTAAATTCCTATTGGACTTTTCAAAATAATAAAAACTTTTTACCTATTGTTGCCTCTATGGACTCCTATCTAGATATTAGAGACAGTCTTCAAGGTGAACGGGAGAGATCGAAAGGTAAACAGCTTTACTGTCGTGATAAACGTGCCAGAGGTATGCTCTGGGTGATATGCGTCAACCAAAAATGAAATTCTTAGCGCACACCCACTTTGCACCCTCCCCTGCCTGCCCCCTACCATCTGAATGGACCCCTCCTCTCAGCAAGGGCATTCTGAAGCTAACCTGAAAACTAGTTCAGGTCATGATGGGAAGGGGACATGCCTCATTATACCCTCCTGGAATTACTGATAGAACAGACTCTACGTCTGATAAGATCTGATAAAAACCATTTACAATCTATTCTCTGAAGCCTGCTCCTGGAGGCTTCATCTGCATGATAAAACCTTGGTCTCTACAACCCCTTATCCTAATCCAGACGTTCCTTTCTATTGTTAATAACTCTTTCAACCAATTGCCAATCAAAAAAAATTTGAATCTGCCTATGGCTTGGAAGGCCCCACTTCCAGTTGTCCTGCCTTTCCAGACCAAATCAATGTACATCTTACATGTACAGATTGATGTCTCATGTCTCCCTAAAGGTATAAAACCAAGCTGTACCCAGACCACCTTTGGCATATGTTCTCAGAATCTCCTGAGGGCTCTGTCACAGGCCATGGTCACTCATATTTGGCTGAGAATAAATCTCTTGGACTCTTTTCATGGACATAGATGCAGGGAAGACACAGTAACCTAGGAAGATTTGAAATTGAGTGGAGATATCACCTGATATCCCTCTGATGTCACTTGTCTGTCTGGGCAGATGGAGTTGAGGAAGGGAAGAGGCGGGAGACTTTAGCTGAGACTGAGTATAAACTATCTTGTGGTTTAGCTGCCTTTGAAGAGTCAGCACTATCTCTAAGGTGTGACAAACTGACATGATAAATTAAAGTGTCTGTAGCACTTAATCACTGTTTTAAGGTTAGATGACTTAGCAATGACGATAAGAGACAATAAGAAGTAGCTCTCTTAGCTATGTTACAAACACACATACACCCCCCGCATAAAGGTCCACCTATAACTCCTCATCAAAGTCTTGTATCCACCAAATCACAACATGTTGCTCTCCTACTTCAAGACTTTGAAAATAGTAAAGCTAAAATCTCAAATGTAGGTTATGAACTGAACTTGAAAAATTGAGAGGCATCTTGTTTCACACAAGAATGTTTCCCTAACTGATATGGATGTTGGTAAACATGGTTGTTCGCTCTAGACTCCACTCCGGGTTTCGGAAAACCATCTTGAATGATCTGATACAGCAGAACTCCCATGAAATGGATGCTTCTGTAGAAGTTGTGGATTTAGCTCTTCCTTTAAGGATCAGTACTCACTAGAAAAATAGCCCATTTTTTCCATTTTGCTCAAACCAGGATTTCTCAGCTTCAACACTGTTGACATTTTGAGCTAGACAATTTTTGTTGGTGGGGGCTGTCATCCTATGTGTTTTAGGATGTTTAGCACCATTCCTGGATGCCAGGAACGCAACCCCCCAGTTGTGACAACAAAAGTGCCAATGACTCTGAAGGGCAAAATTAACCATGATTGAGAACCATTGCTCTAAACCAAAGCATACTTCAAAGAGGATAAAATCTATTTGGGCCTAAGTTTGGTGTTTATACAAACAATAAACTGTAAATCCAGGCATAGATGCTGCCTATTTGGTCCTCATAATACCATAAAATCCAATGTGATTCAATTTTTTCATCTTCACACTCACCGGCTTGGGCAACATATAAACACAGTCTGATAGTCTGAGAATTGGGAGAACTTGTTTGTAGTCCTGATTCTGCCACTAACTGGATCTGTGACATTGGCTACATGGCTTCATCTCTCTGGCCCTCCCTTGGTTTTTCATTTGTAAATGAATGTGCTTGACTAAATTTTCTAGTGCTAAGTACAAAGATTATGAGACTCCGAATTTGATGCCACCTCAATAGTTGACACTATGGAATAGAAAAAGAAAGCTCTTTGTCCTAGAGGGAGGGAGGCTTTATGTTAAACCTCCTAACAGCATTTAACTCCATCTCCTTGAGCACCTAAGCCAGGTACCTGCAATTGAATTTTTCTAAAAATTCAGAGAAGCCTTTGGAGTAATATGTGGCTAGAAATTTATCACTTGACCTCTAGAGGTGGCTTCTATGTTGAACAGTTGTATAATGGCCACAGAGATCATTGTGGTAAGAGGCAAAGACATTTCTCTCATTACTAAAACTGTTATTAGAAATCTGGGACTTGAAGCGATACTGTAGTAACTAACAAAACAACCCAAACCCTATACTGTATATACAGAAGACCAAATCCTGAGATAAAAATGAATAAATTTTGTATCCTATAACTTTGGGTGCTGTGGTATCTTTAAAGCCATGACAGAAAGAAGTAATATTTTTATTACCTTTGTAAACACAGGAGCTGCAATGATAGGTTTTCCATCCAATCCTTGCAAGTAATTGGTGGGGCTCTGACACTGGTAGAAGAGAACCAACAGTAAATTAATTGTTACTAATATTATTAGATGGATAGTGAGACATAACAAACCTATAGAATTTGGTATATGAAATGCATCCCAAACCAAAAAACTGATGTATTCTAAGTTTATGAATCACAGACTTCAAATTTTAGACTGAATTGACTCTATTTCTCTCTAGGTCATGGTGGCTATAAAATATGTGCTGCCTATCCCCACGCCAACCCTTCACATATAGATCTATGGATCTATGTCATTAACCCTAAACCTCCGAAGAGGTTCTGTAGAACCCCTGGGGCTACACAGATCACAGTTTGAAAACCAATGGATTAGAACTAAAACTTGACCCCTCTGCACTACTAAATGGGTTGGATAATTTTTAAAAAGAGGTAGTAGATAAATATATTTAAATACATTGATCATCAATAAAGAAATATATCAGGCTGGGTATGGTGGCTCACAGCTGTAATTCTAGCACTTTGGGAGGCTGAGGTGGGAGGATGGCTTGAGGCCAGGAGTTCAAGACCAGCCTGGGCAACACAGTGAGATCTCGTCTCTACAAATAATTTTTTCAAAAATAGAAAAAAATATATGTATATAAAAGAAATATATCAATAACATGTTATATGTTTATTTAGATAGTATGACTTCATATTTTTTAAAGTCTATGCATATATATATGTATTCTTCTATATGCATAGACAATGCCTGGAACTACCTACTAGAAACTACTAACATGAAGTACCTCTGAGGAGTGAAGGCACTGGAGTAGAATCTTTACTTAATACATTTTTTTGGGGGGGCGGGGTGGGAGGACAGGGTCTTATTCTGTTGCCCAGGCTGGAGTGCAGCTATGCTATCACAGGTCACTGTGGCCTTGACCTCTCAGGCTCAAGTGATCCTCCCATGTCAGCCTCCCGAGTAGCTGGGATCATAGGTGCATGCCACCATGCCTGGCTAATTTTTTTTTATTTTTTGTAGAGATAGGGTCTTGCTATGTTGCCCAGACTGGTCTCAAACTCCTGGACTCAAGCAATCCTCCCACCTTGGCCTCCCAAAGTGCTGAGATCACAGGTGTGAGCCACCACACCTGGCATACTTCTGTACTTTTAAAGTGTTTTTACAATAAGCAGGTATCATTATTATTAACTTGAAGGATGAGAACCTTTGCTGTTTTCTAAAAAATAACTACATGCTTGCTTCGTCTTAGAAAGTGGAATTCTCTGCAGCTCCATGAACCTAATCAGGTTTTATGATATAGAGTGTTTGTTCTAGGCCAGTCTGAGAGCTGACAGCTCACTGCATATGTAATCAGCACCCTCTATAAAGCTGAAAAGCCAGGGACTAATTCGTAAAGCGTTTCTTTCCCTCAGAAATTTGCCTATTGAAGCCCGAGAATATGTTCCCAAAGCAACAGGAACCACAGCTCTCAAACATCAGAAATACAAGGTGATTATCCTGATGATGGAGTTGCACCTGAGAAAAACACGATCATGCCATGCAAGATGGTCATGGTCATCATGCCTGTCTGTCACAGTGGATGGCACTTGTGTTTCACTTGGATTCTTGTACCTGCTGGATGGTTGCCACACGAGGTTGGGCCACCAAATGCTGGGCTTGGGGTACTGCTGGAGGAATGGCTGCAGAGGTAGTGGGAGGAGATGACACCTCATTTGGCTTCTGGATTCTGAGAAATTGTTAAAATATAGATTATAAAACAGACCTATCACTCTTTGTGAAAATTATTTTAGGAAAACTAGTAATGGCATCACTGCTTACAGGTGAGTGTAATAAAAATCTTGGTTTGATGATATTTTACAAACGTTGACCAAGGGCATTTTTGCTACACACTTTGTTAGGCAATGCAAACACGAAAATGCATAAGACACCATTCCTTGGGCCATTATTCTCAGTGTAGCCAGGGAGTCAAACATATTAACAGTTAACTGAGATCCAAGACAAATGCAGTGATGGAAGCATGTGCAGAAGGTAATTTTTTGAGATTTGTTTTGTTGTTACCCTCGGTATTTTCCCTCCCCCTCCCATTTCAAGTAAGAGGCCAGTCTTTGTAAATCTATACCTCTGATCCAAGACAGGGTCTCTCATATATAAAACTTAACCTCTGAGAACTTGGCATGGCAGAAAGCAGAAACGGCATGAAGTCAACAAGCTCTTCAAGTTTACACGAATTAAATTAAAGAGAGTATTTGATGGGCAAGAGAGCCAGCAAGTATTCTTGAGAAGGCTGCAGAGGGGAGATTATTTTAGTTTTGTTGTGAAAGAGACAGAGGTCTGTGGATCTTGCCAGAGAACCTGACCCCAGGGAGAACCTACGTCCAGAGGGGAAGGCCATCTCTCTCAGTAAACGGCTCCCAGTTTTGTTAAAGATATCAGTAATTACATGCGTCAGAAAGCAACAAGCTCTGGACTTGAAGAGAACTTGGGATTTGAGACATGGGCCTCTCACCTGTAACCCATGGAGAGATGACTGATGACAGAGGGCTTTCCTTTGGCCTAGGTGTTATATCTCTTTGCCTCAGCTTCCTCATCTCTAAAATGGGGAAACAATAATTCCTGGAGGTGGCACGGTGGCTCACACCTATAATCCCAGCACTCTGGGAGGTTGAAGTGGATGGATCACCTAAGGCCAAGAGTTCAAGACCAGCCTGGTCAATATGGTGAAACCCCATCTCTACTAAAAATACAAAAAAGTTAGCCAGGCATGGTGGCATGCGCCTGTAATTCCAGCTTCTTGGAAGGCTGAGGTGGGAGAATCGTTTGAACCTGGGTGGCAGAGGTTGCAGTGAGCTGAGATTGCACCACAGCACTCTAGCCTGGGCAACAGAGCAACACTCTGTCTCAAAATAAACAAATAAATAATAAAAAAATTCTTATCTCATAGGGTTTTGTGAGGATTAAATGAGATAATTCATGCAATGTGTTTAGAATGGTGCTTGCTCCAAAACTGCTCTCTCTCCCTCTATGGCTCATTGTAAAACTGTGAGGGGTAAAGTGACACTCAATACCAGACTGGATGTTTTCCCTAATCAGGCAGCATCTGGTCTCAAGCAGAATGATGTGCTAATGCAAAGCCAATCCGTGTATCCAAAGCATCTGTTTTCTTCTTCTACAATAATAGAATACCTGATTTCTTTACATGGTTACTCCAAATAAAGACTACATATCCCAACATTCACTGCAGCTAGGTGTGGCCACATGGGTACTTTCTGGTTATGGGATATGAGGGATAGTGGTATATGCATTTTAAGAGAGATGACCTTAAAAGGCTGACGAGCATTTATTTCTTTCTATTTTAGCCTAAGAAGATGAGGGCAACATCTTAGTGTGAGATAAAGCAGAGAGCAGGAAGCACAGAGGAACCTAGTGGAATATGGGGTCATTTTACCCACCAAATCCAGATTTGTATGTAAATAAGAAATAAATATCTGTTTCATTTAAGTCACAGTTAATTTGAGTCTCTATGATACACAACTGAGGCTAAATCCCAACAACTACAAGTGGATTTAGAGCAAATAAATAAATGGGATATTTCTTGCTTATTTAAGTTTATAGATCAAAATTCATACCCCTTAAGTTTGTAACACATTATGGGAGCCACAAGGAAGCAGTGATGCGTGTGCAATAGGGGAGAAGTTTATTACAGAGCTCAAAGAGAAAGAACATTTAGACTGGGTTTTGTAGGATAAATAAGAGTTTGCTAGACAGAGAAGATAGGGCAATCCTAGCAAAGTGAATAGCTTGAACAAAGGAGTGAAGACGAACTATACATGATTTGGGTGAGATGTCAACAATGTAGACAGCCTGAGGTGGGGAAGGAAGGAGGGGACAGAAAAACCTGGTTGATGCTCTACTGAATAAGGCTTTGCATGTATGCCATGTTAAGATTTTTTTAAAATGTTGCTGTTTGTTTTGTGTTTGATTTTTGTTTTCTCATAGATAATAATCTTTTCCTGAGTCAGGAAAACAATAGGATCAGAGTCCTGATCTCTTTTAGAGAATAACTGGTTGTAGTTTGGACACTATAAAAGAGAAAAAAAGGCAGAAGCAGACAGGAAGCCTCTAAGGAGGTGGTTGGCATAAAAAGCAGGAGAGAAGGATGAGTTGAATCAAGGCCACGAGAATGATAAGAGAAGGGGGTAAAAGAGGAATCATTTACTCTGGTTATCAATGTTCATATCTGCACAAAAGCTAGAAGCAAATTATCATTTCAAGGTAGGCATAAACAAGGGATTTCTGCCCTTAAGGAGCTCATCCTCTGTAGGGAGTAAATTGGAAAGATTCAAATTAATCTGCTAGGCAAGACTTAAGCAAAAGTAGGATCTTCTTCAAATCCACTCAATTTGTTTGTTTGTTTGTTTATTTATTTATTTATTTATTTTTGTGGTCAAACCCTGGAGCCACCCTTCTTAAGTTCTAGTAACCAATTAATAGTTCTCTTTGAGCTATTAATTGATCTGAGGATGCTAAAGCTATAAGATAGAAAATCAGAATTACCGATTCATCTCTTCCTTGTTAGGGTCCCCTTCTGAGTCAGAAGAAGACACCCCTGGAAAAATAAAAACAAGACATAAGATTGTTAAGATGACAATTTCTTAAATTGGTTCCTAAACACGACATAAGATTTTTAAGATGATACTTTGATAACCTGATTCCTAAATATCTGAATACCTACAGAATCTTAGAAATGAACTCAGTGAGGCCGGGCATGGTGGCTCACGCCTGTAATCCCAGCACTTTGGGAGGCCGAGTTGGGTGGTTCACCTGAGATCCGGAGTTCGAGACCAGCCTGACTAACATGAAGAAACCCCATCTCTACTAAAAATACAAAATTAGCCGGGCATGGTGGCGCATGCCTATAATCCCAGCTACTCCGGAGGCTGAAGCAGGAGAATGGCTTGAACCCGGAAGATGGAGGTTGCTGTGAGCCGAGATCGCGCTATTGCACTCCAGCCTGGGCAACAAGAGAAAAACTCCGTCTCAAAAAAAAAAAAAAAAAAAGAAATGAACTCAGTGATTCACTACACTAACACCCAACTTGTCAAACGAGGAAATAGGCCCTAAGAAGTTGAAGGAATTGCTCAAGGTCACATGTCTAGTTAGTGGTACTATTCAAATTAACTGACCCAACTTCTAAGGGTTCTTGTATGTAAAACACCTGCTGATGCCTTTGGCCTAACAGAGCAGTATTTGCAGACATTCTCTGGTGTTCGTAAGTCCTCTTGCTCTTGGCCTACACAGATTGAATACAAGAAGGGATTACACTGGATTCCAAACATTGTAGGTGTAGGTGGATGCTCTTCCATCCAGTCCTAATATTAACAAGTCATACTTCATTGTGAGAGAGGGGGTGTTTAAAGTCTTTTTGTCACAAAGAAAAAAAAACCCAGCAATCCAGTTTGAGCACTGTTAGCAGAGCTTTGATCCTGGATTTACTTCTCAAGATAGTGCATTCCACGAAGATATGTAACAGCTAAATCCGGAGGTATTTATTGGACTCCAAAAATGTGAGGATAAAAACACATACACATACAACACATTTCTATTCATGTATTTATTCAAAAAATGTTTATCAAATACTCACTATGTACTTGGTACTATGTAAGTACCTAGTACAAGTACACATTGGAGATATAAATAAGTCATGGCCTTACAATCTAGTTGATAAACGGGCATCTATACCATAATAATATGTTGAAATGCTAAAACCAAGGCATACATAAGGTATTATTGGTGGAAAAAGTGCTAAAGAATGATCTGCAGACAAAATTCAAAGGATAAGATAAAATAGGAACACAAATATAGGTAGATACAAAGGAGCATGGTTGATTTTTTTCACCTCAAATTAATCATATAAACTTGATGCCAATGTAAATGCCTTTCCAGTGTTCCCAAATGGTATCCATGCATCTATCCTTGACTCCCTGCAGTATATTTTCAAACAGCAGCCAGAGTGACTGTTAAGTCAGATCGTCTGGGCACAGTGACTCACACCTATAATCCCAGCACTTTGGGAGGCCGAGGTGGGCAGATCACTTGAGGTGAGGAGTTCAAGACCAGCCTGGCCAACAAGGGGAAACCTCATCTCTACTAAAAATACAAAAATTAGCAAGGTGTGGTGGTGTATGCCTGTATTCCCAGCTACTTGGGAGGCTGGGGCGTGAGAATCACTTGAACCCGGGAGGCGGAGGTTGCAGTGGGCCGGGATGATGTCACTGCACTCCAGCCTGGGCAATAGAGTGAGACTCTGTCTTAAAAACAAAACAAAACAAAACAAAAAACAAAAAAACTAAGATCATGTCATGTCTTTGCTCAGAATGCTCCAGAACTTCTCATCTACCTCAGGGTCAAAACCAAAGTCCTTGCAATGACCTACAAGGACTTTTGTGATCTGCTTACCTCCCTCCTTCCACTTTCACCCCATCTTACCTTTCAACCTCATCTTCTGTTACTTTCTTGCTCACTCCACCCTGGCCACATTGGCTCATCTCTGTGTCTTAAGACAAGCACACTCCCACTCTCGGGGCCACTGCACTTGCTGATTTTTCTGCCTAGAGTAAATTTCTCTCAAACGACCTTGTGGCTCATTCCCCACCCCTCCGCCGCCACACTCATACATATGCCATTCCTATCTCTTTTTCTTGGTTTTTGTATCTTTCACAGTGTTTATATATACCTATCATATCATATATTTTATTTGTTTATCTTGTTTATTTTCTGTCTTTCCCATCATATAATGTAAATTATCAGTAAATGAGCCTAAGCATTTTTGTTCTACTCGGTTCACTGCTGTATCCTCATTGCCTAGAAGAGCGTGTGGTAGAGGAGGCCCTCAATACATATTTATTTATTATAACTAAATGTCTTACTATTAAGTGTCATACTCCAAGAGTATTTTGTTTTACCTTCTATATAAATCTCAGCAGAAGTCGAATCTGTCCCATAGATGTTAGAAGCAAAGCAGGAATAGCGTCCTGTGTCCTCTTCAAAGGCTTCCGCAATGGTCAGTGAGTGCAGATTTCCTGCTTGGACTATGTGAATATCTGGGGAATTTTCAAGCTCCTTGCCTTCACAGTACCACCTGCAGGGAAAAGAATATGGTCTTTGGACATGACTCAAATGCAAGACAATAACATAGACAGCTCCAGATATTCTCTTAAGTGAGCTTCATTTAAAGTCAGAACAACAACAACAACAAAACTCCATCACTATAACATTATTTTTTTGTAACAGTGAAAAGAGTTGGCGGTATTCAAACCATATTGACACCACACTCAGGAAATTAGAAAGTAGCTCCAGTTAAGAATGGTACAACTGAGAAAACTGGTGAGAAAGCAGGAACAGCCAAGTACAAAGATCAGGGTCTTTGATGTGGAACTTGGCTTCTCCTAAAATGACTTTCTGATTCCTATCATATGCATTAAGTGCTACATTCGCTTATATGAGAGAATCTAAGAGATAATACAGGTTCGTAAAGTTGAGGACACTAATTTGTTTCTATTAAGTTTCATCTGACCTAACTAAATGAAAATTAATTTGTTCTGTTACTTGAGCCATCAGAGTAAGGAGGAGGGGTCATATTCTCCCAGGAGTGGCCCAACTCGGCAAATAACCCAAGTTAAATATGTTTCTGTAGGTTATGATATTTTCTTTTAATTCTATATCCTTGAAGTTAGAAATATTTATTACAGCCTAGTTTTCTGGCCAAAGTTTACCAAAAAATACTGTATAAAATAATGTTTAAAATGTAGAGGTGCATAATAAGAGAAATGGACATTAAAATTAAATGGAAATTCCATTCTTCATGTAGAAGATTGGCAAAAGTCTAAATGTTTGACCACTCTTACGCATTGCTAGTGTGAATGGCATAAACCCTATGAAAGAAGTCTGCCAATACTGCCAGAATTACAGATGCAAATATCCTTGGACCCAACAATCCCACTTGTGGGAATCTATCAACTAGATCCACTTGTATACATACAAAGTGATGAATGTATAGGCTACTCATTCAAACAGCAAAACATTGTAAACCATTCATCCTCAGGGGACTGATGCAGCCACACAACAGAACACTATGCTGCTCTAAAAAGAAGATGAGAATGATCACTATGTACTGACATGGAAAGAATCCCAAGATATATAATTGAATTTTAACAGTAAGGTGCAAAATAGTGCATGCAGGGTGCTAGCCTTGTATAAGAAATGGGGTTTACGGGTTGCATTATGTTGCCCCGCCATAGATATGTGGAAGTTCTACCCCACCCCTATACTTGTGAATATGACCTTACAGGGGGGCAAGAAATAAGATATGTTCATGTTGTTTGCATTTGCAGAAAGAAAATTGGAAAGAATAAAATGCAAATCGTAAGCAGCTATTAGGGGCAAAGGGAAACAAGATGGATAAGGACAGATAGGAGTGAGATGGCTCAGTATACCCTTTTACATTTTTTCATTTTTTGAAATAATAACTATTAATCAACATAATAAAAAGTAATTAAGTGGGAGGTATAATAACTACTAAGTGTCAAAAATTAAGTAGCCTTGGCAGTTGCTAATCTTTACTGCAGTTTAGATCTAACCACTCAATGCTGTAATCCCTGTCTCCCTCCCACCATTTATACAGCAAGATTCTTTTTTTTTTTTTTTAGACCGAGTCTTGCTCTGTCACCAGGTTGGACTGCAGTGGTCTGATCTCCACTCACTGCAACCTCTGCCTCCTGGGTTCAAGCAATTCTCCTGCCTCAGCCTCCCGAGTAGCAGGGGCTACAGTTGCACACCACCATGCCCAGCTAATTTTTGTATTTTTAGTAGAGACAGGGTTTCACCATGTTGACCAGAATGGTCTTGATCTCTTGACCTTGTGATCCACCCGCCTTGGTCTCCCAAAGTGCTGGGATTACAGGCATGAGCCACCGCGCCTGGCCCTTTTTTTGTGTGGAGTTGGGGGAAGGGTCTCACTCTGTTGCCCTGGAGTGCAGTGGCATGATCACGGCTCACTCCAGCCTCAACCTCCCCGGGCTCAGGTGATCCTCCCACCTCAGCTTCCCAAGTAGCTGGGACCACAGGCACGTGCTGCCACACCTGGCTAATTTTTGTATTTTTAGTAGTTACGGGTTTTGCTATGTTGCCCAGGCTGGTCTTGAACTCCCGGGCTCAAGCGATTCATCTGCCTTGGCCTTCCAAAGTGCTGGGATTACAGGAATGAGCCACCACACACATCCTATAAGGCAAGATTCTAAAGCACACTGAAGAAAACTCACCTGTTTACTTCCCAACAGTCAAGCTATTCTTTATTATTCCATAAATATGTCATGGTCACCCCCCCCACATTCAAGTCTCTGCCCATGTTTTTTCTCTCTGAGATTCTCTTTTTCTGCCTTTCAGCTACTACAAATATAAGTCATCCATCAAAATTTGGCTCAGATATTACCTCCTCCACAAAGCTATGTTTTACCATCAATTCTGAATGATTGTTACGTTTTCTAACTTCACCTAAAAAAAAAAAACCTATACTATGTCATGCAAATAGTTGATTATACACTATTTTATTATTTTCTATTTTGAAAATGTGTCTTGCCTCACCAGTTTCCTAGGCTGTAAATTTTTTGAAGGTAAGGACAGTGTCTTGGATGCTCTCGTAAGCATCCACAGTGCCTACCACAGCTTTCTATATACTCTCTCCTTTGGCCATCTTATCTCATCCTATAGTTTCAATTATTACCTCTATTTGGGACAACATCCAAATTTGCCTTTCCAGCTCTGATTTCTGGACCCCATCTCCCGTCACTCTTACCTTCAATATGTTCCAACCACATTGGTCTTTGGATTCTGTGAACACATAAGCTTTTCCCCACTTTGGAATTTTTGTACTTCCTGAAACCCTCCTCCTCCAGATCTTTACAAAGATAGGTCCTTCTCATGAGTCAGATCTCAGCTCAAATGTCGCCTTCTAAGAGAGGCCCTCCCTGACCCTCTTCCCAATATAGCCCCCTGATCCTCAGTCATTCCAGCACACTACCCTCTTTTCTTATCTTCATAGCATTTGTTACTATCTGAAATTGTCTTACATACTTGTTTATTTTATTGTAGTTTGCTCCCTTCACTAGACTGCAAAGTGCACAAGAGGACCGTATTGGTCTTATTCACCACTACAATGCCAGCACCTACAAGAATGCCCTGGCACATGGTAGGTACTCAGAAAATAAGTGTTTGATGGGTTTGTTGAAAGACTGAATGATGGAAAAAATTCATAGTTAATATTTTCTAAGTATTTGTTATTTGCTTCATCAAGTTCCATGGCAACCTTTGATTTCTGTTGTGGCAGCAGCAGAACATAGAGCTGCTGAAATGGATTCATAAATCTCCCAAAGCATAAAACTACCAAGACCACAAGGAGCTTGTACAAACAAATCCTCAGAGCGTGTGCAGTTCCAAATTCAAATACTGGATGTCCGATTAAACATGACATATGGAGCACATATGTTTATCTTTACTCCCCTCCTGAAATGCCCCTAAAATGAGAATAAAAGAATTTTTTAAAGGTACAAAACCATAAGGACAAAAAGAATGGAAGGGGAGACAATAGCAGACCTAAGACTTCAAAACTCTTGGAAGGTGGAAAGCAGGTTGAGGAGCCAGGAGATTTGAGAAATGTGGAAACCAAGTGCCCACTTGGGGATATTAGTCAAAGAAGAAGCCAATTTGTGTAGCAGAACCCCAGAAAGTTTTGGGATTTGGAGACACAAGGTTGCTGACAATGGGGGAAGAGATACAGAGCTTAAAACAGGGAGATTGGTTACGAGCTTGGAACATGAGCTTTTAGATCTCCCCACTAGGTCACCTCTCCTCTTCTGAGCCATTAGCGAATGTCCCAGAATGAAGGCTGAGTTGCAGACTGAGCCAGCAGCTGCTCCATGTTGGAGCAGGAGGAAGAAGGGCTTCTAAAGGGATTTCTCTAGGGAAAAACATGGGCCTTATGGATCACCTAAGACTGCACGGAAGAGAATATTTAGGAGAAGTTACACAAATCTGTTGGAGAATTAAGACAAATTTGCAATAGAAACACAGAACTAAGCATGTAAAAAAAATGGTGTCATCAACTTTAAGATCAAAATAAAGAGTAGTACAAGCAAAGAAGCATTCACTTTACCCTACCAGGCTTGGTAGTGAACAATACTCAGGCAGTAACAGGAAGGTAAGCAGTTTTCTAAACCACAGTGTGATGATTATAATGAAGTGATAAAGAAAGGAGCAAGGGGAATGCTAGTTTAAGGGGTGCTAACCCTTCATCTTGCAGAATAGGAAGTCAGCAGAAATAGCTAACATCAGGAAACCAAGCAATAGCAGTAGAAGCATATCACAGTGGTTCTGTTTTTTGTTTGTTTGTTTGTTTGTTTGTTTTTGTTTTTTTTTGAGATGGAGTCTCGCTCTGTCGCCCAGGCTGGAGTGCAGTGGCGCAATCTCGGCTCACTGCAAGCTCCGCCTCCCGGGTTCACACCATTCTCCTGCCTCAGCCTTTCCGAGTAGCTGGGACTACAGGCGCCCGCCACCACGCCCGGCTAATTTTTTTGTATTTTTAGTAGAGACGGGGTTTCACCCTGGTCTCGATCTCCTGACCTCGTGATCCGCCCGCCTTGGCCTCCCAAAGTGCTGGGATCACAGTGGTTCTGAAAGTGTAGTTCACTTTCTGTGAAGACAGAACTGTTTTTATCTAATACAGCGATATTATTTGCCTTTTCACTGTATTGACATTTACACTGATGGTGCCAAAGCTACAGTGGGTCTAATTGCTGGTGCTTTAGCAACACAAATTAAAGCACTGTTGCAAAACTGATTAGTGGTTATTGCATTTACCACCACTCTTGCAATTAAAAAAAAAAAAAAGAAACAAGAAAGAAAAAGAAGCTGGGCACGGTGGCTCATGCCTGTAATCCTAGCACTTTAGGAGGCTGAGGCGGGTGGATCACTTGAGGTCAGGAGTTCAAGACCAGCCTGACCAACATGGAGAAAACCCAACTCTACTAAAAATACAAAAATTAGTGGGCATGGTGATGCACACCTGTAATCCCAGCTACTCAGGAGACTGAGGAAGGAGAATCGCTTGAACCCAGGAGGCAGAGGTTGCAATGAGCCAAAATCGCAGCACTGCACTCCAGCCTGCACGACGTGAGTGAGATTCTATCTCAAAAAAAAAAAAAAAGAAGAAAGAAAAAAGAAAAAGAAAAATTCCATTTCACAAAAAATGTCCTTGATGAAGCAATAAAAATCATTACTTTTATTAATCTCCACCTTGAGTCCATGTGTTCTTAATATTTGGGTGGTAAAATGAGAAGTATTAATAGCATAAGTACTAATAGCATAAAAATCTGTTGCATATGGAAGAACACTTGCTTGATGTTTACATTAAGGGTTGAATTAGCTGCTTAATGCATGAAACAATATTTTAACTTGAAAGAACAAATGATAGACAAATTATGGTTATTCAAACTTGGGTATTCAGCAGATATTTTCTCAAAAATGAAGGAAGTAAACCTGACGTTTCAAGTAAAAAAAAAAAAAAAACCTGACAGCATTTGTTGGAATGAAAAAATTTGAGGTTTCAAGGGAAAATTAGAAGTTTGGAAAACTTGTATCCTCCACGGTAAGTTTATGGTTTTCCAATACTTAAATTTTTTTAATGAAATAAGTGATGATATTAACAAATGTGATTTTAAACTATTGTATAATAAAATGTATCACCTTTTGGAAGATCTGCCTTACTAATTTTCCTGATGACCAATACGTGATATTATCCATTCAAAGTTCAAGACAGACCAGTAGGTTTCAGTATAGCAGAGCACAAAAGTTTATTGGTGTGGTTTCAGATTTCACATTGCAACGAATCTTTCAGAAACGACTGCTAGTTAATTTTAATATGGTATCAAATAAGAATAGCCACAATTTCCTGAAAAGACTATTAAAATACTCCTCCTGTTTCTGACTTCATAACTGTGTAAGGTTGGATTTTTTAAAATTTACTTCAACACAAACAACATAATACAACAAACTGGATGCAGAAGCCAATGTGAGGATCCAGCTGTCTTCCATTAAGCCATATATTAAAGAGATATGCAAACAATGAAAAACAATGCTACTCTTCTCACTAAATGGTTTTTTGTTCATTTTGCAAAATGCAGTTATTTTTTATAAATTTTTTGTTAACATGTTTATTATTACTATTTAAAATGAATAAACAATATTTAAAATCTTTTTCAGTTTTAAATTCTAATATGATAAATAAATAAAATATTACAACTCACATAAAACCTCCTTTGGGCCTCACTGATTTTTAAAATTGTAAAGGGATCCTGAGAAGAAAAAGTTTGAACCACTGGCATGTTATTTAGAAGCTAGAGGTAAATAAACAGAAAATTGCAAAAAAGAGTTGAAAATGGTCTGTTCTTTAATAACATTTGGCTTTTAAAGCAATGTAACTCTATTAATTTGATAAAACAAATATCAATAGCTATTTCAAAACTAATACTTTCCATTATACAAACATTATAGGATTATCTAAATTATTTAGAGCACATTTCTCGTCCTTACCAAAATGAGAGTGGAAACATCTATGAGCAATTGGATAGCCAGAAGGAGATAAGTGGAATGATTCAAATGCCCAAACTCTCTGTCAGAAGTGTTTTTGTCCTTACTCAGACGGCCACGATGGCCTCAGCAGGCCTAAAAAAACAATCGGTAACCGTCACTCTAACTTTAACAGCATGACCCACTTAGAAATCAGGCAGGGATCAGGCTGGCTTCTGAAAAGGTATTAAATTTACCCTGCTATGCTGAAGACTTTTGAGGGTCAGGGGGAACCATACTCTCAAACCTCCATCCATGTTAGGGAACGATTTCATAGAAATGCCCTGACCGGTGGCATGTTTTTAGAACGCCAAATCCTCATGACACTTACAGAATGGCAGTAGGTGCCAGGCATGATTCATGGCTCAGTAGAAATGAGTCAATGATCGGGATAAATAGGGCAGGTCCAGATGGTTAAAGAAAAGGACCCACCTTTCATGCACAAGGATGGCTTGCCAGATCTGCTCATTTGGCTAGCTAGCAAGCCTGGGAAGAAAGAAGGAAGACACTGAAGAGACACATTTTTCAGATGTAACTGGACTTTTGGCTGTGTATCACCATTCTGCTGTGAGGTTATTATTTCTTCTAAAATATGGCTTGGATAAATATTATGACTCATTGTTTTAGCACATTAACAACTTCTAAACATAATTTGAATGTGTTATTCTGACTCACCAGTAATAACGCTTGTTAAAAGAATGATTACTCAGAGTCTTTCTTTAACCATGCCCCAGCCCTTCCAAAGTCCCTATCCCAACTTCTGTTATTCCCTCTCCTAACACCCTGTTCTTTTCCTTTCCAGAACCTTTATATATTTTATAATTATATATTTATTTGTAGGTTTATTTGTTTTAATGTCTCTCTTCCTTACTGGACAATAAACACAAGGGCAGAAATTATCTTGTTTGTTTTGTTTACCTCTGTCTATCTCACACCCAGCACAGTGTATGGTACATTTTAGCTGCTCAAAACATATTCGTTGTATGAGTGTTAACTGAATAACTCAACTAGGGTCATTATAGCCTCAAGTTTTTTTCATTTTCATTTTTTCAAGAAGGCCTGGGCACCAGAAAAGGACTTTCCTTTAATTGTCTTTGCCCAGCTTCATTTAACAATGCTTGATCTCTTAAGTGAAGAATGTGGGGCCTAAAACACAGCCGAAAAGTAGTATATTTACTTACTCACATTTCCAGCTCTTTCCAAGTGTCAGAGTAACTCTTCTTCATATACAGAGTGCAACTGGAGTATATTGGACAGTAAGATAATAATAAATGTTGTCTAATAAAGTTATGTTGAATTTTGTGACAAAATTTGTATGTCCTGTTTGACTGCTACTGAGTTAGTAAACTTAAGTCTTCATGTCCATGTTCCACTCATGGGAGGGTAGGAGTGTAAGTGGGAGGATATGTCTATGTTTTAAGTGTTATTAAAATTTACTGAGTTCTGGTTGGGCACGGTGGCTCACGTCTGTAATCCCAGCACTTTGGGAGGCTGAGGCAGGTGGATCACTTGAGGTCAGGAGTTCGAGACCAGCCCGGCCAATATAGTGAAACCTCCATCTCTACTAAAAATACAAAAATTAGCCAGGCATGGTAGCGCGTGCCTGTAATCCCAGCTACTCGGGAGGCTGAGGCATGAGAATCGCTTGAACCCAGGAGACAAAGGTTGCAGTGAGCCAAGATCATGGCACTGTACTCCAGCCTGGGTGAAGAAGTGAGACCTGTCTCAAAAATAATAATAAAATAAAATAATTTATTGAGTTCTTCCAGGCAGAAACTTCTTGGTAACTTAAGAAAAGCATAAGTAGGTAGTGGCTAATACCAAGACATCAATACCACCCCTTATCACATATCCTATTTTAGATATAACAAAAGAGAGGATGAATAAATGTGAAGATGAAAACAGTTTCTAAAATGGTTTTTTTTAAACATTAAATTACTTTGAGGAGGGGTGACTAGAAAGTTTTTATTGTCTCCTCTAGAAATCCTTCTTTTTCTTTGTCTCATAGTACTTATTACTAAATTACTACATAATTTACTTATTTATTAAATATAATATTTATCTGTTCTCCTTCACCTCATCTAGAATGTAATATGGCAGGAAACTTTGCTTTATTTACTGATGAATTCCAAGTATCTGGAATAGTCCCTGATAGTAGTGAGATTAGTAGGGAGTGCTGAATGAATTGTTATTGAATGAATGAACAAATGAACATCCTGAATTTTTTAGTCTTGTTGTTATTGTTAATTCAATGTACTTGAATTTTTGCATGTTACAGATTTTGAAGAATGATTTCTTCCCTTCTGTTTGCTATGTTAACTCTTTCTTTTAGAGTAAGTTCTTCTATTTGTTCAATTTAGAGCCTCTCATGGTGTTGACTTCTTAGCTTTTTGAAAATCTTGCTTTTTTGTGGAGGTTGGCTCTGATTACAGGGGGATATGTTTGGTAATTGCTGGGGAGGAGCAGACTGTAATTTCAGGTAGGCATGTACTGTGTACCAGTAGCTCCTCAGTCCTCCTGGCTATCTGGGATGCTGCCCTGCTTGTCCAGCACACATTGGCTGCTCTGGCTTCCGTGTAAATTGGCAGTGCTTGTGGCTCAGCCCAAGCAGGGGAATCAGGAGGCACTGACCTACACAGCTGCTCTGAATGTAACTCCCAGATTAATCACCCCGACTGCCCTGGGCCCCCTCTTGCTTATTGTATCTTTTGCCCCTGAGCCTGGAGCATGTCCAGAGAGTTCCTTACGCTGCAACAGTCTTCTCTGGGATACAATTTGGGCTTTGGGTTCTCTTGTCAATCAGGTTCTATCTGCTTAGAGGCAGATTTACCATGAAACCAATGAAGCTTCAGGGTTCTTCACCTACATGGCTCCCTTCCAAAGCCCTTTACCCAACTGCATATTTACAATTTGCATTATTTATCTTAAAGGGGACTTCCCAAACTGTGTACACTTCAGGACCCACAAAACTTGACTCTCTTCCATCTATATGCTTTCTACCTTTGAGAAATTTGTTAAAATTTCAGGTCTATAGGCTGGGCACGGTGGCTCACGCCTGTAATCCCAGCACTTTGGGAGGCTGAGGCAAGTGGATTACGTGAGGTCAGGAGTTCGAGACTAGCCTGGCCAATATGGCAGAACCCATCTCTACTAAAAATACAAAAATTAGCTGGGCATGATGGCAAGTACCTGTAATCCCAGCTACTATGGAGGCTGAGGCAGGAGAATTGCTTGAACCACGAAGGTAGTGGTTACAGTGAGCCAAGATCATGCCACTGCACTCCAGCCTGGGTGACAGAGCAAGCCTCCATCTCAAAAAAAAAAAAAAAAAAAAAATTGAGGTCTACACATGGCATTCTATACGGTTTTCCAGTTAGGTTTGGGGGTGTTGGAAGAGAAGATCGGCCCATGTGCTCAGTCTACCACTTTGGGATGATGATGCCCTTTTCACTGCTAAACTACTTCTAATTTGCCTTTGGTGCCCATCACCCTCTCAAACTGCTCTTACTGAGGTCATTACGGCCTCCATGTTATTAAATCAAATGATATTTTTCAGTTTTCATCTTATTTGATCTTTAATTAGTATTCACTGTAGTCAACTACTTAATCTCTCTTGAAGCAACTCTTCTTTTTTATGACTGCCTTATATCCCCCCTACCATTTGGGATGTTCCTTGCCAATTTCCTTTAGGGGATTTTTGTCATCTACCCAAACTTTAAATCTTGGCATTCCTTTGCAGTATGGTCTGGACAGGAGTGATACTTGAAGTAATTAACTGCTGATTCAGAATGGATGCCACTACCAATCAGAAAGATGTAAACCATAACTAGCCTCAAGGGCTATACCAGTTGTACTAATTAAATATCACACTTGGGGCTTGGGGCCAATTATCTTCTGACAAAAATATGAGAAAGAAAATTGAGGCCAATTTTGTACTTGAACAAAAATGCAAAATCCTTTTAAAAATTAGCAAGCCAAATCTTGAAATATATAAAAAGATAGTGGATTATGACAAAATTGTGTTTATCCAAAGAATTCAAGATTGGTTTAACATTATAAAATCAATATTCTTTACCATACTAACAGAGTAAAGGGGAAAAACACATGATAAGCTCAATAAATGCAGAAAAAGTGCTTGAAAAAATTCAACATCCATTCATGATTTTTAAAAATCTTAGTATTTTAGACATCAGAACTTACAACAAAATCCTACATAATATGTTATTATGGAGCTAGAAAGCATTCTCTTCAAGATCAGAAATAAGACTAGAGCATGTATTGAAAAGAACAAGAGACTTCTGTTCAACATTGTACCAAAGGATTTAGCCAGCTCAAAACAGCAAAAATAATGAAATACGAAATAGAGGATTATAAAGGAAGAACACACCCAAAAATCTATGGATAGATTTCCATAAATTTAGCGGTTGTTGAATGAGGAGAAGTCCTCCAAAGGAGAATTGTTTCACGAATTTAACAAGGTTATAGAAGTTGATTGTATTTCTATTACATAACAAACATAGAAAGTAATTTTTAACAATGATACCATTAATAATAGCATTTAAAAAAGCATTAAAAATGAGATGCCTATGAATAAAGCTAACCAAGGATTTGTAAGACCCAGAGAAAAGCTTACAAATCCTTTTTGAAAGAAATTAAAGAATACCGCCTATGAAGGCTGGCATAGTGGCTCACACCTGTAGTCCCTGCTACTCAGGACAACCAGACAGGAGGATCACCTGAACCTGGGAGTTCAAGATTACAGTAAGCAATCATTGTGCCACTGCACTCCATCCTGGGTGACAGAAATTAAAGAATACCTTTGAAAATGGAGAAATATACCATGTCCTTGACTATGAAAGCTCAGTATTTTAAAGATGTCAAATTCCCCTAAATTGATATACAGATTCAATGAAATTACAAAAATCTTATTAGTTGTTTTTTTTTTTTTTTTGAGACACAGTCTCGATCTGTTGCCCAGGTTGGAATGCACTGACATGATCTCGGCTCACTGCAACCCCCATCTCCTGAGTTCAAGTGATTCTCCTGCCTCAGCCTCCCAAGTAGCTGAGACTGCAGGCGCCTGCCACTACGCTCTGCTAATTTTTGTATTTTTAGTAGAGAGGGGTTTCACCATGTTGGCCAGGCTGGTCTCAAACTCCTGACCTCAAGTGATCTGCCCACCTTGGCCTCCCAAAGTGCTGCGATTACAGGCGTGAGCCCCCACGCCCGGCCTAGGTTTTAAAACTTGCTAAGAGGATTCCAAAATTTATATTATAGGGCAAAAGAGCAAGAAAGGCCGAAAATCCCTAAAATGAAAAATTTGGAAACCAAGAGCTGTGAAAAGCCTACTATAACGAGATAAAGAAATCACAGGAAAATAAGAGAAAGCCTATATGTTTATGGAATTTCAATTTATGATGAGCTGACACTATAGATCAGTGGCGAAAAGATGTACTTTTCCATCAACTGGTGCTAGAATAATTGGCTATCCAATCTTAAAAAATGAAATGGGTTCCCGGCTTTACATCATACACAAAAATCAACTTTAAGTGGATTAAAAACTTAAATGTGAAAGACAAAATTACAAAATTTTTAGAAGACAAAATACAAGGATACCTTTATGACTTTGAGGTTAGGAAGAATTTCTTAAACTAGATGCAAACTACAAAAACCAAAATCATAAAGGAAAAAATTAATTAATTTGGAGCTAAAGTTAAGAATATCTAATTATCTAAAGATAAACTAAAATAAAATAAAAATAAAAAGAGAAAATAGAAAGATAAATGAAACCAGAAGAGGATATTTTCATAACGTGTTGTATGACTAGTATCCAGGATATTGTTTTTTTTTTTTTTGAGAGGGACTTTCACTCTTGTCACCCAGGCTGGAGTGCAATGGCATGATTTCGGCTCACTGTAACCTCCACCTCCCGGGTTCAAGCAATTCTCCTGTCTCAGCCTCCCGAGTAGCTGGGATTACAGGTGTCCGCCACCACGACTGGCTAATTTTTGTATTTTTAGTAGAGACGGGGTTTCACCATGTTGGCCAGGCTAGTCTTGAACTTCCGACCTCAGGTGATCTGCCTGCCTCGGCCTCCCAAAGTGCTGGGATTACAGGCGTGAGCCACCAAGCCCGGTCTATCCAGGATATTTTAAAAGTTTTATAAATCAATAAGAAAAGAACAAACAATCCAATAGAAAAACGAGTGAAAGATGTAAACAGGCCCTTCATAAAATATGAGCCCTGAAAGGTCAATAAACAAAAAAATTTCAACCTCATTTATAACTGTGGAAATGAAAATTAAAAGCACTTGAGATAATACTTCATACCCATCAGATTGGCAAAAATGTAAAAGTCTGGTACAGGTTGAGCATCCCAAATCCAAAAATATGTAATCCAAAATGCTATAAAAATTTAAAACTTTCTGAGTGCTGACAATACTCAAAGGGAATGTTTATTAGAGCCAATCTCATCTGAGATTTGAAATTCTCAGATCTGGGACGCTCAACCAGTAAGTATAATGCAATATTCCGAAATTCAATAAAAATTGAAGTTTGAAACACTTCTGGTCTCAAACAATAATATCAACATTGGCAATGATGTAGAACAACCAAAACTCTTACACAATGTTGGTGGGAATGTAAATCAAAACAATTCCTTTAGAAAACAATTTGGTATTATCATAAAGTTGAAGTCAAACATAATCTGCCAGCAATTTTATGCCCAACACACTCATTCATCAGGAAAAACTTGTGTACCATATTAGAACATTTGTAATGACATTGTTCATATTAGGAAAAAACCTGTAAACAACCCAAATGTACATCAATAGTATATTATTCTAGCCGTACAGTAAAATACTGCATAGCAATGAAAACAAGTGATTTAGAGTTGTGTGTAACATGGATATACTTTTTAAAGAAAAAAATTCAAGTAGTAGAAGAAAATAGACATTCTGATTTCACTTGTATCAGTTTTAAAACATGTAAAAGTTACTAATATTATTTTAAAAAATCTTTTCATTATGAAAACCTTCAAACATACCTAGAGAGACTAGAACAATGTACCCCTTTGCACACATTGCTTAACTTCAACAAATTATCAGCAGTTTGTTAGAACACAGACGGCTGAGCCTCTTCCCCTAGACATCCTGATTCGGTGGGTCCGAGACGTGGCCTGTGAATTTGCCTGTCCATCAAGTCGCAGGTGAAGCTGACGCTGCTGGTCCATGGACCCAGTTTGAGTAGCCTGCTCTAGGAGGCTTTTAGAATCTGACATCTTGGAACTAGTTTAAGGCACATTTAAAAAAAGAAAAAGAGAGAGAGAGAGAATCTGGCCTCTAGTCTCTCTCTATGCTTATCTCAAACCATTTCCTCCTCACTCTTTAAGATTTAGTGACATCAAGACATAATTGGTTTCTTCAGTTTCTTAAACTCACCAATTACCTTGCTGCATCAAGGGCTTCAAATTCTCTATTCCCTCAGCCTGCAACACTTTTCCCCACAGCCTACTTTGCCAGGCTAACTCTTAGCTGTCCTTTATGTCTCAGCCTTAATACCGCTTTTCAAGAAAACCTTCCCAACCCACAAGGTTTGGACCCTTTGCTATATGCTCCCTCCTTTATAACATTGATCACAATTGTAATTCTATAAACAGTTATGGAATTTGTGTTTATTATCTGTGTTCCTCACTATACTCTATGCTGCATGAAGGCAGGGAATTTGTCTGTCTTTTTTGCTGCTTTAACCTTAGTGTCTACAACAGTATGTGGCACATGAATAGGCACTTAATGTTTGTTGGACGAACGAATGAATGAAGGTATCTAGATTTTTCCAAAAAGTAGAAAGAAAAAGCCTCTAAATAGTGTAATATGAAATTAAGATATGCTTTTTATTTATAACTGTTTTGTTTCCTACACTACTTGTAGACAAATGTCTAGAAGCAGCAATAGCAAAACTTAACAGCCATAGCAGGCATCAACATCTATAAAAGGTAAATTTGTGTGCCTCGAAAAGTTGTGTACAAGCAAACATAGAGTTACCCAGCTGTACATTCCTGGAGAAAGAATTTGGAGCTGGGATACAAGAAAGGATCACGGCCATTTGCTGTGAATCCTCACAGACTCTTTCACCTCTGGGTAATACATGAACGTATTTCATTTTCTAAGACAACTCCTCCAGTGAAGCTATGTCCAAGAAAGATTAACAGGCTTGCAAAACACACTAGCTTCAGTGATACAGGATTCCACCCCTACTTATACAACAATTTCTACCCAATTAACTTGGAAATCAGCAATATAAACAAAATAATTTTTCAACTTGTTAAACTAGGGTTACAAGAACATGGGCAAAATACTGATTATATAATACACAGGAGCACATAGGTTAGGCTTCAGTTGCCCAGTTTACTTATTATATTTTCTTGCTAAGATAGCAAAAAAGGATACTATCCTTATTGAGTGTGGTGTTCCTATTTAGCAAACCAAAATGTATCATTACTTTGTTATTTTAATGTATTTTTTAAGGAAATCCTCTGAATCAAAATCTGTTTTCCTGGGTCCTGTGGAGATGCCACAAGAGTTTCAGTGGCGAACAAACAGGTAGGGCTCCAGGCGTCTCTACCCCATCCCTCTTCAAAACCCAATAGCACTTCTTTATCTTAAAAAGATATACGTGTCCCAGGCTGGGCACGGTGGCTCACACCTGTAATCTCAGCACTTTGGGAGGCCGAGGTGGGCAGATCATGAGGTCAGGAGTTCAAGACCAGTCTGACCAACGTGGTGAAACCCCATCTCTACTAAAAATACAAAAATTAGCCAGGCATGGTGGCATGCGCCTGTAATCCCAGCTACTCAGGAGGCTGAGGCAGGAGAATCGCTTGAACCCAGAAGGCGGAGGTTGCAGTGAGCCAAGATCATGCCACTGCACTCCAGCGCTCCACCTGGGTGACAGAGTGAGACTCCATCTCAAAAAAAAAAAAGATATATGTGTCCCAGGCCGGGCATGGTAGCTCACGCCTATAATCCTAGCACTTTGGGAGGGCAAGGGAGGTAGATCACCTGAGGTCAGGAGTTCGAGATCAGCCTGGCCAACATGGTGAAACCCCGTCTCTACTGAAAATACAAAAAATTATCCAGGTGTGGTGGCAGGCACCTGTAATCCCAGTTACTTGGGAGGCTGAGGCAGGGGAATTGCTTGGAGGCAGGGGAATTGCTTGAACCCAGGAGGCGGAGGTTGCAGTGAGCCAAGATCTGGCCGTTGCACTCCAGCCTGAGTGATGGAGAGACTCTGAGTCAAAATCACTATTCCACTCTAGCACTGGACTGAACAAACTAGGAGTTGGTTCCAAGTGTTAGTTGTGTTTACAGTTCCTTTGTAAGTACAGAGATATTGTGTCAGGCTTTTCTCAGTGTCCAGGGTATTCCTTGGAATGTTTCTAGTTCCACTACTCTCTCATCTGACTTTTAGTCTGGCATTTCTGGCTACCTATTGGAAATGGTCCTTCTGTCCCCTCAGACTCAAAGTCCCATCGGCCTCCTCCACAAACCAGCCACTTCTCCCCTTGTCTCAGTCCTTGTTGGAGACCCTATCTTTCTTTCAAGTATCCAGGTCCACAAACTTGTGGAGTAAATTTTGTACACCCATCCTTCCTCTGTGCTGTGTCACCAAGTTCAGCTTGATTTCTTTTCTTCTAAACATTGCTCGCTGATATCTTTCCTCCTCGTTCCTACTACACCCACCCGAGTCCGACCAGAGCATCAGATGCCTGGGATGCCTTCCGCAGCTTCCTAAGTGGCTTCATGGCTTCATTTTTTCCAGCTGTGACTTATTCTTCCAGATTAATTCTTCTTAAATCCTCCCTTTCATCTTGTTACTTCCCTATACACAACCTTAAATGGTTTCCAGTTTGTTTTGAAACCAAGTCTGAACTACTCTGCTTTGCTTTCAAGGTTCTTCAAAGTCATCTGACTCTATTCTCCTTTCCAGTTTGGTCGGTGTCCTCCCTACTATATAAAAAATGTTATTATAATTAGAGTGTCTGTGCCTTTCCATAAACATGTTGAAGTGACCTGGCCTGAAAGGACCCGTTCCTTCCATCTACCTCTTCAACCTTATCTCTAATCTTTCTTACCTTTACCCTATGTTCTTGACATAGACGAGTACTTATGGTTCCCTGATAACACTTGCCTCGGGAGCTTTGTACTTGCTTTCCCCTCTACCCTTGGCCTCCTCTACCTCCTGTGTTAACGCTTCCTTTATCATGTACTCCAGGCCAAGCAACTCATATACTCTTTTAAGCTACCACTGCCTCCTCTACAGACTCCTGTCATAGCCCTTATTACACAACACTGCAGTAATTGATTTGTTTGCTGTCTGCCTGATTCCTAGCTATTAGACTGTGAGCCACCCTCTCAGAAGAGTTTAGATTTGCTTTCAAAACAAGATTCCTGATCTCCACTGGCTCACAATTGTTTTGTACTCCCAGTGAATCACTTTAGTAACTCAATCGGTATTCGTTGAATGAGTAAATAAGAAACTTTCTACCTAAATTTTCACTATTCGAAGTTCAAGTAAAATCCTCCTAGATCTCTGAAGACTTCTTTGACTTTTCTAGTCCTTCACTCCTTCTCTGGCACCTGACACTACTTAAAGTTTGTACTACAAAAATTAGGATTTTTCTTTAACTGTATTGGAAGCTCCTTGAAGGCAGGGATGCATATTTATATTGTGTCTGTCATTGCATTGATCACAGTGCTGAGCACACACGAAAAACTAAATAAATAAATAAATATTTGCTTTCTGATTGGAGTTATATAAATTCTGTGCTTAGGAAAATGGCAGCTAATAGTCTACTTGGACAATTCTAATTCTATTCTTAATCTAATTGCAGTCATAAAATTAAGTACTAACTCATTCAGAAAATATTTAGCATATACCTACTAATTTTCTAGCATCGAACCAGTGGTTAGGATACAGGCATGAATGCTGTCAGTAAAGAAATTCTTCCCAGGAAAAATTAGCATTGCTACATGGAAACTGTACGTTTCTTTCACTTTTAAATTTGAAGATTTGTAAATTTTTAGTTGGCTGATTAAATGGTTTCTGAGTGGCCACCACATTGCTTTATGGGGAATGTCTTCCTAATTGATATTTCTTTTTTTTTTTTTTTTTTTTTTGAGACGGAGTCTTTCTCTGTCCCCCAGGCTGGAGTGCAGTGGCGTGATCTCGGCTCACTGCAACCTCCACCTCCTGGGTTCACGCCATTCTCCTGCCTCAGCCTCCCGAGTAGCTGGGAATACAGGCACCCACCAACACGCCCGGCTAATTTTTTGTGTTTTTAGTAGAGACGGGGTTTCACCGTGTTAGCCAGGATGGTCTCGATCTCCTGACCTCGTGATCCGCCCGCCTCAGCCTCCCAAAGTGCTGGGATTACAGGCTTGAGCCACCGCGCCCGGCTCCTAATTGATATTTCTTAGTGGTGCATTGAATTCATTCTTGTATCTGAGATTGTCATGGTTGAAAAATGGGTAGGATGAGACCTGAATGATCTGTTCTAAATTTTTTTTTTAATCAATCTATGTCCAGAAACTAATGGATTGGACAGGACTAATCTAAGTTTCGTGTATATCACAACTGGAGTGCTCACCAGCTTACTTAGACTGACCAGATGCCGCTGAACAGTAGCTGTCATGGGGCTGTAATGACATCTCACTAGCATTACCGACCAGAGTCCCAGGGAGTATCATCACACACGCTCAGAGCATAAGAGCAGACACCGCCCTGTGTTTTTCAGTTCCAACCCTTTGCTACATCTTAGGCCAACTGTCTCACTTCTGATTTAAATCTAAGTTGAGTTTCTTGTTTTCCTGTTTCTTTATCCACTAGCTCATTCAACATTTCTGAGTGGCTACTATGAGCCCAAAGCTGTGCTAGGTGCTCAAGACACAAAGGTAAAAACAACAGAATCCCTGCCCTCAAAGAGGTCAGCAGGATTACCTAATAGTCAAATGTATCTGCCATTGTAGAAATAATATTTGGTATTACCTTAGGTTGCCTTTGAAAAGCAAAAATCAATATATGAATATGTCTTTGGGCCAGAATCCCTTGAATTAATATGCCTATATATAAACAAAAATGCTATTATTAATATTACTATTGTCCTATAATATGAATATTATGGAATAAAAAGATGATGCCCAGATGCCCTATTTATATACAGAGAATAAATGTTAAATAGTAATGAAATCATATTCTAGTAATAATCAGGTAGTTACAAACACAAAGTAACTCTTACAGGACTCTAAATACCAGGAATTCTCTACAAAAGTAATCCACTTCAACCACATTATTCACATGTTATTCCATTATAAAATTGAAGGTAGGACATGTTACCCTGGGGGCTAAGGCTGGTTCCAGGTTTTGTGGGACCTGAAGCTCATAAATGTGGAAGGGCTCCTTTAAAAAGTAAAATAAACTTAGAATGCAAAATTAGGTATAGCCTAGGCAAGTGAGGAGTCCTGAAACTTACACTGCGTTTGCCTCACAGAAAAGCTGACCATGGTAGGCAAATAAAAGATGAATATCCTCTCTATTCATCAGTCATAGTGTTCATGAAGCTGACATGGAAAGTGTATAATACATTTAATACAAGTATCTTTAAATTGACTTTGGCCTCAGCCCAATTCTATCGGTTTTTATGCTGTTATTTGGGTTTCTTTAAAGTTTAAAAAAATACTGCAGGTATTCATTGCGTAGAGACCTTTTTTAGGCTGTAAACTGTAGCCCTGCACTGTCCAATACTGTAGTCATTAGACACATGCAGTTATTGGGCACTTGAAATGTGGCTCGTGCAACTAAATAACTGAATTTTTAATTATACTTATTTATTTATTTATTTATTTATTGAAGGAGTCTTGCTGTGTCGCCCAGGCTAGAGTGCAGTGGCGCGAGCTCGGCTCACAGCAAGCTACTCCTCCCGGGTTCACGCCAGTCTCCTGCCTCAGCCTCTCAAGTAGCTGGGACTACAGGTGCCCGCCACCATGCCCGGCTAATTTTTTTTTTGTATTTTTAGTAGAGACAGGGTTTCACCGTTTTAGCCAGGATGGTCTCGATCTCCTGACCTCGTGATCCGCCCGCCTCGGCCTCCCAAAGTGCTGGGATTACAGGCGTGAGCCACTGCGCCAGGCCTAATTTATTTATTTTGAGATGGAGCCTCTTCTCTGTAGCCCAGGCTGGAGTGCAGTGGTGCAATCTCAGCTCACTACAACCTCGGCCTCCCAAGTTCAAGAAATTCTCTCTGCCTCAGCCACCTGAATAGTTGGCATTACAGATGCCTGTTACCACACCCGGCTAATTTTTTTTTGTATTTTTAGTAGAGATGGGGTTTCGTCCTCTTGGCCAGGCTGGTCTCGAACTCCTGACCTCAAGTGATCTGCCTGCCTCTGCCTCCCAAAGTGCTGGGATTATACACGTGAGCCACTGCACCTGGCCAAAATGAAGGTTGTATTCCCTAGGAAAATTTAACATCCAAATTGAAATATGCTGTCAGTGTAGAATTCACGGCGGGTTTCAAATCCCTGGTATAATAAAAATAATGTAAAATATCTTATTAATAATTATTATATTGGTTACATGTTGAATGACAATGTTTTTATTTTTATTTTATTTATTTATTTTTGAGACTGAGTTTCGCTCTTGTTGCCCAGGCTGGAGTGCACTGGCGTGATCTCAGCTCACCGTAACCTCTGTCTCCCAGGTTCAAGCGATTCTCCTGCCTCAGCCTCCGGAGTAGCTGGGATTACAGGCGCATGCCACCAAGCTTGGCTAATTTTTGTATTTTTAGTAGAGATGGGGTTTCTCCATGTTGGTCAGGCTGGTCTCGAGCTCCCGACCTCAGGTGATCGGCTGGCCTTGGCCTCCCAAAATGCTGAGATTACAGGCGTGAGCCACTGCGCCCAGCCTATGGTAATGTTTTTGATATGTTAGTTAAATAATGTAAGTTATTAATTTTAATTTCACCTGGTTCTTTTTAGTTTTTAAAAATGTAGCTACTAGAGAAATTAAAACTACATACGTGACTAGGTTTATATTTCTATTGGACCAAGCTGCTTTAGACACCGACTACTTTTCTCAAAGGGAGTATACGATTTTGTAAACCATGTACTTAAATGATAATACTTGGGAGGGTCATGGTAGATGGAAAGCAACATTACTCAACATTACCAGTGGGACATTTTTACCTTACTTGAGGTGGTGGAATTCCTACCACTATGCAATCCAACTGTACTCGAGTTCCTTCTGGAACTTCTCTGCTCCGTAACTTTTGAGTGAACCGGGGGGGTTGCCCCAGAGGTTCTTCATAGTACAGAGATGAAGGGGAAGACCCTGGTGTGGTGTCTCCACCAGCCGCCTCACTGGCAGCCTGCTCCTCTTCACGCCTCTTGGCTTCCTGCTGTTCGAGGGCGTGATTCACTTGATTATCCCTGGTATCCGCAGGGATAGGGATGGGAACAGAAGATCTTTCTCGTCTTTCTGACAGATCTGAGAAACTGGAGCTGTTTTCCTGAGTAACTTTGTTTTGAGATTCCAGTTTACTCTTGTGGTTTTTGCAGGCACGAGGTCTAATCCTTTTGGAGCTGTGGGATTTGAAAAGGGAGGATAGCTCTTCAATGAAGTCGGCAGCCTTATTTAAAAATACTTTTTTGGACTGGGTTTCAGAACAATACTGTGGCCTTTTTGCCTCCTGGGGGATTTCTTTAGAGCTGGTGGGACTTCGAAGGTTATCCTGGCAGAAGTTAGGCTCAAAACTTAAATTAGGTGAGTGTTTCATCTGATCAGGAGAAAGTCGTTTTCTAGCTTGAGTTTCATCTGCCTTCTCCAAAGGGTCGTGATTGATGGCCAGTCTTGCCAGATTGACACTTTCATCTAATTCTTCTTGGCTCAGAAAGGCTGAAAGATCTGGAAGGTCATCTTGGCCTCCGCCTCCTTCAGCGGCCCCAGAAGGACTGCCGAAATGGAAAGGGTTGGAGGATGGCTCCGCTCGACTCCTTTCATTGTTTCCCCGATGTCTGGTTTCAGCTAAATAGCTCTCTCTTAGAAGCTGAGATATGGAAGTAGAAGCTTCTATGCTGTCGTCTTGCATGCTGTCACAAAATAATAATACCAAAAAGTTTGGATCATTTCTAGGGAATAACAAGTTTATGTCTATTATAGCACTGCAGATTTGTTAGAAATTAAAGCTCAAAATAAAAAATTGCCTAATTTTAGTACTTTTACAAACTTTTTATTTATTTATTTATTTTTGAAACAAGGTCTCACTTTGTCACCCAGGCTGGAGTGCAGTGATGCAATCTCAGCTCACTGCAACCTCCACCTCATGGGCTCGAGCAATCCTCCCACCTCACCCTTGCAAGTAGCTGGGACTACAGGCATGTGCCACCACACCCAGCTAATTTTTGTATTTTTTGCAAGACAAGATTTTGCCTGTTGCCCGGGCTGGTCTCGAGCTCCTGGGCTCGGGTGATCTACTCACCTCAGCCTCCCAAAGTGCTGGGATTATAGGGGTGAGCCACCGTGCCCTCCCCCTTTTACAAACCTTAAAGACTTAAATATTACTCTCAAATTATGAAATAAATAAGAACAGAATGAAATTTCCCTGAAATTTAAAATAAAGACCTGGATGATTACCACTTTATTAAACTCTTTAAATGCAAGTTCAGTTGTAAAGGCCGTGACATAACTATAATAATATTAAATAACATTTCTAAGCCTGATATTGATAATGTTGATAATGGTCTTTTAGTTATAAAGTGTTTTCATACACAGAGATTTGCTCTCCACCCTCTCCTCTTTACCTTGAATGTAATAGAATTATAGAAATTGAAAGATATTGACAACATAATCTCATCTAGTTACTGAAAATACGAACTTGATCTAGCTAGCTCATGGAAAATAAACAATGCTTTTGTTTTTTGACAAGCTTGCTAGAGACAAGCTGTTTAAATTCAGTGTTGTTATTAGGCTCAACCTGTTCTTGAAAACTATGATGATTTAGCCTCTTCATATTAGGCTACAAAGATAAGAGTTAGAGCCTAGGTTTTTAAAAAATCTTAAATTAACTTTGGTTAAGAGGGGAAATGAGATATAGTGGAATATGATGCTTGGCAGGAGACTTCGCTCTGTATTCTTCCTAACTTTTGAATTTTAATTATATGATATTACCTATTCAAAAAAATAAATATTTTTAAAGTCTTAAGAAAGTAATATAATAATGCAAGCCAATTTTGTATTTTTAATATTATATCCATTTATTCATTCAAACATTTACTAAAGGATGGCCAATTTGTGACTTAGGCTGTCACTACTCTCTCTCATCCTTAAAAGCTGCAGCTCAGTGATTACTGTACCTTCCCCTTAACCTTGACTTTCCTAACACTCCACTCCTTCAGCCATCTCCAATCAGAGATGGCAATGGAGATGAAGACTATTTGCCATTCTTGGCTACTGTGTAGGAAAGTAGAGAAAAAAGTAATCTTCTAAATATTTTCCGGCTTTAACATCCTATAACAGAACTTACTTCAGTTGATTTCTTTCCTTTCTCTTATACGACAGGGTCACTTATATCACACAAAAGGCTTCCTAGGAACGGTCCCAGTTTCCAAACTTCTAGAATGCTATCCCAAACTAACCTCTGAATTGGCAAAGTAGGCAGCCACCTTGAGAGGCAATAAGAGATGACTGAAAGGACCATCCACAGTCAAATATTTTTCCCACCTACTTGCCACAGACTGAGATTGCTGCTACTAGAGCTACTTATTTGGATGAAGTCTATTATGCCTTTTAAAAAAGATTAATTTAAAATGCAAAGGTGACAGGGCGCAGTGGTGCACGCCTGTGATCCCAGCACTTTTGGAGGCCAAAGCGGGTGGATCATCTGAGGTCAGGAGTTTGAGACCAGCCTGGGCAGCATGGTGAAACACTGTCTCTACCAAAAATACAAAAAATTAGCTGCGCGCGGTGGTGGGCGCCTGAAATTCCAGCTACTCGGGAGGCTGAGACAGGATAATTACTTGAACCCAGGAAGTGGAGGTTGCAGTGAGCCAAGATCGCACCATTGCACTCCAGCCTGGGCAACAAAAGTGAAACTCTGCCTCAATAAATAAATAAATAAATAAATAAAATAAAATGCAAAGATGTTGGAGGGCAAAGATTTGTCTACAAAGGTGTTTATCATATGATAATATTTAAAAATTGGAACCATGTTCAGTAATAAGTAGTTAATTAAATTATGACATACTCATTAAATAGAACTACATGGCTATTTATTAAATTTTGTGGAACAGTGAATAATATACAAAATAGTATATGAAAGTATAATTGATACCCCAATTGAAAAGCTTTCTCATTTGTGCACCAAGTACATGGAGGAACAGTTAAAGATATATGAAATAAGGTGCAAAATGTTATTTGAAAATGTAATTAATACACCAAAAATCCTCATTTGTAACTCAACTATTTCTTTAGCCTCGTTTAAGTTTCTGTTTCTGTTTAGATGGGGGGGAAATTAAGTGCCATATAAATCAGGATGGCTTTCTCTCTATTCATTGGACATTACTGTTTATTGTGGTTTTTTAAATTTCCTTCCTTCCTTCCTTCCTTCCTTCCTTCCTTCCTTCCTTCCTTCCTTCCTTCTTCCTTCCTTCCTTCCTTCCTTCCTTCCTTCCTTCCTTCCTTCCTTCTTTCCTTTTCTTCCTCTCTCTCCCTCCCTCCCTCTCTCTCTCTTTCTTTCTCTCTTTCTTTCTTTCTTTCTTGACAGGGTCTCACGCCCTCACCCAGGATGGAGCGAAGTGGCATGATCATAGCTCACTGTAGCCTTAAACTCCTGGATTCAAGCAATTCTCCCTCCTCAGCCTCCCAAGTAGCTGGGACTACAGCCACGCACCACCACACTTGGCTAATATTTAAATTTTCTGTAGGAACGAGGTCTCTCTATGTTGCCCAGGCTGGTCTCCAACTCAAAGAACCTCAAGTGATCCTCCCACCTCCACCTCCCAAAGCTCTGGGATTACAGGCGTGAGGCATTGTGCCTAGCCTGTATATTGTGTTTTAATGTGACTTTGTCTTTTACTCTTTATTTTGAGATAACTTTTACATTGAGGCAACATGGAATGAGCATTGGCCTTGGTACCAGATAGATCTAATTCCAAATTCTGCGTCATCTCTTAACAATTATGTAACTTTGGGAAGTTTACTTAACTTATTTGAGCTTTAGTTTCTTCATCTGTAAAACATGAAAAAAATCTATTTCCCAGGGGAGTGAGGATTAATAACATCAAAGGCAAAGTCCTTAAAATAGGGCTTGCCACTATAATGGGTATTTGACTGATGTTTGTAAAAAACAATGCTTTGGTGAAGGTGATGTTAAAGTTGAAGAACTTTTAAAAAGTTTATATTTGTGGTGGAAATAGAAAAGAAAATTCTTAGATAAGTCTTTTTTTTTTAAGAAAAGAAGCCAATTGAGGTGTTAATGTACCTGTTCTTATGTTTATGGTTATGATAAATTATTATAACAAAACTTTCAGGTATTCAAAATAAAGATTTCTTTAATGTTTTAATGTAGTACTTATGACCTAGTACTTTGGTGTTAGATGGAACTGGGTTCAAATCCTAGTTCTGACACTTCCTAATATCCTAGTATAAACTCGGGAAAGTTTAAACTCTTTTAACTTTAAGTTAAAGTTTACCCATCTGTAAAACAGATATAATAGTAGTAGCCATATCATAGGTAGAAGTGATGATTAAATGTGCTTGGGATTTAGTAAACATTCAATAAATGGAAGTTACTATTACTATAATAATAATAATATTATTATTATTTAACAACTATGGCCATGTATCATGGCCTCCATTTTATAGATAAGAAATAGAGGCAGAACTAGTGAAGTGACTTGATCTGAGGAAAAATTTGAAGAGAAACCAAAGTCTACATTCATAATTAATTCAGTGTATCTGTACTCTATTGAAATACAGTCTCATGAATTAACTGTGTTGACTTCAGATCTTTGTATTCTCTTTGCTTGGACTGCTTTCTGTGCCCACCTCTTTTCACTATGCTATCAGGCCTAATCCTACATGGTCTTTGCTTCCTAGGTGAGACATCACTACCCTGGGATTTCTTCTCTTCCCTGAGCTGGGTACCTCTCCAACGTGCTCCCAAAGCTCACTGTCCTTGACATAGTCTCCAAACACAATACTTACCACAATACATGAAGTGTGTGTATTTTCTTCTCTGTCTACCTCACTATGTTTTGTACACCATCATCTCTGCACCCACATAGCACATAGAAGGTGGTCAATAAATTTTTTTTTTTGAATTTATGTGTTCATTAGAATTTTCTGCTAACTCTATTATTAGCTTTCACTTTTTTTTTTTTTAAGACAGAGTTTCACTCTTGTTGCCCAGGCTGGAGTGCAATGGTGCGACATTGGCTCACTGCAACCTCCACCTCCCACGTTCAAGCAATTCTCCTGCCTCAGCCTCCCAAGTAGCTGGGATTACAGGCATGCGCTACCACGCCTGGCTAATTTTTGTATTTTTAGTAGAGACAGGGTTTCACCATATTGATCAGTCTGGATGGTCTTGAACTCCTGACCTCGAGTGATCCACCTGCCTTGGCCTCCCAAAGTGCTGGGATTACAGGTGTGAGCCACCGTGTCTGGCCTATCTTTCACTTTTAATTGTAGGATAAAATAGGACAGATAAGGGAACACAAAGAAAACTTATAGACACAAAGAAAAACTATAAACTGGTAAAGTCAGTCATAACTTTAAGATGACTTTCAAGTGAAAATGTATTTATAATTGATAAAATAACTGAAATCATGCTTTGTTTTCTTTTTTCTTCTTTTCTTTCTTTTTTTTTCTTTTTTCTTTCTTTTTTTTTTTTTTTTTTTTGAGATAGACTCTCCCTCTTATAGCCCAGACTGTAGTGCAATGGCACGATCTCGGCTCACTGCAACCTCTGCCTCCCGTGTTCAAGCGATTCTCCTGCCTCAGCCTCCCGAGTGGCTGGGATTATAGGCACCTCCCACCATGCCCGGCTAATTTTTGTATTTTTAGTAGAGATGGGTTTTCACCATGTTGGCCAGGCTGGAATGCTTTGCTTTCATACCAGAAGTATCAGAGAACATCTGATTACAGTCAGAAACCTGGGTTTGAATCTCAGCTCCAACGCTAAATAACTTTGTTTTCTTGAGAAAGTCACTTAATGCATCTGAATCTCAGTTATCCTCATCTGTCAGATAGGATAACAATTCTATCTTTGAGGATTCTCAGATGAAAATGCATATATAAATTGTTAAACTGATAAAATATTAGCCAAAATAAAAAATATGAAAATTATTTTCTTTTTTAAGCATTAATTTAAAAACTTTCTCTTTTAAGCATTAATTTTATAACCATTATAAAATTTGTACTTAAAAAATCACAAGTGCTATTATAGGTACCCTATAATTCATTTATTCATCCAATAAATATTTATTGAGCATCTACTGTGTCCCAGGTACTGTTCTAGGCACTGTGGATTCAGTGGTGAACAAAAGACAAAGTCTCTGTCCTAATGGAACTGACATTCTAGTAGGGAAAATATTAATGTTAGGAAGAAAAATAAAATAGAAAAAGGGGATTGAGAATAACGGAGGAGGAAAGAAGGTGTGTTATTTTAGCTAGCAAAGTCAAGCAAAGCTTATAATGCAGTGGAGAAGTTACTCATGTGACCATCTGGTAAAAAAAGAATGTTCCTGACTGAGGTAGAAGTAAGCGTCAAAGCCTGAAGAGGTGAGTGTTTTGTATGTTTAAGTCAAGCCCAGTGAGCGAAGAAGTGCATGAAAAAGAAGAGCCAAAGAAAATGAGGTCAGAAAGGTACAAGGCCAGATCATTTAAGGTCTTGCAGACCATGGAAAGGACGTCAAATTTTATTAAACATGTGAAGGGAAAACCACTTAAAGGGTTTGAGAAGCAGAAGGCATGGTTTTGAAAAAGTTCAATCATGGCTGCTATGCAAAGAATCAAACTGAAGGAAGTAAGAGTGGAAGTGAGCAGATCAGTTAGGAGGCAATTGCCAACATGCTACACAAGGGATGATGGTGGCTTGGACCAATGAGCGGTAGCCATGGGAGATGGCCAGAAATGCTCATATTTGAGATATCTTTAAAAGTAGAGCCAATGCGGTTTGCTGATGGATTAAAAGTGGGATGTGAAAGAAAGAGCAGTCAAGAATTACTCCAATATTTATGCTCTGAGCAACTAGGTCATTGGCAAAATCATTTGCTGGGATGAGGCAGGAGCAGGTTTTAGGAAAGAAAATCATAAGTTCTCTTAGACATTTCAGCTGCAGTATTCAGAGTGTCATTTGACTTTTGTTTTTTTTTTTTTGAGATGGAGTTTCACTTTGTCGCCCAGGCTGGAGTGCAGTGGCGCAATTTTGGCTCACTGCAAACTCCTCCTCCTGGGTTCAAGCAACTCACCTGCCTCAGCCTCCTGAGTAGCTGGGATTCCAGGTGCGCGCCACCACCCCTGGCTAATTTTTGTGTTTTTAGTAGAGATAGGGTTTCACCAAGTTGTCCAGGCTGGTTTCAAACTCCTGACTTCAAGTAATCCGCCTGCCTCAGCCTCCCAAAGTGTTGGGATTACAGGCGTGAGCCACCACGGCTGGTCACAGTGACATTTGAGTTTGTTTCCTCTTTTCTGTTTCTCACAAAATGGAAAATTAGATTTTTTTCCCACTTTGAAAATAAGAATGAGTAATTGCCCTTGAAAACAGATCATGGCATTGATGAAATGGTACCAGATTGGAAATGAAACAATTAATGTGGCATCAAACATCAAGAGAGACTTTAGCAAATCACGTAAAATAATTTGGCAACATAGACAGCTTACTGTACTTCCTTTACTTTCCTAAATACCTCTATTTTTTCCCTAGGACTTTTCCAGAAAAGAGGATCTGCCCTAAGAACTTTCTGAAAATGTTAAGAGTCAGGTTTATGGTGGGGCACAGTGGCTTACTCCTGTAATCCCTGCACTTTGGGAGGCCGAGCCAGGCAGATCACTTGAGGTCAAGTGTTTGAGACCAGCCTGGTCAACATGGTGAAACCCCGTCTCTACTAAAAGTACAAAAATTAGCTGGACGTGTTGGCAGGTGCCTGTAATCCCAGTTAACCTGGGAGGCTGAGTCAGGAGAATCGCTTGAACCTGGGAGGCAAAGGTTGCAGCGAGCCGAGATTGTGCCACTGCATTCCACACTCCAGTCTGGGCAAAAGAGCAAGACTCTGTGAAAAAAAAAAAAAAAAAAAAACTTTGAGGCTGATGCCTTTGGACATGTTTTTCAACTCATGTTAACTTGGTGCTATCCTTCTTCAGGCTCTAAGAAGACCCTGTTGTTGGAAATACATGGAATAAACTCATTTTTTAGTTATAATATGAAAATTTAAGCTGGGGCATTGACCAGAGAATTGGCAAAACCTAGTATGAAGTAACTTGAATTCAAACATAAATACTGAAGTATTCTGATTGTGAAGTATTAGATATTTAAATGAGAAAACAAATCTGGGTGTGAGGAATGCCAAGATGTTGGTCAAAGGGTACAAAGTTCCAGTTACACAGGAGAAGGAATAAATTATGAAGGCTTGCTGTACAGCATGGGGACTATAGTTTGTAATAATGTGATGTATTCTTGAATATTACTAAAAGAGTAGAGCTTCAATTTTCTCACCACACAAAAAAGTGGTAAGTATGTGAGGCTATGGATATATTAATTAGCTTGATTTAATCATTGCAAAATGTATACATATAGCAAAACATTACCTTGTACACCACAAATATATACCATTTTTAATTTGTCAATTAAACCTTCAAAAAGCTGAAAAAAAGAATTTTTTTTTTTAATGTGTCTTTTTTTTTTTTTTTTTTAGACAAGATCTCACTCTGTCACCCACGCTGGGGTATAGTGGTGCGGTCATGGCTCACTGCAGCCTTGACCTTTGGGCTCAAGCAATCCTCCCACCTCAGCCTCCCAAGTAGCTAGGACTACAGGTGATTTCTACCATGCCCAGATAACTTTTAAAATTTGCTGTAGAGATGGAGTCTTCCTATGTTGCTCAGGCTGGTCTCCAACTCCTAGGCTCAAGCAATCCACCCACCCTGGCCTCCCAAAGTGCTGGGATTACAGGCATGAGCCACTGCACCTAGCTACATGTGTCTTTAAACACTGCTCTACATTCATTATAGTGTGGGAAGCACATTCATGAAAAAACCAAAGAACTCCCAAGTAACCTAAATCTGGTTTAGAGGCAGGCCCAAAAATAGCCTAATAGTTAATAATTATTTGTAAAGAGAGCCAGAATAGGAAAAGATAAATATGTTTAAGTAACTCATCTAAAACAGGGATAAGCAGAACTATCCTACTCACTTCATAGGTCTGTTTGTGAAAACACTTTAAAACTGTAGAGCACTATGCAAATTTGAGGTGACCTTTTGCTGGTGATGTGTAATTAATATGCCCAGAATGCTTTTTAGGTAAAGAAAAAATAGACTTTGCTCCCTCTCTTTAATGCCAGTATTGACCTGTTGGTTTTGCCTTCTATATCCAATGATATCACCCTAGAGAAGTATCTAAGTCAGTTCTTTTGGAGAAGTTCTTGCTGGGTCAAAAACCAAATCCCAGTGAATAGGAACCAGTCCTGGAGAGTTATGTACAGATCACCTTTTTAAAATCTGGGTGCAGATGGAGTGTACTTGGTACACTAATACAATATCCATCCCTTCACTATCACAGTGATCATCCCCATCTTAGTTTTATTTCTAGTCTATTTTTGGTGTGAACGGCATTAGTAATTTAATAAATTAGTATATACTGCATTACCAGAGTAAGAACTTGAGGAATATGGAAATGATATGTCAATAATAATATGGAAATCATATAAGACACATTATCTCAAAAATTTTTCAGTTTGAAAGAAGAAAAGATAAATATAGGCAAAGATAAATACAGACAAATGTATACATCAGAAAAGAATGTTGAGATAAAGAGGCTGAGTAGAGATGATCCATCAGGGAATTAATGTGAATCCGTTCAGGGACATTCCTTTAAGGGCAGAGGTTAAGTAGTGAAGACTTTTAGATAATAGGCCAAAGGTGAGTAGGCCATTTTCTTACTATTTTAATTGAATTGGTAAAAGTTAAGAATGTAGGAAAGAAAGTAAAGATTTCGTTTGAATGGGAGAAAAAAGACTGGCTCCTACGAAGCGTATTACGTATGTTTTTGTATCCAGAGGATGACAAACATGTAAGGAAGCGCTAGTGAAAGACAGGGCAGCCAGAGCTCAAAGGTACTATTTAATCTGAAAGACAGCAAAGAAATACTGTAAAAAATAAATCCTATGGCCCATAGAAAGTCTCATGGAAGGCAATCAAGAAGACTTCAAGAATCTAGGATCAAAAAAGAAAAAGGGTTTGGTGGTTGTCACAAAAGTGATAGGCATAGGAGGTTTTATATCACTCTCAAGATCTCACCATTCATAATGAACCAAACTGTTATATAGGAAATCCCAAATGAGAAAACTTTGTCAATCCCTATCAACTCAAATATTTATTTTTTAAATGCAAAAATTTAGCACTTTCATTCTTCTTCAGCTTCTACTATTTGTGTCATTTTTAAGGTAATTAAGGATTTGAAAAAAGCTAACTTCCCTAATTAAATTGACATAATACATTTGCTAGATTGAGAGAACAGTAGGTGTCCCAAGGGATCTCAAGATCAAGTTCTAGTTCAAGAGCTTTGTTGGGAGGCTCTATTGGGCCCCTCCCTGAGAGTGGAGTGCACTGTGACTCCGAGTGGAGGTCTATGTAGCAGGGAGCCTGCACAGAGCTTGTCAAGGTGACTCTGGTTATACATGAACTCTGAGAACTCTATAGCTACTGCAGGTAAATAGTCCCACCAACCTTTGTTCCCACCAAAAATATATCTGCTGAAATTGTTCTTAAATTTCTAAAAAGACCATTCAGTCTCTACCTAAGTTGTTCCCTTTAAGCAAATGGGTAATGTTATAGTAGTTTTAAAAGCATTTGTTCAACCATGAAGCACCACAGAGATATTTTAAAAAATATCATCCCCTAGGAGAGGGGAAAACCTGTTAAGAAAACCCTTTCATTTTTCTATCTTGTTATCTAACACCATGAGACCAGCAGCATCTTTGTCAAATCTCAATGAGAATGAAAAAAAATTAATTATTCTAGGGTTGGCAGGAGCATTTGACTTATATTTTCAGGTTAGTGAACTGAGTCTACTATTCCTATTACGTGTAGGAATTAACTGTTGAAAAATTGAACTCTCACTTTTTCACATATCAACATTGGTTCATTAAAACCCTTTCAAAATGGAACCTGATTTACGTGTTGTTTCATATCTTCAGAAGCAAATTTGCAAAAACTACCACTATGAATTCCAAAACCAGCTTGGACAAAACCTCATTCAACTTCTTGTGTCCATAAATTGTGGTTCTGTGTCTGTTCTACTGAAAGTGCCTTTGTAAGCATATTGTAGTAGTGTCTATATTATAAATTGTAGATATATGGAAGACTGGGGTTTTAACACATTATTATGAGTTCCAGTAGCATTAGCCATATACTATAAGCAGGGATAGAGACACACTTCCAGAATTTGGATAGTGTTCAACTGTTTGTTTCATAGTCCATTATTATAAGATTCTGTAAGGCCTATAATTTTATCTCTTGACACCTCTGTAAGTATATTATCCATATATTTCAGATTTCTTGGGACGGCCTTGATTTTAAATATTTTGCTTGTTGTCAAATCATGTGTCGGACAGCATATCTTATTTTCTGTTTTAAAAATATGTTTAAGATAGCTGTAAGTATAGACATTCTCAATTTCCTAGAAAAGAACTATGAATTTTATGTGAACTCAAGAGCTGTTATTATTAAGGAGAGACTATAACGTCATGGTAAATTTTTAATTTAGCATTTGTAGGATTCATTTCATTATTACTAAAGTAAAGGTAATTGAATCATAGTTTTTTGAGAAACAAAACTGGATGACTGTTTTGTTTCTTTCAAGCTGATGTTAATATCTTTAATAAGCATATAAAAATCTATTGATAAGGTACTAAAATTCCTTAACACCATTACTGTAATGTTCACTTTTGAGGACTGGAAATACATAATAATCCATCTTTTCTCTTTCTTTGCTTATACAGTTTTTAAAACATAACTCAAGATGTGCATCTATTACTGCTAATAGTGCAATGTACCAGGCCAAACATTTGCCACTGACTGTCAAGTGTCTTTCTGATGCAGCTGAAAAGGGAGAGAGAGAGAGAAAGAGATGGAGAGAGAGAGAGAGAGAGAGAGAGAAAGGAGAAAGAAAGAGCAATGTCCCTTGAGCAAGACTTTCTGCAGCTGTTGTGTACATTAATCCAGGGAGCAGATCTCCCAACACTAAATATAGCAAGCGTATCCTTTTACATGATAAAAAAAATTTAAAATGAAAGTCTTTATGCAGGCATATTATTTTAGATTCAACTTCCTTTAAAAAGGAAATAGGCATTGCATACATATTCTGTATATAAACAACATTCTTTTAATAAATGAATGTGTGGAAAATGCCAGTGAGATATGCAACATGTCACAACTTCTTCTGTTGAGATATTTTTCCTTAGGAACTCAAGTAGGCTGTGATCTCTGTCAGTCTCATCAATCCCCCCGAAAATCTTTACATGTGGAAAGCTTTATTTTTCACTTAATTTTGTGTCCCGTCATATGTAATTAGACAGTTTCCTAGGTTTCATTTCAGGTAACAGTAATGAGTTCTTTGAAATATTCGCTTTTCCACTGTCAGTGCCCTGTTATCAAAACACACTTGTGAACTTAAATCTGGATATTACCTTTCTTTTTTCAGTTGACCCAGATGAGGATGTCCAATCCAGGCACTCCACTGCAATGATAATTATCCAGGGAGAACTTTTAGATGAAAGCACAGGAGAAGAGGGAAATTCTTCACGCCCTTGGAAATAGAGAGTAGCCGTCCATAGAGAGTGAGGAGTTAACCTTAGTTTCAGTGAAGATGGCTGTAAGAAGCTGGACAACCTGTCACCACCGGAGCCAGAGCATTTGTCGGCTCACAGGTCCCAAGTTATTTTGAGCTGTATAAACCATGTGCCTGTGAAACATTCCACCTGATTGGACAGGAGAAAACTGAGCAAAGGGATTCCATAGCAGGATAGCACCTATGGGGGTGGGGATCAATCAGTTCTTTTACCTATAGAATTTCCCTTATAGCTAGAGGCCCAAGTTATTTATTGACTGATGTTTGGAATGAACACTAAATGCATTATACCATAGTTCATCATTCAAAAAAATGACATTATTTTTAAATGTATGAAAACTCTTAATTTTAATTTTTAAGATCTTTAATTTTAATCAACAGGAAATTTACTCTCATTAAATCACTGATACATTTTAGGAAATTTGACTATGAAAAGCCAACATGAAGCTAAGGTCTAATGTTTTAAAGCTGAGAGCTTTTTTGAATTGTTTGTCCAAAGGCTAAGCAAAAGCAGACAAGGTAACTAACGTTAAAAATTCCTTGGCTGGGCGCAGTGGCTCATGCCTGTAATCCCAGCACTTTGGGAGGCTGATGTGGGCAGATCACCTGAGGTCAGGAGTTCAAGACCAGGCTGGCCTCCATAGTGAAACCCTGTCTCTACTAAATATACAAAAATTAGCCAGGTGTGGTGGTGCATGCCTGTAATCCCAGCTACTCAGGAGGCTGAGGCAGGAGAATCACTTCAACTGGGGAGGTAGAGGTTGCGGTGAGCCGAGATCGCGCTACTGCATTCCAACATGGGGGACAGAGCAGAACTCTGTCTCAAAAAAAAAAAAAAATAAATAAATAAATAAATAAACTTGAAAAAAAGTTAACCTGATTGCTTAGTATAGATTAAATGATGCTATAACATTATCAATCATGGTAGAAGCCAGGACTTTGAAAATTCAAACTTAAATGCTGGTTATTATTATTATTATTTTTTTTTTTTTGAGACGGAGTCTCGCTCTATCGCCCAGGGTGGAGTGCAGTGGCGCAATCTCGGCTCACTGCAAGCTCTGCCTCCCAGATTCACGCCATTCTCCTGCCTCAGCCTCTCCGAGTAGCTGGGACTACAGGCGCCCGCCACCACGCCAGGCTAATTTTTTGTATTTTTAGTAGAGACGTGGTTTCACTGTGGTCTCGATCTCCTGACCTCGTGATCCGCCCGCCTCGGCCTCCCAAAGTGCTGGGATTACAAGCGTGAGCCACCGCGCCCAGCCGGTTATTATTCTTTAAAAAGATCATTCTTAGATTCTGATAGCATGAAATACATTGGTTTAAATCTAGCTTCCTTAATTGAGTCATACAACTGCTTATAGGGTTTTTTCCTAGTCATTCATTCATCTGATAATTATTTACTTAATGCCTACTGTGTACCAGGTACTGAGTATAAAGCAATGCACAAAATACACAAAAATTTCTGACCTCGTGGAATTTACGAAGAGATCTTTATCCTCTTCAGTCGTCGTGAGACTATTTATAGTACATTGAACAGATATAAAATTTCTTTGTTTATTGTGATCACATTGGAGGTTTAATTACACCTTTTTTATGTGGTTTTATGCTTACACAGGCAAAAAAGATGAAGAACACTTTTAAATAATTCAGATTGAAATAATTGGCATTGAGGAGAGAAGAGGATACAGGAGGAAATGAATTATCTGTATAGGTTATTCTCATTACCACAGTAATCCAGAGCTTCAATGTACAGATTTATTTTCTCTCTTACCTAATCTTGTGCTGATACTAATGTCAAGACCACTTAATTGTCCTTCTGCATATTCTATTTATGTGGATATGCCAACAATTTCTTTTTATTTAAAAAGAGGATCTTCCTCCACTATCCCACTCAGATCTTAAGCCATAATCAATGTTAAGTGCTGCTGGGTCTTGGGTGAGTCTCTCCCATGGGAGAGTAGAACCTCTATTTCAGGTGGATAGTAAAGGCAATGTTTAAACACACTATAAGTAAACACATTTTTACTTTCCTGCAAACTGCCATGATAAGCCTGGTATTCTACCTTTCACCCAGGTATAGAATACTAAGGTTGAAGGAGACTCATACTAAAAGGTAGAATAAAGCTGGTTGGGCAGTGAAATTAGGAATCTATATGAAGAATTAAAGTAGGTTTAAAACGCAAAAGAAGAGTTACAGAAAAAAGAAGCCGGCCAGGTGTGGTGGCTCACGCCTGTAATCCTAGCACTTTGGGAGGTTGAGGCAGGCGGATCACCTGAGCTCAGGAGTTCGAGACCAGCCTGGGCAAAGTAGTGAAACCCCGTCTCTACTAAAAATACAAAAAAAAAATCAGCAGAGCGTGGAGGTGCATGCCTGTAGTCCCAGCTCCTTGGGAGGCTGAGGCAGGAGAATCTCTTGAACCCGGGAGACAGAGGTTGCAGTGAGCCGAGATTGCGCCATTGCACTCCAGACTGGGTGACACAGCAAGACTCTGTCTCAAAAAAAAAAAGAAAAGAAAAGAGAAGCCAAAGACATTCTGAATGGCAGTCATCTTTCTCTTTTCATTTTTACTGTAACATTTTCAAATACAGATACCATACACAATTTTTGAGCTCTTTGAAAAAAAGCTGAATGTAAATGTTTTAAATAAATAATATTTAGCAATTGTGAACACTCTGGTTATAGTACATCAAACATATTTTAGATTTCAGTTTTTGAAAACTAATTTCTGCTCCCAAATAATCCAGCTCCCGCCTTGCTTATCTTCAGTCGTAATTGTATAAACATTATACCACAAACCTATTAGTTCAAGATTTCATCAGAGTTATTGATACAAAAAATAATCTTTAAAACTTTCTAATGCCCAACATAGTTAAAAACAAACTTTGTTAAGTGGCAAGCAAACACAAGGTTGGTTACATGTCTTAAGCCTTCCCCATAAAGTTGAGTGGCTCATCCAACACATGTGTTTCTTGTGGTTTGAACACAATCTTGTGCTTGCCTTCAGCTGTTTTCTTAATTCAGTCAGTCAGCCACAGAAACAATTTACTCACATTGGAATGATCCACAGGAATGCCAAGGAATCTGGAAGATCTATGACAGAGGAAGTCTTCACTTGGACGGTAAGCATGGAAGAATTTCCATGCTAGCAGATTCATATAAAATGTTTGCATTTGCTATTTTGTTATATTGCTATAGGCTCCAGTTCTCTAAAACAAATTAGTCACATATACCAAAGCTTCAATAAGTTTTGCTTGAAGTTCATAGATTCGTCTTGATGTATCCAGTATCAGATGAAAAAACTAAACAAAACCTCTATGCCATATTTTTGAAAAACAGAGAAAGTATGTATTTTTTAGCCATTTTTAATGAGAAAAATTTTCACAGCAAAGACAAGTTCTTGACTATCCAAAACAACAGATGGGTGGTGGATTATAAAAGATCTTATACAAAAGGCATGACGACAATGTAATTGAAAAAGACAATGAAATCATTAAGAAATTTCTTTTTCATCTAAACTACTGAAAATGCTTGCCTGGGAAAACCAAAAACATTAAAAAAAACTATTTAAAAGTTCAAAACCCACTTAGTTTTAAAAACTAAAAACATTTTTAAAAACTAAATAGAACACCCACTTTAAAACATTATCCTGAGAAGTAAATTTGTGGTTACCTGTCTCAGGAGAAGCACCATTCCTATATCAATCAACCAGGATCATCTAAAGTCCAAATCTCACTGCCTAACTTGTGTCAGACACAAAAGTGCATGAAGGAAATGTGATACTGCCCCGCCAGAGTAATGAAGGGTATTTACAGGGTTCCGTTGCAGATCCAGGGACAGTCATTTAGAACAGATTCCTCTTTCAGATCAACTTTAATAACTCAGTCTGCACGATGTTCTTAGCCTGGAGGGTTGGTGGGGGTGGATAATGACTAAGATGACTAAGGAAATAGGCTTTCTTGATTTCTCCTTAGTCTAAATGAAAATAAGAGTGAAGAAATTCTCAAGAACAAAGCATATGGAATACATAAGATATCTATACACAGGATGCATATTACATGTATAAATATCTTTATTTGGTACCAAACTGGGACTATGGTCAAGGCATTTATTAAGGTAAATATGAAAATCAATCAATTATTACAACACTTCCTGTTTGTTCCCCTAACTTTAAGTGATTAAATTAAAGCTTTACTATGTGGTTTGCATTAAAACACAACCAGGCTTCCTTTACTTGTGCTTTTGGTATGTAGTACATATCAAAGGTTACACTTTTCAAAAAGTATTATTTCCAAGAAGAAAATCTATTCAGAACTTTTTAAAAGAGAACTCTTGAGACTAAGTTACTGAAGAAATCTGGAACAATTGTTATCATGTATGTACTCCTGAAGGTATACAGTTAAATCCTACTTCTCACCACATTAATATAATGATTATATTAACACACATAAATATGCTATAGTCTTGGTAGAAATAAGTTAACATTCCTTAGCTATGTGCTAGGCACTATGCTAGGCTCTTTGTGTATGTGTTTCATTTAATAGATTCCCTTAACGTCTATGAAGTAGGTACCGTTATAATTCTGATTTTACAGATGAAAACTTGAGGCTTAGAAAGAAGTTTAAAACTTGCCCAAGGTCACACAACAAGTAAGTGACTGAGCCAAAATTGAACGTAAGTCTGTGCTCATAACCACTGCAAATATTCAAATGATTATATTTCCAACATATTTGTGAAAAATTAAAGGTAAAAATGAATAGAAAACGTATTAGGCCGGGCACGGTGGCTCACGCCTATAATCCCAGCACTTTGCAGGCTGAAGCGGGTGGCTCACCTGAGGTCAGGAGTTCAAGGCCAGCCTGGCCAACATGGTGAAACCCTGTCTCTATTAAAAATACAAAAATTAGCTGGGCGTGGTGGTGCATGCCTGTAATCCCAGCTACTTGGGAGGCTGAGGTAGGAGAATCACTTGAATCCAGGAGGCAGATGTTACAGTGAGCCAAGATCACGCCCCTGCACTCCAGCCTGGGTCACAGAGTGAGACTCTGTCTCAAAAAAAAAGAAAGAAAGAATAGAAAATATATCTTTCTTTTAGTAAATATTCTAAGGGAACACTATATAGGGTTTAAGTTTGTAATTTTTCTGACTGAAACCAACCCTGACATTATTTTGTATGACTAAGCAAACAAAAAGAAGTGATAATTTAGAAAGAAAGAAGCAAATGCTTGCAATAAACTCTATATGCAATGTTTTATCTGGGAACATGAATTGCTATGTAGACTGGAGTTAGGCATTAGTGCTAAAAGGTGGGGCATTGGAAGCAGTCAGAATACTATGGCAGACTGATTTTTTCATTTCTATTTGTTATAATTATTGTGCTGAAACAATATAAGAGGTTTGTTCTTTTAAAACTAAATTTAAATGCTTTGGTGTTATTTCTGAGCACAGCAACATGGGTCAATAAAGTTTTTACAAGTTAGGGGTAGGAAAATAACAGGTTGAATATTCTCTCTTCGTAAGGTTAGCTCAAAATATGCCAGTATGCCAGGCTCTGAGTGATTCACAGATTCTATTTTTGGTCTGCTTGGACATCTCCAAAAACTGAAAACAAAGTTCAGTGTTCTTACTCATGACCCAGGTAATCACACTAATGTTAATGATGTGCGGGAAAGAAAATGGGAATTAACATTTCTTACAAGTGTATTCGAGGCTGGGGAGTAGCCTAAGTTACTCTCATTTAATTCTCATAGCAACCCTGCAAAGTGTTGTTATCTGCGTGTTACTGGGAGGAAATTAAGCCTTAAAGAAGCATAGTTTTCCCAAAGTTACCCAACCAGTGAGTTACACAATTGAGTAGATTCAAACCTAAGCTTTTTAGAGGTTTGTTGTTGTTTGAGACAGAGTTTCACTCTTGTTGCTTAGGCTGGAGTGCAATGGTGCGGTCTCAGCTCACTGCAACCTCCAGCTCCCAGGTTCAAGCGATTCTCCTGCCTCAGCCTCCAAAGTAGCTGGGATTACAGGCACGCACCACCACGGCTGGCTAATTTTTGCATTATTAGTAGAGACGGGGTTTCACCATGTTAGTCAGGCTGCTCTTGAACTCCTGACGTCAGGTGATCTGCCCACATCAGCCTCCCAAAGTGCCGGAATTACAGGCATGAGCCACCACACCTGGCCTAACCTAAGCCTTTTAGTTTAGAACTTACTCTCTTTTCAATGGCCCCCACTGTCTTATCATGAAGAATAATCTTTAAGATTAGTTCAAAAATCAGAACTCACTCAAAGGAGAAAATTCATCACGATTTTCATATGTATTGGTGGGCAATGGGATTGTTAAAGATATCACTTTAGTTTTATTGACTTTGTGTTTATTTAATAGAAACATGAAGAGAACAGAAAAATAGCATATGACTAAGCTCTAGGGCTATTTTCACAAAGAAGACTCAATAAAATTGGTTGACTGAAATAGCAACGGCTGATACGCACTTCTGGGAAGTTACCATCTTATTACATATAATTTGTCAGGAAAATAGTAAGTGCCAAATGGAATGAAACTGTTGTCAAGGAGGGAAGAGTACAGAGGAAGAGCCTGGAGAACACAGACCATGGAAAATTCAAAAGAAATTTGTATCTTATATTCTTATCCAAGTTCACATTTTTATTTGCATGTGAATCTATATGTTTGGCATTTTCCTGAGTCAGCAAACTTCCAAGTGAATAAAGGCAGTAGGAAGACCTGCAAAATCTTTTTGTTTTGCTTTTTCTTTTTTTGTTTTTTGAGACAGAGTCTCGCTGTCGCCCAGGCTGGAGTGCAATGGCGCGATCTCGGCTCACTGCAGGCTCCGCCCCCCGGGGTTCACGCCATTCTCCTGCCTCAGCCTCCCTGAGTAGCTGGGACTACAGGCGCCCGCCACCTCGCCCGGCTAATTTTCTGTATTTTTAGTAGAGACGGGGTTTCACTGTGTTAGCCAGGATGGTCTCGATCTCCTGACCTCATGATCCGCCCGCCTCGGCCTCGCAAAGTGCTGGGATTACAGGCGTGAGCCACCGAGCCCGGCCTGTTTTGCTTTTTCATCCATTTTGCTCACCTCCAAATTGCTCTTCATTCCAAACTAAAAATGAATTAATCAAAACAGCCCAAACAAAGATTCATGGTTCAATGTAATTATCATGTGTATTAAATATCTTAGATCTCCTTTCCCTTCATCTTTTAGGCTAGACAGTGAGCTTCAGTTCGAAATGCAAGTGATAACGTCACTAAAAGGGATAAGTAAGCAGATAATATTACAGAGAAGTTAAACACAAAAATTTTTCACAATGGGGATAAATTTAGCTGGGGATAAATCTATTGTAGCTAAGTCCACTGGCCTGACAATACTGTGCAAATTTTCTTTTTTTAATTGTAGTTAATTTAATATAATCAAATACAAAGAAAATACTCCAAAAGCTTCCGTAAGTAAAGAGCAGTTCACCTGCAAAGGAACAAAACCCAGACTGCCATTCGATTTCCCAACAGCAACACTGAATGCAAAACAATAGAGCCATATTTTTAAATAATGGAAGGAAAAGAAATTTGAACCTAGAATATTATTTCTAGACAAACTGTCATTCAAATTTGGAGGTATAATAAAAGTACTCTCTCACATAGATCTCAAATGATTTGCCATACAAAGACTCATTTTTTGTGAGAAAACATTTTGGGAGAAAGTAATAAAAATAAGAGAAGCACAGCAGGTGAAGTGGCTCACAGCCGTAATCCCAGCACTTTGGGAAGCTGAGGCGGGTGGATCACTTGAGCCTAGGAATTTGAGACCAGCCTGGGCAACATGATGAAACACCACCTCTATAAAAAATTAAAAAATAATTAGCTGGGCATGGTGGTGTGTGCCCGTAGTACCAGCTACCTGGGAGGCTGAGGCAGGAAGATCGAGCCTGGGAGGTGGAGGCTACAATGAGCTTTGATTGTGCCACTGCACTCCAGCCTGGGCTGCAGTAAAATGAGACCCCGTCTCAAAAAAAAAAAAAAAAAAAAAATGGAGAGAGAAACAGATCCCTGAAAATTGCCGTTTAAGAGATAGAGAATTAATGAAAACCAAATATTTTGGTAATATTCATCATTCAAGAGAAACCAGAATTTAAATTCTGGGCAGTATCAAAAGATTAAAGGCAGATGACAATGTGATAAAGTACTTTTTCTGTTAGGAGAAAAATGCAAATATTAATAAGTTAAAGAAGTCAATAGGGATAAGTAAACATGAGACTATATCTTAAGATAAGGACAACATGTATAAAAACAAAACGCACAATTTCTAAACCAGCAGAAGAAAACTTGACCTATACAATTGAAATCAGGAACAAAAACAAAAAGGAAGAAATGAGAAGTTCAGTAAATTAAAAATATAATAAGCTATCAGAAGTGAGTTTTAAAAATTTGAGTAAATATAAGTACAAATAGGTTAAATCCACCAACTAAAAGACAGATACTGTCAACATGGAGTTAAGAACAAGAATATTAAATAAACACATTGAAGACAAAATGAAAAAAAGTGTTAAAAATGAAAGGAATGAAAGCTTATATTAAGCAACTATGAACCTAAAGAGAGTTGGTGTAGTAATCTTAATATCGGACAAAAGAGAATATAAGGCTAAAAAATACCATCAGGCCAAAGGATGACATTACATACTGATGAAGGCAGCTAGAGCAAATTTTCGTCAAGAATAAGAAAAGCTTTGGTATAATCAGAAATGTAAGCATCCCAATCTTATGAAATACAAACCACTGTTCTGGTCTTACCTGCCACTCTTCTACACAATTACTTATCTCCAACCAAAATGTTCCACCAATATTTCCTTGCCTTCTCTTTACTCCGTGCCTTTGTTCACCGTCATTTCCACTTATGTAATTAAACAACTACTTGTTGCAGTGTTTCTTATATTGTTGAATTCAACCAGGTCTTTATTTACGTATTTATATATTATTTACTCAACTAGATCAACTTTTTGAGAATTGAAACGATACAAAATTTTTCTTTTTAGGTCACTCAGTTCTAATCTCAAGGCATGACACAAAGTAGGCACATAATAAATATTTATCTGTAGCATGCCATAAAAATGATGTATAAACTGTCCTAAATTATTTAGTCAATCAACACATATTTACTGAAAACTTATTATGTGCCAGGAAAGATCAAATGGCCCAGACTCTCAGCAACATTAACTGATTTAATTGTCATTAATGGTTATGATATTTTTAACACAAAAATACTATTAAGAATTAAATCAAATGAAGAAAGGAGCTAAAAGTGATTGTATGTTCACCATGCACCAGTCACAAACTGAGGAACTATATGTGCATTTGGCTCAACGGATGCTTATAATTCTTGAGATAATTGGTATAGGGGAACTCTTGCTTTTGAAAAAGACTTGGTGCTGTTTTCAGTGACCATCTTGCCCAAGGGTTCGTCCATAGGTGTTCATAAGAGGTGTTTTCGTACCTTTACATCCTTCTAACCTGGCTTACTACAATTTTTTTCTGACTACCTTTGCCCAACCTTTGTTTTACATAAGGTCCTTGCTTTCTATCCACCCTGTAAAGATCAGGCTCTTTCTTGCTTCCATATGCTGCTTCTAATGAGTTTTGTGCTTCATGACCCTAATTCTCATCGCCGATGGGCAGTTCTATTCATTCTCATACGCTGGTTTTGGGGATACCACTCAAGCCACAGAATGTTTCCTGTTTGCCCAGAAATAAACAGTACACTTAAAACACACATAATATTTTCTAATTTCAATCAAGATTTCAACTATTTGTGACTGACTGCAAACTGGACTCATTTCTGGAAAGGCAGATAAGCCAGAATGAATTATTTAGGTCCCTGAGTGACCCTAGCTCACCCCAACCCAGCATCCACATTAACTAAGCTTTGTTCTTCATATTTAATTCATAATTTAATTTACTACAATAACCCAGGAAGTATAGGTCATTATCCCTATTTTGTGAAGGATGAAACTGAAAAAATTATATGCTACTGTGGTTTTTGCAAATTCAAGGATCTGAAAAAGACTTAGGAAGCATACTTTAAGATTTTCCAAGGTATACTATATCATTATCCTCTTTTTATAGAGGAGGAAACTGAAGATCAGAGAAGAAATTGCACAAAGCCACTCAGAGCTGTGATTCACATCTAAGGTCCATACAACGCCAAAGCCCAGCTCTTGTCTGCTACACCACGCCACATTTCAGAGACCTGCACACTCATTAGTAATGCATTCAGAAATCTATTTGGAAAAAAACACAGAAGATGCAGAGTAACAAGATGGAGACATCCGGTGATATTGGGACTACCTTGATTTCATTACTTCCTCCAAAGTGTTTCAAAGTCCTTGGAAATGCAGATGATTTACTATCTCTCACTAGTCAAAGAAATAGCTTAAAGGAATTGAAGCAACAATATGTAATAAGCAATTCTCTCTGTGCATCTCTATCTCCAAATTATTAGTTACTTTTTTTTTTTTTTTGAGACAGAGTCTTGCTCTGTCACCCAGGCTGGAGTGCAGTGGCACGATCTTGGCTCACTGCAACCTCTGCCTCCCAAGTTCAAGTAATTCTCGTGTCTCAGCCTCCTGAGTAGCTGGGATGACAGGCACGTGGCACTATGCCCAGCTAATTTTTGTATTTTTAATAGAGACTGAGTGTCACCATGTTGGCCAGGCTGTAGTTACTATTTTTAAAGTAGACATCTGAAGTTATCTACAATCACATATTTGTTATTACATGCCAATAAAAACAACAACAACAACAAAACAACATTCCTGCCCTTGAAATTGGTCTTCGTTATTATTATTTTGTATATAGGAAAGTTAAGCACTAGAAAGGCCATGCTACATGTCCATGTAAGCCAGCAGTAAAACTCAGATTTTCAAGTTGACATTATTAATTTAGTCTAATGAGGGTTATTTTGGGAGGCACCCCAAATTTTATCTATTAGCAAAACTGGAGCAATAAACGTGTGCCAAGTGAGACTTACAACAGCTTTGAGTAACTGGGTATACAAGGCAACAAAAAGAAACATTAAAAGGTGGTTATAGATTATTTTATGTCTCTAAACAGTAATTACTACCAATATTATTTTACTAAGTCTTAAGAAAACTGTGAGAACCAGATTAACTTATGTGTTCATTGAAACATATCGAATTGCTTCATGAACTTTATTTTAAAGGTCACTTAGTGTATTAAAAACTTCTTCCCTGGCTACTATGGGAAATCTCATAAAATAAAGACCCAGATTTTCAAAAAAAAATTTTTTTTTTGAGACGGAGTCTTGCTCTTGTTGCCCAGGCTGGAGTGCAATGGCATGATCTCAGCTCATTGCAACCTCTGCCTCCTGGGTTCAAGCGATTCTCCTGCCTCAGCCTCCAGAGTAGCTGGGATTACAGGCGCCTGCCACCACACCCAGCTAATTTTTGTAGTTTTAAAGAGACGAGGTTTCGCCGTGTTGCCCAGGCTGGCCTCAAACTCCTGACCTCATGATCCGCCCGCCTTGGCCTCCCAAAGTGCTGGGATTACAGGTGTGAGTCACCATGCCCAGCCAAAAAGTTTCTTATCTGCTTTCCAATTTTGCATGAATAGTGGTGAAAATAATCTAATTACTATGTTAATAAAAAGAAGTAGCTGGACTACCTGTTTGTCATTTGTTCACCAATCATGTGAAGTATGTGTTGGAATGAAGTGTTTGATAGAGATTTATTTTGTTTTATCCTCTCAAATTAATTTAGATTCTAAATCTATTAATTTAGAAAGTGAAGGGCAGAGAACATTTCCAAGTGCCACGATCAGGTAATGTTTAATTTAAATAATAAAAAAATAGATAAGCATAAAAGCCATAGTAAAATTGAGATCTTTTTTTTTTTGGAGACAGAGTCTCGCTCTGTTGCCCAGGCTGGAGTGCAGAGGTGCAATCTCAGCTCACTGCAACCTTCGCCTCCCAGGTTCAAGAGATTCTCCTACTTCGGCCTCCCAAGTAGCTGGGATTACAGGTGCCTGTCACCATGCCCAGCTAATTGTTGTATTTTTAGTAGAGGCAGGGTTTCACCATGTTGCCCTGGCTAGTCTGGAATTCCTGAGCTCAGGCAATCCACCTACCTTGGCCTCCCAAAGTGCTAGGATTACAGGCATGAGCCACCATGCCCGGCCTAAAATTGAGATCTTTAAGGACCTTAAGTTCAGAATAATGACGCACATGAATTACATTTAAGAAAGGGACATCACCTCTTTTGAAAACAAATAATAATTAAAAACTAGTACTGAAAGATAAACAATTTTAAAATTTGGAAATTGATATATGCCCCATTTGGTTTGGACACGGATTTTTTTTTAAATCAGCTATATAGTAAGATGATAAAAGAGAAAATCAAATAAATGCTATAATTAGGAAGAGTAATTTAGTATTTAGAGCTGTATTCCAACTCTGCCACTTATTATGTGAGAAACATTAGGCAAGTTATTTAATCTCTTTGTGTCTCAGTTTTCTCAACTCTGTAAAAGAGGAAAATATCATAGGAATGCTGTGAGACTTAAGTGAGTTAATACTTTTAGAACAATGCCTGGCTCCTAGCAAGTGGTCAATAAATGTAAACCACCACTATTATCATTACTATTATAAAAACATATTTATTTTAAATAAACATCTTTTAGTTCACTTTGTGAAGTTACAGAGTGGAGCACACCCAGTTGCACTGAGCTGTTAACTCTAAGGGAAAGGCCAAAGGCTGAATGGGCCACCTAGACTGATGAGTCAGACACAGCAGCAGTTCAGGTTTCCAGACTGATTCAGTCCTTGGCGTCTATCCTGAGGCTGACAACAAGAATGCTAATTAGTGCCAAGAGTGATGAGTTTTGTAACATGGGGTGCTCCATTAGAGATGCAAATGAGATCACTTACATCTTGTTTAGAGCACCAATAGTAATCAAGTTCAGATTCACACCAGTAACATAGAGGTAAAATGCTTCATATCTAGTTACCATGCTCCTGAACCATATGCTTCTGAATTCTATGTTCTCGACTCACCTACTGCCAAGGAGCTAAACATAGCTAAAGGATTTAAATTATAATTTGATCTGACAACCAGGTATCAAACAATCCTTCTTTAGCCAAATAAGTAGAGCAGAGACAAATATCAGAGCAGTATATCCAGTTTATGCTGTGTGCTTTGTGATAGGAAAATAATAATTGAGGGTATTGATATATCTCTTATATTATCTGATCTAAAAAGGATGTCAGCATAAGCTTGGTATTCAACATAGACTAACCAAATTATTGTTAAGGCTAAGTGATTTAGAATAGAGAAATCTAGGAAAGTGAGGAATATCCTAACCTTTCTATGATCGTGAATTGTCTAATAGACTACCGTTGAATGCATATAAACACTCTTATGTAGAATAAGACAAAGCAGATTCAGTTCTCCTAAATAAATGCTGCTAAGGATAATGATGATGAACTGGGACAGATGTCAAATACAAAGGAACGGTGATGTTTTAAATCCTATTATATTCAAATGCCCAAATATTATTAATAATACTGTGCTTGAATAATTTTTTTGCCTCACTCTGTCGCCCAGGCTGGAGGGCAGTGGCGCGATCTTGGCTCACTGCAACCTCCACCTCCGGAGTTCAAGCGATTCTCTTGCCTCAGCCTCCCGAGTAGCTGGGACTACAGGCGGCTGCCACCATGTCCGGTTAATTTTTGTATTTTTAGTAGAGACAGGGCTTCACCGTATTGGCCAGGCTGGTCTCGAACTCCTGACCTTGTGATCTGCCCACCTCAGCCTCCCAAAGTGAGATCTGCCTTAATACTCATGTTTCACATATGAGAAAACTGACATACAGAAAGAACAATTGACTTAGAGTTACATGGCAAGTCAATACTGAAGTATTAAGAGTTATCATTTGCCCAGACCAGTGTTTATCTTATAAATCGTCAGGTTTTGGTGAATCTCGTCCCCAAAAATAAGATGACATGATTTAGGAATGATTAGAAATGTCGGTTGATTTGTATATATTATCTTTTACCGATCTCTGAATCAAATTCACACCTAATAATGAACTGTCTTAGCATAATTCTATTCTATTTCAATTTTGTGAGTAAAAGGCCTAATAAAAAATTTATTTTGAAATCTGATCTCCAGATAACAATTTTTTTTCCACTCTGAATTTTGGTAAAATATGCATAACATACAATTTACCGTTTTAACCATTTTGAAGTTTTCAGTTCTGTGGCATTGAGTACACTCACATTGTTGTACAGCCACTGTCACCACCCATCTCCAGAATCTTTTTCGTCTCGCAAAATTAAACCTCTGTATCCATTAAACAATAAGTCCTCCTATTCCCCTCTTCCCCCAACTGCTGGCAACCACCATTCTCCTTTCTGTCCCTAGGACTTTCTCTTGCTACTCTTAGTTCCATATAATCTATGCTTATGAACATTCAAAAATGTTTTGTCTTCAAAGAAAACTTAGGGGAAGATTCTTTAAATTATTCACTTCCAATTAGTGTCTGAAGTGAGACTCTGTAACAGAGTTCTTCTGCCTGGAGGATCCACATTAGACTGGTTCTAGGTACTCAGTTTGTTGAGTTGTAAATGGCTGACACTTCAGATGGCAGGCAGGGAGACTCTGGTCTGCAGTGTGATTTGTGATAGGCTCTCCCACCTTGCCACAGTGCACAAGATGCTTCTGCAAATTACGGCCAAAAAGGAGTTATTCATATGTATGCCTTTCATGCCTTATAATTTTTTTCTTTTTTTTGAGACAGGGACTGTCACCCAAACTGGAGTGTAGTAGAGTGATCTCTTCTTACTACAGCCTCGACCTCCCAGACTCAAGCAATCTTCCCACCTCAGCCTCCCAAGTAGCTGGGACCACAGCTATGTGACACCACACCCACACCCAGGTAATTTTTGAATTTTTTTGTAGAGAAGGGGTTTTACCATGTTGCCAAGGCTGGTCTGGAACTCCTGAGCTCAAGCAATCCACCCACCACAGCCTCCCAAACTGCGCCTGGCCTCATGCCTTATATCTTCTTCACTGTTTTTAAAAAGTCTCCCTCTGTAGCCCAGGCTGGAGTGCAGTGGTGCAATCTTGGCTCACTGCAGTCTCCGTCTCCCAGGTTCAAGTGATTCTCAGGCCTCAACCTCCCTAGTAGCTGGGATTACAGCACCTGCCACCATGCTCAGCTACTTTTTGTAATTTTAGTAGAGACAGGGATTCACCATGTTGGCCAGGCTGGTCTCGAACTCCTGACCTCAAGTGATCTGCCCACCTTGGCCTCCCAAAGTGCTGGGATTACAGGCCTGAGTCACTGTGTCCAGCCCCCATGTCTTATATTTTACATAGTCACACCCACCTATTTTTTGTTTTCTTTGAAAATGCTAAACTTTAAGACCCAGTAATATTGTTTCAGAGGAGCCTAATTTACATATCACAAAGGAAATTTTATTTGTTATAAAACGCTGCTACCTATGTCAGAGGTGTTTGAACCAGGGTGACTTCCATCTCGAATAGGGGCTGGGTAAAATAAGGCTGAGACCAAGGCCAGACGCTGTGGCTCAGGCTTGTAATCCCAGCACTTTGGGAGGCCAAGGTGGATGGATCACCTGAGGTCAGGAGTTAAAGACCAGCCTGGCCAACATGGTGAAACCCCGTCTCTACTAAAAATACAAATATTGGGCGTGGTGGCAGGCACTTGTAGTCCCAGCTACTCTGGAGGCTGAGGCAGGAGAATCGCTTGAACCTGGGAGGCAGAGGTTGCAGTGAGCCGAGATAGCACCATTGCACTCCAGCCTGGACAACAAAAAAAAATTAAATTAAAAAAAAAAAGGTGATAGACCTACTGGCCACATTCCACAGATTAGGCATTCTTATCACAGGATGAAGAGGCTATATAGACTGTAAAGATCCTGCTGATAAAACAGGATATGGTCAAGAAGCCAGCCAAAATCCACCAAATCCAAGATGGCGATGAAAGTGACCCTTGGTTGTCCTCACTTCTCATTATACGCTAATTATAGTATATTCGCATGCTAAAAGACACTCCCACTTGCCACCACCGTGACAGTTTACAAATGCCATGGCAATGATAGGAAGTTTCCCTATGTAGTCTAAAAAGTGGAAGGGCCCTCAGTTCTGGGAAATATTTACCCCTTTCTCGGAAAACTCGTGAATAATCCACCCCTTGTTTAGCATATAATTGGTTGATTCCTGACCTCGTGTTTGCCTGCCTCGGCCTTCCAAAGTGTGGTTACAGGATGAGCCACCGATCCAGCTTTTTTATTTTTAATACATGGACTTGCCCTGAATTCTTTCTTGATCCAAGAACACTCTCTTGGGGTCTGGATCGGGACCCCTTTCTGATATCAGCTACATTTTTAGAGCCATGGTTTTGTCCAGAGTTTTAAGCCATTTTAGAATACTTGAGAGCAAATATAATGAAACTTACCAAGGTCAAAAGCACTGGTTTCTAACCTTTTCAAGGTTGGGATGAGACCTCCTTTTTCCAACATGTAAAAATGTTGTAGACAGCTGGACCTGGTGGCTCAGGCCTAAAATTCCACCGCTTTGGGAAGCCAAGGCAGGAGGATCACTTGAGCTCAAGGGTTCATGGGAGACCAGCCTGGGCAATATAGTGAGACTTCATCTCCACTAAAAAAATAAAATAAAAATAAAAAAATAAAATAAAATAAATAAAAAATATCTGTTTTCAGATAATCTTTGATGTACACCTGGATTTGTGGGCCCATTACAGTTAATTCATGGCCCTCCAGGGGTCTTGCTCACAAGTTGGAAACCACTGATCCAAGAAAACAAGCAAGTTCTAGCCCCAGCTCTATCTCTCACTAGCTATACAGCCTTGGGTAAATCATTCTACATGCTTCAGTTACCTCACCTTTTCAGTTACTGAAAAATGAGGAAACTGTTTTGCTTACTTCAGAAAATTTACAACGACTATAAGAATGAAATAATATACAAAGGATTGAAAGCTTAAACATGACACATAAAGTGACATAATTACGAAAGAATTTTATTTTATAGAAAACACATGGAAGCCTCACAGAGCACTCCTACACTCTGAAAATTTAACTAGAAAATCAACATATCATGAAAAATGCATGTAATTTGACGTGTCTTAAGAAAAGAACAACTAGCATTCCTGTATTTATAAGGATGCTCGTCAAGAACTGCTTGTAACAGCAAAAAACTGGAAACAACATACATTTCTTTTTTTTTTTTTTTTTTGAGACGAAGTCTCACTCTTGTTCCCCAGGCTGGAGTGCAATGGCTCAGTCTCGGCCCACTGCAACCTCCACCTCCCAGGTTCACGCGATTCTCCTGCCTCAGCCTCCTGAGTAGCTGGGATTATAGGCGCCTGCCACCATGACCGGCTAATTTTCATATTTTTAGTAGAGACAGGGTTTCACCATGTTGGCCAGGCTGGTCTCAAACTCCTGACCTCAGATGATCCACCCACCTCGGCCAGTCTCTCAAAGTGCTGGGATCACAGGCGTGAGCCACCGTGCCCAGCCAACAACATACATTTCTTAACATGGAAAGATGATATGTAAAATTTTTTTCACCAGTTTTCAAAACAATATTTCTGACTCCACTTTATTTTTTTAAATTCTGGAGTCAAATACTCTTTTCTTTTTTCTAGAGACAGAGCTGTGCTCTGTTGCCCAGACTGGAGAGCAGTGACACAATCATAGCTCACTGCACCCTCAAACTCCTGGGCTCAAGCAATCCATTCACCTTGGCCTCCCAAAGCACTGGGATTACAAGTACTAACCAAAGAACCCAACTTGGATTACAATATTTTAAAATGTTAGTTATAGCCAGGGAGTAGAATTACAGGTGATTTTTCTCTTGTAATTATTTTTTTTTTTTTTGCTGCACTTAAAAAAAAAAAGTTCTAATAAAAGTGTTTATTTTTATAAAAAGGACAAAATAGTAAAACTCTTCCTCCACATCAAAAAAAGAGAATGCCTCAAGCACATCAAAAGAAGGAAAAGAAAAAAAAAAAAAAAAAAAGAGCAAATTTGGGCTGTAGTCTAGGCTGGGCGTGGTTGCTCATGCCTATAATCCCAGCACTTTGGGAGGCTAAGCGGGGGGGCAGATCACTTGAGCCCCGGAGTTCAAGACCAGCCTGGGTAACATGGTGAAACCCCATCTCTACCTAAAATACAAAAATTAGCCCAGCATAGTGGCAGGCATCTGTAGCCCTAGCTAATCGAGAGGCTGAGGTGAGAGGATCACCTGAGCCTGGGAGGTGGAGGTTGCAGTGAGCTGAGATTGCACCACCATACTCCAGCCTGGGCAATAGGGCAAGACCCTAAAAAAAAAAAAAAAAAAAAAAAAAAAGGGCTGTAGTCTAGTTGATGGTATATATGTACATATGTCTTTATACATAAATATAAATATGCGTATATCTATATCTTAAGAGGTAACAGAATGACAGGTAGGAAAGAGAAATCAGAGAATAAAGAATCAGCACTGTCCACCCAAGAGAGCCCTATTGCTCCTGGTGGAGAAGCTGGGAGCCCAGGCCAATGCTCACAAGATGCCATAATCAATGTCCTGCCTTTCTCCAGTCCATGCTTACCCAGCAGCATTCTAATTTCAGTTTAGTTTTTTAAAAAATAAGTTTCCTCCTAAAGAAAAGAAACGCTGATTTTTAACATAACATGCTATTTGGTTTGCTTTAAAAGCATTTTTATCATTGTAAATTAACAAATCGGAATTCTGGCTGATATAACAAGCAGGTTCTAGCCCCAGCTCTATCTCTCACTAGCTATACAGCCTTGGGTAAATCATTCTACATGCTTCAGTTACCTCACCTTTTCAGTTACCGAAAAATGAGGAAACTGTTTTGCTTACTTCAGAAAATTTACAACGACTATAAGAATGAAATAATATACAAAGGATTGAAAGCTTAAACATGACACATAAAATAAAGTGACATAATTATGAAAGAATTTTATTTTATAGAAAACACATGGAAGCCTCACAGAGCACTCCTATACTCTGAAAATTTAACTAGAAAATCAACATATCATGAATAATGCATGTAATTTGACGTGTCTTAAGAAAAGACACGTCTTGGGACGTGTCTTGGGAATTTGGTTAATGCGAATACTTTGCTAAGGGACTGGATCACTTTAAGAATTTTGGGAAAAAATATATATTACGTTTCTGAGTTTGAAAAGCTGAACACCAAACAATGAAACCTGGTAATTTCATCAATGTAATTATAAGCTACAAGGTCTTATGACAGTCAACCAACTGGACTTCCCTAAGAAGCGATCCTATAATTCAATGTGTCACCTTTAGCATGAAATAAACACAGGGCAGATATGTCTTAGAGACATAATGGAGTTTTACAGTATGAACAATGGGTATAACATTTTAGCTATAATCCAGCGTTATCTCTCCTAGTCTGGAGATGTAGATAAAGACCAGAGAAAGTAAGTAGGTTATCTAAGATTATAATTGATAGTTCAAACTTGAAATTATAATTGGTGCCTCCTAGTCCGGGATATGAAACTATTTTCCCCAGCCTTTATGAAAGAATGTCACAGCTCTATATAGCACATATTCATGACTATATCTACCTTCCCTGTTTTAATAAGTGCTCATTGCGGCCGGGCGCAGTGGCTCACGCCTGTAATCCTAGCACTTTGGGAGGCCGAGGCGGGTGGATCACTTGAGGTCAGGAGTTCGAAACTGGCCTGACCAGCGTGGTGAAACCCCATCTCTACTAAAAATACAAAAAAATTAGCCGGGTGTGGTGGCGGGCGCCTATAATCCCAGCTACTTGGGAGGCTGAGGCAGGAGAATTGCTTGAACCCAGAAAGCAGAGGTTGCAGTGAGCTGAGATCGCGCCACTGCACTCCAACCTGGGTGACAGAGTCAGACTTTGTCTCAAAACAAACAAAAAAAAGTGTTCATTGAGTAGTATGTTCGAAGCACTCCGCTAGATTAAGATTTTTTTCAAATCTGCTCCGTAGGTTTTATAACATGAGTAGGCGTCTAACACTGAAAGTCGAATGGAGGAAAATATGCCTATTTACTAATAATCTAATACCTGCAAGGCACTATTCTAGACACACTATATCATACTTCATTTATTATTTACTAAAACCTTAGGCTGTGTCCCATATAAGTTCTCTAAGGATATCCTAAATGGATATACTTCATTCCATCAGATCATATCCAAGATTATCATTAAGTGAAAATTATCATTACTGTAAAGCATTTATTAATCATTTCATTATATATAACACTGAAGTACCACTATAACTGGACAATCTTAGAGTAATGGGTTATAAATATTCACTGAAAACAGAGACTGGAGACAATTACAGATCCTCTTTTGGGTGAATCAACAGTTGATACTTCAACAACAAAAGAGGCTTCTCTTCTCTCTTCTCACACACTTAAGCATTCTCTTAAAAACAAACAAACAAGGCCAAGGTGCGCTGGCTCACGCCTGTAATCTCAGCACTTTGGGAGGCTAAGGCGGGCAGATCATGAGGTCAGGAGATCGAGACCAGCCTGGGTAACACGGTGAAACCCCGTCTCTACTAAAAATACAAAAACAAAATTAGCCGGGCATGGTGGCAGGCACCTATAGTCCCAGCTACTCGGGAGGCTGAGGCAGAAGAATGGCGTGAACCCGGGAAACGGAGCTTGCAGTGAGCCAAGATCGCACCACTGCACTCCAGCCTGGGTGACAGAGTGAGTCTCAAAAACAAACAAACAAACAAAAAACAGGCCAGTCAAAGTGGCTCACACCTTTAATGCCAGCACTTTGGGAGGCCAAGGTGGGTGGATCACTTGAGGCCAGGAGTTCAAGACCAGCCTGGCCAGCGTGGCAAAACCCTGTCTCTACTAAAAATACAAATATTAGCTGAGCATCGTGGCGTATGCCTGTAATCCCAGCTACTTGGGAGGCTGAGGCATAAGAATCACTTAAACCCAGGAGGCAGAGGTTGCAGTGAGCTAAGCTAGCACCACTGCACTCCATCCTGTGTAACAGAGTGAGACTCTGTCTCAAAAATTAAACAAACTCACAAAAGACCATGCATTGTATGATTTCTTTGATGTGAAATATCCAGAATAGGCAAGTCTATAGAAACAGAAAGTATATTAATGGTTTCCTGGGGCTGTGAGTGGGAGGATGTTGGAGGAAAAGAGGAGTTACTGCTGTTGGATATGAGGAGGTGATAAAAATGTTCTAAAATTGTTTGTGGCAATGGTTGCACAACTCTGTAAATTTTCTAAAATCCATTGACTTACACACTTTAAACAGGTGAATTGTATGGTGTATTAATTATATCTCAATTAATTTATTTTTTTAAAGTTCTGAATTTCTGCTGTTCACTTGCACAACTCCTTCAGATTAACCCTGTGAGAAACTCTGTTAATAGCACTGGAAGGTTTTACCATTAATGAGGAGCTGTAACTTCAAAAAGCAATTGGTAATATATTATTAAAATGAATTCTAGTATGGGAGACAGAAATTTATAGAAACAATGGAGAGTGATAGATCAGTACCCTGACTGGGAGTTATTCATGTGCAACGTAAAAATCAATCACTGATCCAGTTCTTTATGAAACAATAATACAGAATATTCTAGTCCCCTCCAGGATTCTGTTGACTGTCCTCAATCAGCTCAATTGCTCTGCACTTCATTCATGAAAAAAGCACACTGTTGCCCACTGAGTCCTATTTGTATATCTCTGATCTTTCCTTCTTGGCTCTGCAGTTTCTTTATATTGCTTGGCAATGCCCTTTCGTCATTCCTTTTCCCACATGGCTTTAAAGATTTTTCTAGGACACCCTCCCCTCTTTAACACTTGAAAGAAGCAGCACCTACATACCCCAGAGAGCCCCAATTCAATAAGGTGACAGTGAGTGGTTCAGATGAATACCCTGATTAAGGATGAATAGAAGAATGTTCTTAATCTGTTGCTCTCTTAATCATTAGATTCCTGGAGGCACCTTTTTACTGGGACAGTATTAAATATTTCAATTATCTGGACATCCCCTTAAGAAATCTCTTGCTTTACCTCCCAAGATGAATTTTGAGGGAGGACCTTACCTGGCACAAACAGCAGTGGAGCTCCAAAGGCTACATTGGGTAGTTCCAGCCGGGACTCCCAGCCCCTCACCTCACTTGTTGAGGGCAGGGAAGGCTGCCGTGGTTTTCCCTTCCTGGGCTTGCCCATCCTGCTAATTTTAGGCTGCTTCCTCATGCGGCTGCCATGGGTATCAGAGCATGTGGCTCCCCTTGGAGGAGCTATTTTCTCCTGTGAGCCTCACTTGTTTCCAACTTCTCTCCCTTCCCCTCCCTGCTCCCCACCTCTGTAGGGTAGAGTTGTTTCATAGCAAAAAATAAAACATCTTTCAGAATCATACACTGATCTGCGTTTATTCCTGAATCTAAGACACCAAGGGAAACTTCACTTTTTCCCCCAAGGGAAACTTTTCATGTTAGATTTAATTGTACCTGCCAATAGCAAGTTTTCCAAATCATGTTTATTTAATGAATATTTGCTAAATTCCTACAATGAATAAGATCTTGCCCTTGGTCACTGGGATACAATGATGAGCAAAGCAAACTTGTATTTCACTGATGAAATCTTAATAACAGAGATTTATTAAACTTCTGCTATGTTCAGTGTTCTCTGTTAAGACTTTAAAATATAAAAATCAATAGGTAGAACCCCTTTCCTCAAAGAGCTCACAGATATTTCAATATGTAGAGAGAAATTCAAAGACATAGGTCTTATACATTCCTGTTGAGATTTAGAGATAATTAATGGATTCACTCATTCAATTAATCAGTAAAATTAGATTTGAGATTATTTTATGGACATAGTATTCTGTTAGGCACTGGAGACAATAAATAAAAGTATATCACGGGTCCCTTCCTTAGAAAGATAACAATCTAAACAAGGAACGATTGCTCAATTGACAAATATTTAATGGATATTTACTATATATATGTTCACAGTCTTCTCCATTAAGGACTTCTTGATAAGCAGTGTGTTTGCTTATGCAAATAACATATAAATATATAATTCCTTTGCTTTTTGGCAGTAATTATTTCTATCTTCATCCTTCCTACCATGGCCTCAGTTCAGGCTATCATCGATTCCAGCCTAGAATGATCCTTTTTCCTTAGCGACATTATTTTGAAAGATTTTATATACTAAATAAAATGTTCTGAGCTGAGGCAGGTGGATTACTTGAGGCCAGGAGTTTTGAGACCAGCCTGCCCAGCACGGTGAAACCCCATCTCTACTGAAAATACAAAAATTAGCTGGGCATGGTGGCAGGGGCCTGTAATCCCAGCTCAGGAGGCTGAGGCAAGAGAATCGCTTGATCCCTGGAGGCAGAGTTAGCAGTGAGCCATGATCGCACCACTGCACTCCAGCCTGGGCAACAGAGTGAGACTCTGTCTCAAAATAAATAAATAAACAAATAATTAAATAAAATAGTCTAACAATTTATTTCTTATATGTATTAGTCAAAAATAAATATTTGGTAACTACAGCTTCTGAGTATATGAAACAAGGGTAAAAAGATCCAAGTTCCTGACCTTCAGCTAGCAGTCTAGTGAGGGAGAAGACAGGAAATTGATTATGTTGAAGTGTGGCAAGCTCTGTAGCAGAGGATGGCACCAGAGAGGAGGGTGTTAACTGTCACAGACAGGCCAAGTCTTCATTAAGAAAGTACTGCCTAAGCTGAGTATTGAAAAACGAGAAACTTACTAGGTTAGGAGCAACATGAAAATTTAGGAAGATGTGAGAGAGCGTATTTCATGCCTCATAAAACAAAGATGAGGTGTGATTTGAGGAATGTGGCAGGGATGAGGTTGCAGAGGAGGACAAAGGCTTGATTATGAAGAACTTGAATGCCTAAATTATAAATGTTTTGAGGAGGTATGATCAAATCTGCATTTGAGAAAGATCACCCAGTGGCTGTGTGCTTGGACCAAAGGGCCAAGACTATAGGTAGTCTACAGACCAGGGAAAAAGTCCAGGCTGGAATAGATGATAGCTTGAACTGAGGCCATGGTAGGAGGAATGAAGATTGAAATCATTACTGCCAAAAAGCAAATGAATGATATCTTTATATGCTATTTGCATAAGCAAACACACTGCTTACCAACTTAAATGATATAAGTATGAAAGTGTAGTCGACAATATGAAAACTCTATGCAGCATCTCAACATTCTCCTTTCTATCCCCCTGAGCATTTTGCTCTTCTTTGGAGCCAGAGGAGTTGAAGAACCTGGAGAAGCCATTCTAGGCATTCAAAGCACAGGTGATGATTATTAACACAACAAGATACATCAGAATACGTTCAACTTAAGATTTGTATTCAACTTGGATAGAATAAGACTGAACATATCCATCATTTATTTCTATTTGTGGTTAACTGCCCCTGTAGGTTCATGGTCTGGCGTGTTTTCCATATGAACATAACTAAGCCCTCCAATACTTGGAAAGAGGTACTTAGCACCTTGTTGAGTAAAAATAGGTTACAAAACTCCAAGATCCATTGAGCAAACTTTCATTGACTTCTATGTGTATACAATATGTTTTGAAGTAAAGAAAAATATCAGGGCCAGGCACAGTGGTTCACACCTGTAATCCCAGCACTTTGGGAGGCCGAGGCAGGTGGATCACAAGGTCAAGAGTTCGAGACTAGCCTGGCCAATATGGTGAAACCCCGTCTCTACTAAAAATACAAAAATTAGCCAGGTGTGGTGGTGGGCGACTATAGTCCCAGCTACTCAGGAGGCTGAGGCAGGAGAATAGCTTGAACTGGGAGGCAGAGGTTGCAGTAAGCTGGGATCGTGCCATTGTACTCCAGCCTGGGTGACAGAGAAAGACTTCTTCTCAAAAAAAAAAAAAAAAAAATCAGAATGATGTTCAGTATAGTATTAGCAGTATGCATCTTGGGGTCATTTTTCTGATAGTTCTTTACTTCTTTACTGAATTATTTTAATTATTAACAATAAGCATTAATATTTAAAATAAAAGCTATTCTAATTTTTTCTTTTTGAGACAGGGTCTCACTCTGTCACCCAGGCTGGAGGGCAGTGGTGCAATTTCGGCTCACTACAACCTCTGCCTCCTGGGTTCGAGCAATTCTCCTGCCTCAGCCTCCCGAATAGCTGAGATTACAGGTGCCGCCACCACAGCTAATTAGCCCAGCTAATTTTTTTGTATTTTTAAAGTAGAGATGGAGTTCACCATGTAGGCCAGGATGGTCTCAAACTCCTGACCTCAAGCAATCCAACCACCTCAGCCTCCCAAAGTGCTGGAATTACAGACATGAGCCACCGTGCCCAGCCTGATTTTTTTAAAAATGGGAGTTCCCCATACTAAGCAAATTTAAAACAGAAGAGTTTTACACTTAAAAAAAAAATCATCTTATCCAGTCTATTTGTAAGTGAGTTAGAGAAGGATGACAAGATATTTCACCCTTATCATAGATTAATTCAATACATAATTATATTCTCTGATTATGCAGTCCTTTAAAAATAAACAAAGATGTTTCAACATTAAGAACAATTCTGACATTAACAATTCCTCAGGATTTCTATTTTATTGTCAACACTATCAGAGCTTGTGAATGGGAGCAGTTTGAAAGCTGCTCTTTGGAAGTTAGCTTGCTGGATAATGCTTCCTTTTATAGATTGAATAGATGAAGTTGTTTGTTGGAAGTGAACAGCACACAACACTTCAATTCACTTCTTAAGATCCTGTGTTTACAAAGAGTAATTTTTGTTTGGGTTTTTTTTTTAAAAAGTAGGTAAAACAGCAGCTTGAATTACATGGCATTTTTCTTGGGCAAACATTTCTGTCATTTCAATATGGTTAAACTCTATTTAGGCAATGTGGAGGTGGCAACTATAATTTGTCTTCTAGGAACACTCTGTCCTTCCTAGTCACTACTACTCAACTGTTCTGTCAGGCTATCAGATTTTACATTGAGATTATAAGAACATTTTTCAAACTCTAATGAAAATCTGTCCATAAAAATTGTGGTGTTTTATTTATTTCTGGATGCCAACTATTAGGACAATCTTTTTCATTTTTCTGAAAGAAGCACGAGTACCAATAGAGATTTTTTTTTTTTTTTTTTTTTTTTGAGACGGAGTCTCGCTCTGTCACCCAGGCTGGAGTGCAGTGGCGCAATCTCGGCTCACTGCAAGCTCTGCCTCCCGGGTTCACGCCATTCTCCTGCCTCAGCCTCTCCGAGTAGCTGGGACTACAGGCGCCCGCCACCACGCCCGGCTAATTTTTTTGTATTTTTAGTAGAGACGGGGTTTCACTGTGGTCTCGATCTCCTGACCTCGTGATCCGCCCGCCTCGGCCTCCCAAAGTGCTGGGATTACAAGCGTGAGCCACCGCGCCCGGCCAATAGAGATTTTTTTTTAAAATTTGCAATCACTGTGCATAAAAGTTACCTGTATGCTAAAGGCAACCAATAATTAGTTCTATAAACATAAGAAGTACACTAAACTTAAGGAAATTAGGGGCAGGGAGAATTAAAAAGCTTTTTCATTTCCTTACTTTTGTAGTTCTCCGTGCTGCTTTCATAAAAATTGTAATGCTTAGTTAAGATCTGAAATGTACTGTCAGTTTCCATTATAAAAGTGATAATCAACTGAGATGCTTAGCAAGGCTTTGTCTTTTATAACATTACTTTGAAAGTTATTAATAAGGGATTCAATAGATGAAGATATCCATGCTCTGGCTAATTGTTATCCAAAGCAGCAGTACTGTTAATTCGACACAGATCTGTAGTTACAATTAGTTTTAGTCCTAATTTTATTTAAGGGCAGTGAGGTATGCAATCTAAAAATATATGTATTCTTCCCAAATTTATATTTCTGACAGTTATATTAGAACTTTCAACCTCAGGTATCTTTATAGGACCCTTCGAAATCAGTAGCAACAAAATAGTTCAATTTGCTACTTGAAAGTATGACTGATAAGCTCTAATAGTTGAGATTCCTTCTTTGCTAGTCTCTGCTGTTGCTATGCTCTGTTTTCTTTAAAAGAAGATGCATAGATTTAAAGGAATCATATAAGTATAAATTCTACACTTTCATATTGTATTACTTTGGTGATGCTGACTATTAACTAGAACTCACAGAATCCTCATTTTAGGACTGCTGTGGTTTAAAGCTAATTTTAAAGCACAGCTTATCATGCATTTAAGTCTTTGATTCTAAACACAAATTTTATTTTTTACTGCCACAAAAAGCAGGGCAGTTTGAGAGCTTTCTCTGTTAAGAAAAAGTAGTAATTGAAGTAATCGCATTATAATTTCAAATGTATGAACACATCCCCACATACTGGTGAAGGGCTACATTACATGTGATTTTTCACATTTATTCCTGTTTGAATGCCATTTGAATTTTGAATTCCTATAATTAGGCAATGGAAGACAAACATAAAGAAATCACACAGAGTTATAAAAGGAGAACATTTAAAAATATTTCTGGTATTTATGATGCAAACAGTACTACTATTTCACACTGGGATACCAAGAAGGGAATTGAAGCCAGAATGTAAATTTGGAGCCAGAACGGATGTTGGGATAATCGTGAGGGTGAAAGTAGAGGAGTCCTACAATAAATAACCTGGAATTATCATTCTTCATGTGTAGATTAAGTGGCATATTCTGTGACATACAATATTCTCAATAAAATTGTTTTGCTTGCATCCATTAGAAAGAAGGGCCACGTTTTCTTGTCTGCTGTCTCATTTATGTGGCAGGAGCGAGCTATTTCTCCCATCTTACTCTTTTCTGGAACAGGCTCATACCTACCTAAGATAACAGAAAAAAGACTTTTTTTTTTTTCTTTGAGACAGAGTCTCTCTCTGTTGCCCAGGCTGGAGTGCAATGGCACAATCTTGGCTCACTGCAACCTCTGCCCCCAGGTTCAATCAATTCTCCTGCCTCAGCCTCCCAAGTAGCTGTGATTACAGGCGCCCACCACCACGCCCAGCTAATTTTTCTATTTTTAGTAGAGATGAGGTTTCACCATGTTGGCCAGGCTGGTCTCGAACTCCTGACCTCAGGTGATTTGCCTGCTTTGGCCTTCCAAAGTGCTGGGATTACAGGCGTGAGCTGCGGCGCCCAGCCACAAAAGGACTTTTTATAATGCAATTCAGAAGAAAAAAAGAAATGGCTATGGGCTGAATTGTGTTACACTCCTCAATCTGTCACCCCTGAATTCATATGGTAAAGTCCTAACCCCCAGTACCTCAGAATGTGACTGGATTTGGAGTTAGGTTCTTTAACGAGGTAATAAGGTAAAATGAGGTCATATGGGTGGGACCTAATCCAATATGACTTTATAAGAAGAGGAGTCTAGGACACAGGGACCACACAGACCAACGGAGGAAAACATGAACACACAGTGAGGAAGTGGCCATCTACAAGCCACGGAGAGAGGCCACAGAAGAAACCAAACCTGCTGACATCTTGATGTTGGACTCCAGAACTGTAAGAAAATAACTTTCTGGTGTTCACGCCATCCAATCTGTGGTATTTTATTATGGCAGCCCCACCAAACTAATATAGAAACTCACTCTTAATTTCTCAAACCTAAGATCAAAACAGAACATTTGCTTTTTCCTAGTCAAAACCTGTCCCCCTTTACTTCCCTCAGCAGTCATCCTCAATTTTGTAAATGTCATTTCTGTTCATCCAGTTGCTCAAGTCAGAAAACTACTAGTGGCCTAACATTTCTCATATGCTCTGATCCCCCCCACCACCCAAACCCTGCTTCACAATCCTGTTAATCCTATCTCCAAAGTTTCTTTTGAATCTACCTCTTCATCTCTGTCACTACCACAGTCCCCGCCATTATTATCTCCCATGTGGATTATTGAAAAAGCTTCCTCAGTAATCTAATTTTCTCCATCTTCTCTCTTCTCCAATCCAGCAATCCTGTCCAGTTCAGTAGCAGAAGGAATATTGTGGTCACTACCCCGTCTTCCGGCTTACAATTCTTGAGCAGTACTTGGAATAAAACCAAAATTAATGTGCCCTACTTGATCTAGCCTCTGACCATCCGATCCATCTTCTGCCTATCTCTGAACTTATCTAGTATCCCTGTGCTCCATCTACACTAATTTTTGCTCAGTTCCTGGAAAATGTCCAGTTCTTTCCTGCCTCAAGGGCTTCATTTTGCTCCCTCCACCTAGAATGTTTTAGGAGTTGATCCTTCTCTTCCTTTGTTTTCAGTTTTAATTGTAAAACTCCTCTACTGAGGCCTTCATTATCCATTCTACTTCAAGGATTCACTCTGTTATTCTCCATCTCTACCCCTTGTTTATATTTATTACAATTTGAAATACTTTTACCTGCCTGCCCACTTGTTTTTGTCTTTCTAATAGAATTGGAAGGGAGGTGCTCAGTAAAGACTTATTTAATGAATCTGGTAAAAGATTTGATGCCTTATGTATGTTTCAGGCTGAAGCCATAATGCTAGGCCAAAGGCCCAGGAGAAGGGATGATCATGGAAACCTTAAGAAAAAGGATGGAAAGAAGGGAACTCTCTACATGGAGGTACTCACTGAGGAACCAAACAAGGCATGGCTGTGCTTGACTGAATGAAGGTTTGCTTTCCAAACCTTGGAAAGCAAGAGTGAGTAAAAATGACTAGAGGAGGCTTTTCCAGTTGCCCACTCAAAGTGGACTCTGTGATTTGGTTACAGTTAGTGAAAAATATTTTTAGACAATAACATCATGTCTCTTCAAAGTTAATAATAAAAGGACTACACTTGCCACACATCTTTATTAAAGCTTACTTCACTATATTGTAATTTTTGGTTTTTGTGTCTCATTGACTAGAAAGTTCCTTGAAGACAAGATATTATTTTATCTCCCTTTGCATTGCCCAGAATCTAAGAGTTCCTTGTCCCATGTAAGTGCTCCACAAACATTTACTGAGTCCAGTGGTCCTGTCTAAAATCCATGAAACCAGAAGTTTATTTGGGCTATGTCCACAGTCTGTAATATGCAAATAGAAGAAAGCAAGAAAGAACTATAAGATGTGCAAGAACAATGAAAAGGTGAATGGGAAAATAGACTTTAGGGCAGGAAGAACTGTGGTGTCAATGAGAGGAAAATGAACACACACTTAGCAAATGTCCAGAATCCCAGGCTAAAAAGATTATCTGCAGGCAGAAGGTACATAGATAATGCTGGTCTTCATCTCTTCTGAAATGATGTTTTCAAAATATATGTTGCCCCATAAATCACCGGTTTTTCTTTAGGGTAATTGAGAGGTAGGTGCAAGTCACATTAAGTTTATAGAAAATTAAGATAATAAAACAGTAGTGGGTTGAATAGAGCTCCCCCAATTCATGTCCATCTGAAACTTCAGAATGTGACTTTATTTCAAAAATACAGTCATGCACTGCATAATGATATGTCAGTCAACAACAGTCCACATATAGGATGGTGTGATCCCATAAGATTACAATAGCATATTTTTACTGTAGCTTTTCTATGTTTAGATACACAAACACTTAGTGTACGATACAATTATGTTACAGTTGCCTGTGGTACTCAGTATAGTAACATGCTGTACAGGTTTGTAGCCAAGGAGCAATAGGCCATACCATATAACCTAGGTGTTTAGTAGGCTACACCATCTAGGTTTGTGTAAGTCACTCTATGTTGTTTACACAATGACAAAATCGCCTAACAATGCATTTTTTAGACAATATCCCATCATTAAGGGACGCATGACTGTAATGCCTTTGCAGATGTCATCAAATTATGGCTCTAGAGATGTAAAGAAGTTATAGATCTGATTAGGTGGGCCCTAAATTCAATGACATGGTGTTCTTAAAAGGGAAAGGAAAGAGGAAAGAAAGAAGAGATCACAGAGGCAGGGAAGGAGGCCACGTGAAGATGGAGGTTGAGATTGGAGTTATACTGCCACAAGCCAAGGAATGATGGGAGCCACCAAAAGCTAGAAAAGGCAAGGAAGGATTCTTCCTAAAGCCTTTGGAGGGAATGTAGCACTCCTAACACCTTGATTTTAGAATTCTTACCTCCAAAACCATGAGAGAATAAAGTCTGTTGTTTTAAGTCACCGAGTTTGTGGTAATTTGTTACAGCAGCCCTAGGAAATTAAATACAAGGATCAAAAGAAAACTGAGGGGTAATCTTTTAGTGGCACAAATGAACTCAAATTGGCATTCTCACGTACATAGTTCTAAAATGTCTGACACCTCTAAAAGCAATGCTTACCAAAACAGAAACTTCTAATTCACTTAAAGGAGTCAAATAATTCAGTATTTAACTCATAAGATCCTCCTGACACTCAATATTTAAAAAAATTCATAGAATTACAACCTTGACTTGAACTATATATAAATGTGAATATATACTTTGCAAATAAAAGGAAAATTTGATTCATTTGAAGTTCTGTATTTACTTTTAGATTAAGGATATAATTATGCATATTTACACTTTCAACCTCTTCTATTTTTGAAGCAAGTAAGATTTCTCTCTTATCCACAACTTTTTAAGCCGTAAGTTAAATATTTATAGAAATTTGGAAAATAGAGAAAACAATTGCTTCAAATTTCAACACTCTAACAATTTGTAGTATTTTGGTATATTTCTTTTCCATCTTTTAAAAACATGGCTACAAGCAAGAAACATACAATTTTGTATTCTACTTTTAAAAGAACCTTATAATTGTTATCATGTAAATTTTGCAGCAACACAGTCTTTCAAATCATAATTTTACCAGCCACATTCAATACCCATTTTCCCATGTTGGAACTTAGGTTGCTTTTATGTTTTTATTTTTTATTTTTGTTTTTTTAATACGGAACTTAGGCTGCTTTTAATTTTTTTATTTTTTATTTTTTGTTTTTTGAGATGGAGTTTTACTCTCGTCGCCCAGGCTGGAGTGCAATGGTGCGAATTTGGCTCACTGCATCCTCTGCCTCCTGGGTTCAAGTGATTCTCCTGCCTCAACCTCCTGAGTAGTTGGGATTACAGGTGCACACCACCAAGCCCAGCTAATTTTTGCATTTTTAGTAGAGATGCGGTTTCACCATGTTGGCCAGGCTGGCCTTAAACTCCTGACCTCAGGTGATCCGCCTGCCTGGGCCTCTCAAAGTGCTAGGATTACATGCATGGGCCACCATGCCCGGCTGGCTGCTTTTAATTTTTCCTATGGGAAATAACACTGCAATAAAAATCTTGTTCATACTTTCATTCACCCACCCCCATGTTTTTATCTATCCTGCTAGACTTGGGAGGGTGTGACATAGTAGGTGCTCAATAAACATTTGTTGAATGCATCTTGTATTTAGGACAGAATCCAGAAGTAATATTGTACATGTAAATGGTTTAGGGCAATGTCTCACAATAAATATTGCTATTATTATGAACTATTATTAAATGAAATTTACTGGCTCTTGAAATATATTGCCAAATTTACTTATTAAAAGGTTGTGATAATTTACAATGCTGCCAGCACCATTAATTAATTAATTCAAGAAGTGGTTTTTTTTTTTTTTTTTTTTTTAGAGACAGGGTCTCTTACTCTGTTGCCCAGGCTGGAGTGCAGTGGCACAATCTCCACTCACTGCAACCTTTGTCTCCTCGACTCAAGCAATCTTCCCACCTCAGCCTCCTGAGTAGCTGTGACCACAGGTTCACACCACCCCATCCAGCTAATTTTTGTCTTTTTCTTGGAGACGTGGTTTCACCATTGTTGCCAGACTGGTCACGAACTCCTGAGCTCAAGGCAATCTGCCCGCCTCAGCCTCCCAAAGGGCTGGGATTATAGATCTGACCCACTGCACCCAGCCTCAGAAGTATATATTTAGCACTTGCTGTGGGCCAGGAGCTGTTCAAGATCCTCGGGGATAGAGCACGGAGCAAAACAGACAAAATCACTGACTTTATGAGTTTTCATTCTAATGGAGGAGGTGAAGTTAAATATCTATTTAAGTAATATGTAAATAGATTGTATATAACTGCTTATCCATTTTCTTAGTTATATATTTTTATATGATAAGCAAATACATATTTATGAATTATATATTAAAATGTCAGTTTGTTATAATGGGTATGAAGGAAAAGCAAGCAGGATAAGATGATAGGGAGAGAGGGAATGGTTTTTTGGATAGGCTGACCAGGGAAGTCTGTAGAGGTGACATGAGTAGAGACCTGAGTGAAGAAAATGAGGTGAGATCCAGCAGGAGCAGTATGGCTGGAAGGAAGGGAGAAAGAGAAAGAGTGGAAGGAGAATGAATACTACTTTTAGATGTCTCTCAACAGTCTAAGCATTATTTTTTTAAATAAAAATAGGTAAAAAAATACTCTGTTATGAATTAAAATTATTTTCTTTCTGGTCATATGGACTGCATTCTCTTACTAGTAATTCAGGAGAAATACTACTAGTAATAGTAAAAGCTAACATTTACAAAACTCCTGCCACATACAAGGCACTGTATGTGTCATTTTACTGGCTTCACAACAACCCAGTGAGATATGGATTACGAACATAATTATAAAAATTATGGCTGAGATGTAATATTCTGTAAAACAGACCATTAGTAAATGCCTCTGTGTTTGGGGGGATAGAAGGACAGAGGTCTGAGGAAAGCTTATAGGGTTTAGGCTCTGAATTCAGATAAACCAGCACCAGATATCATATTCACCAATATCTCATGCTGCATTTATACAAGAAATTTACATTATTCTAATAACCCTAGGATCCTATACTTGTTTCATCTTAAAGATAATCACATGCTACTTTCTAAAATCTTGCACCATAGTTTCACAGATTTATAAGGTTAAAAGGAACATGGAAAAATGTCCATTCCACTTTCTACAAGCAAGATCTATCTTTAAAAATATTCCAGATAGATATACATCCAGGTGGAAGAGACAGCTGTCCACCAATTCATGCTCTTCCTTCCGCAGCATGAAGTAGTACTTGGGAACTCAGGGACTATGCTTCCCAGCACCCTTGTTTCTAGGGGCGGAGTTCTGTTTTGTGTATAGTAGTCATATGTGGCATTTCCCAGACAAGGATTTTAAGAAGCTCACCCTCCCTCCATCTTCTCAGGCCCCTGGAAATCAGTTTTCACTCATTAGGAACACTTATTTGGACTGCTAAAAAGGTTAAAAAATACACTTATATTAAGCCACTCACATTTCAATTTTTATGTATTATAGCATCAAGTGTATATCTCAAAGATCCTGAATTCCATAACTTCCCTTTTAATGATATATTCTGAGGCAACAAGCCCTTAAGGGTAAAAGACCACAAACAAAAATCCTACAAGAGGCCTGGCTGGTGGCTCACACCTGTAGTCCCAGTACTCTGGTAGGCCAAGGTGGGTGGATTACTAGAGCCCAGGAGTTGTAGATTACCCTGGGCAACATGGCAAGACCCTGTCTCTACAAAAAATACAAAAACTAGCCAAGTGTGGTGGCATGTGTCTGTAGTCCCAGCTACTCAGGAGGCTGAGATGAGAGGATCCCTTGAGCCCAGGAGGTGTAGACTGCGGTGAGCCAAGATGAGCAGAGCAAGATGCTGTCTCAAAAAAAAAAAAAAAAAAAGAAGGCCAACAAGAGCAATGAAGCTCTCAAAATATGAGTATCTTTTGTGAACATTCCTACTATTTCTAATGTTGAAATTATGCTTTCCTTGCTTAAGCATCTTGTCATTCTACATTCATTTCTGTAACATACTGTTGTGGGTTAAATTTGATCCCTCAAAAGATAAGCTGAAGTCCTAACCTCCAGTACCTGTGAATGTGAACTTTTTTTTTTTTTTGAGATGGAGTTTTGCTCTTGTTGCCCAGGCTGGAGTGCAATGGCACCATTGCTCTAGGCTCACCACAAAACCTCCGTCTCCCAGGTTCAAGCGATTCTCCTGCCTCAGCCTCCTGAGGAGATGGGATCACAGGAATGCGCCACCACGCCCGGCTAATTTTGTATTTTTTCAGTAGAGACAGGGTTTCTGCATATTGGTCAGGCTGGTCTCGAACTCCCGACCTCAGGGGATCCGCCCGCCTCGGCCTCCCAAAGTGCTGGGATTAGAGGCGTGAGCCACTGTGCCCGGCCAAATGTGACCTTTAATTGGAAATGAATTCTTCGCAGATGTAATAACGTTAAGATGAGGTCATAATGGATCAGAGTAGGCTCTAATCCAATGTCCGGTGTCCTTATAAAAGAAGGAAATTTGGACATAGACACACAGAGAAAACAAGGTGAAGAAGGATGCTTCTACAAGGATTGCCAAGGATTGCTGGCAACCACCAGAAGCTAGCAGAGAAGCCTGGAAAAGATTATCTCTCAGAGACCCCAAGAGAGAACCAACCTTGCTTTCACCTTGATTTTGAACTTCTGGTCTTCAGAACTGTGAGACAATAAATTTCTGTTGTTTTAAGCCACCCAATCTGTTTTAATTTATATGGCAAGCCTAGGACATGAATACACACACTTTAACATATTCTAGCACAGACAGTTCTTATCTAAAACATGTTTTTCAACAAGAGATAAAGAAACAGGCCAGGCGCGGTGGCTCACGCCTGTAATCCCAGCACTTTGGGAGGCCGAGGCAGGTGGATCGCCTGAGGTAACGAGTTTGAGACCAGCTTGGCCAATATGGCGAAACCTCGTCTCTACTAAAAATACAAAAATTAGGGCCGGGCGCGGTGGCTCACGCCTGTAATCCCAGCACTTTGGGAGGCTGAGGCGGGCGGATCACGAGGTCAGGAGATCGAGACCATCCTGGCTAACACGGTGAAACCCCGTCTCTACTAAAAATACAAAAAAAATTTAGCCGGGCGTGGTGGCGGGTGCCTGTAGTCCCAGCTACCCGGGAGGCTGAGGCAGGAGAATGGCGGAACCCCGGGCGGCGGAGCCTGCAGTGAGCTGAGATCGCGCCACTGCACTCCAGCCTGGGTGAAAGAGCGAGACTCCGTCTCAAAAAAAACAAAAAAAACAAAAATTAGCTGGGCATGGCGGCGCATGTCCATTGTCCCAGCTACTCAGGAGGCTAAGGCGGAAGTTCCAGTGAACTGAGATCGCACCATTGCACTCCAGCCTTGGGGAACAGAGCGAGACTCTGTCTCAAAAAGTAAATAAATAAATAAATAAAAATAAGAAAAGAAAAAGAAAGATGGCCTATTTGTGGAACTTCTTCTAGGTACTGAATATTCATTCTAGCAATACCCAACTTACAATTTCAAAAGTGCATTGTTTCAAGTTCTCCTGCTTTTTAAGAAGTTAAGGCTGGCCTAGGAGATCCAGACTTCGTTTTTATGAATCAGGGACTGCAGCCAAATGTGTAATTTTCTCTGATAGAATGAGGCCCTGCAATTCAAGCCTATCTTTCAGGGAGAGTGTAGAAAGTGATGGTAGCCAACACTGCACAAGGAACCTGAACCGGTGGTGGTGGTAGAGTAGCTTCAGCCATTGCCATCAATACATCTCACATCCTCAGGCTGGCTCCAGTTGAGGCCATGGGATAAAATAACTCTTCACCAGTCTTTATGTTCATAATTGTGATGTTTCATCTGCTACTTTAAAATCTCCTTGGGAAAAGAGAGAGTAAAATAATAAAAAGACTAGCTAGCATCCATGAGCACAAAGACAAACCAAAAAACAAAGTGATTTTCTTCATGAAAAGGCTCTGTGCACGCCGAAGCATTCTCAAAAACAGTTGACATCTTCTTCGTTTGTCTTCGCAAACTCCAACTTTCTGTATTTGGCTTTTCCCTCTTAAGGCACGCAGCACACCGCGCAGGCGCCTGTGGCCAGGCCCTCGGGTAAGATTCAGGCGCAGGCGCTGGGGCCGGGAAGTGGGCGGGCTCGCGCGCGTGCTCTGCGGTTCACTTCCGGCCAGCCCCTCCCCCGCCTACCTCGCGTGGCCACCTCCCCCTCTGCCTTCTCCTACCCAGTCTCTTCCCCAACTATCCCCACCCCTCGTGCTCTCCGCCCCACTTGCCTCCCGTTCTTCCCCGCCCGCTCCATCCGGGTCGCTGACGGCTGTCTCTGGACTGGACAGCAGTGGCGTCCGCTTTTCTCTAAGGAACCGGGTAAAGTTTCCCAGGGGCCGGGGAGGGGAGCAGCGGAGCAGCGGCACAGACGCCGGAGGTGCCCTAGTGATCGTCGCCACTGGCTGACGGAGGAGGGTCCCAGGAGCCGGAGACATGCTTCAGCGACCGCGTTGCCTTGCTCTCTGGGCAGGGGCCGCCCCCCGTCACCTTGGGCTTCCCCTGCCCTGAAGGGCTGGGCGAGTTGTGGCCCCAGTGGGTTCGGGGGCGTGTGACGGCGTTAGGGAGGGGCAGGCCGGGCTGGGCGGATGCAGGCCGGCCCGGCGTAGGGCGCTTTCTCAGCGCTTCCTGGGGGTGAGGGGCGTGGGGCGAGGGCAGGGTTGTGGCTCCCTGGCCCCGGGGCTGGAATGTCGCACCTCCCTGGGGATGGGCTTCTCTCAGGTTGAGGCGGCGGACTGCCAGGCCTCGGCCGCCGGCCTCTGAAGCTGTTGCGAGCGGCCGGTTGCGGTAGTCATCTGCTTGGCCGCGAGATTGGGTGTGTGCAGATGATTTCTCTTTCCCAGTCCCCATGAGCTGATCCGTGTGCACGTTCAGGGAAAGACGGGACTAAACTGCTTCTCATTTCCCTACCTGTTGCTGGCGAGAGGACGCCTCTGTGTTTTAAAGAAAAGGGTGGTTAAACCTCGCGCGCTGAAGTCGGGGTATTTTCCTGTATTACTCTTATTTTATTTTTAAATATGGGAAGACAATGCAGAACTCTTGGGAATTGTCGAGTTCTGATGCCCCAAAAGAGTGAAATCAAACTTCTGTTAATGGATGATGGGTCGTGGAATGGGACACCTTGGGCACTTGCTAACAGGAACGTAGGAAAATTGGGGTTGAAACTTCGCAGGCTCTGTAAGAATGTGGATGGCTACTACAGAATAAGGCTGACTTCCTGTAATTATGATATTTAGTAACGCGATGTGTTTAAAAGTCTACGTATGTATAGATGAAGTGGACTCTGTTATTTGTATCTTTCTTTACAAGTGAAGAAATATTCAGTCAGTGTGCTGGAAAGTTCTACAGATTTCGCCATCAGACTATCAGTGCCCCAGCCCCCATTCCTGTTCTTGAAAAATCTGCAGTGCTGGAGTTATTTGCAATTCCCCCCCGCCAATCTTTAAATAATTGTCTCAGAGGTATAGATAGATATAGATTGCCCACGGGAGATTTTTTTAGTCCCGGTTACCACTTGTAATAAAAGAGGTTGAATTTTGGAGAGAATTGATATTTAAATTGCATGTTTTTTTCTGTATTATACTTATGCACATTGATTTAGTTTTAAAATTAAATTAGTGAGGTTGGAATGTTAGTATTTTGATTTGAAAAATGGGATCTTTGGAGGTGATTTAAGATTATGGTTTGGTAAGAGAATCTTCATTTTCTCTCTGGCCTAAAGAATAATTGGGAGAGTCGTTTAAATTGTGGAAAATTGCTTTAAATTTCCATTATTGGTTTTATTTCTGTTACAGATAAGAACTCCATTTTCTGTTGATGTGGAGGTAGGTATTAGAAGGCTTAATTATACTAGGATTTGAGGGAGATTGCAAGGTTATGTTTCTGCAGTTGGCTAAATTTTTCACTATGTGTGTTTGCTTTTTGGGCAGTGGAAAGATGTCTTATTTCTTGCTCCCATTGAAATTATTTAAAGCAAAAAGTAGAAAAAATTGCGATTAATTTCATCAAGGTACTTATTCCTGTTAGTTTAGTCTATCACAAGATAACCAGAAGTCAAAACTAGTTAATGTGTTTTAAATTTTGCAAAGGATCATAGAAAGTGACATATTTTCCCTAAAAATTTCTGTATGATACATTTTTAAAAATACAACTGATTGGTTTTTGAAACTGTATGATACTTACGTAGCATGTTATAAAGCATATTTAATGTTTACCATGTAACAATTATTGTAGAGTAGCACTTGAAAGAGCAATTATATATCCTTTTTTCTTTGAAGTCATATTAACTTCTTTCTATTTCCCCAGACATAGGGTACCTCCAACTTTCCGGGGTTTCAGAAGAGAATTTTTTATTGAAACTGGAAGACCAAAATAATTACAAGCATGTTGTGCTGGGGAAATGCATCCTTTGGACAGCTAGGTTTGGGTGGAATTGATGAAGAAATTGTACTAGAGCCCAGAAAAAGTGACTTCTTTATAAATAAAAAGGTCCGAGATGTAGGATGTGGACTCAGACATACTGTGTTTGTTCTGGATGATGGAACAGTGTACACATGTGGATGTAATGATCTAGGACAGCTAGGTCATGAAAAATCCAGAAAGAAACCAGGTAAGTTGAAACGTTTTTGAAATTTGCTATTTCTAATAATTATATCATTTTAAATTTGAATCATATAATTTCTCTAGTTGTAACTATATGTTTATCAAGCTTTAAAAGCAAAGTAGAAGTTATGTATTTCCATTATATTTGTATATTTGTATAGTTCTAAGTACTTTATGTTGTGGTTTCTTTTTTTTTTACTACTAGTATTATAAAACCTTATTTTGTATTACGATATAAAACAATAAAGAAAATCAGCCTGCAGTATATATATCTTTGGTACAGAGTGTATAGTATGCAGGTCCTCTTTAATAAATTCTGTTCGGCCACCGTGGATAGATTTTAAATGCATAATTTACTCTGTGTTTACCTTACTTTGGGAGGGGGGAAGAAAACAAGACGAAAGCCTTTTACTTGGACTTGCTTGCCTAAAATATATTTTTATTCTTTTTATCCCTCTGTCATAGTATTTTAAATATGTAATTTTATTTGGTTTAATTAGAAATATCTTTTATTCCTCTTATCTTCTACTTTCTGTAGCATTGCTAGCTATTAAAGATTTTGTGACTATGAAGTGTCCTGATTTTGTAGTAGTTGTACAAGCAAATTAAATAATTTGTAGGGTAATGAGAATTTTGAGGAATTTGGTCACATTTCATGTTCTGTTTTCCTGGATATTGTATTTTAAAATCAAATATTTCTACATTTAGGAATATCATTGTTATATGAGTTTTGCTTTCAATTATGATAACTAAAAGTTAATTTCAGGTGGTAAATTCAGATGAGACTGCAGCTATACGGACTTACAGTTTCTTTTAACTGTAACAATAATGGCACTTCAGTATTTTCTATGGCAGTTATTTCATCAGTTTATTATTTAAGTGGTTTCTGTTGTTACTCAACTTTTGAGAGATTAATGTAATCTAAGATATTCAGGCATTAAATTAAGGCACGATTCATCCTTCACATCATCTCACGACCATGCCAAATCTCACTTTTCTAACTTGCAAATACTGTATCGTTTTCATTCTTTCTTTGTGGTTAAGGTCTTAGTGTATTTTCTTCTGCCTTAATTTGTAATTTATTTTTTATTGGATAAATGATAGTGACATTCATAAAATAGATTTTTAATTCCTGCAGAACTCAAAGTAAACGGCAGCTTTCTTGTACTCTACCTGTCTAAGAACATTTTATGGATTCCTACCAGATTTTCATAATCTCAGGCATTGAGGTGGTCATATTGGTAGAAATGAATGGTAATTTACTGATACGCATTTGATGATTGTCTCTGCTCCAGAGACAAATGGGCCCTTTACTATTTTTGCTTAGCTTGGAATGCTGCCTCAGGTTGAGATTTTTCATGGTACGGAGGCTGCTGCTGTTCTTTGTACTTTAGCATACCCCATAGAAATAACTGAACATCTCTATGTATTACTTTAATAATTTCTGAAAGGCCATAGGGCAAGTAGAAAGTAAGAAGGCAGCACATAGAAATTGCCAGTATAGTTACTTACGTCTCCTGAGGTTTAAAATGTTTAAGTGTTAGAGGTAGACACTGCGTACTAGTAGTGTAATGATTATAGTGCCAGGAACAGCCTCCAACTATATAGATGAGATCTGAGAAACTTAACTAGCTAGAATAGGTTTCTTTGTGGTCATGTTGACATTGTGATGATTGCATTGTGACATCTATATCATCTTGATTCATCCTGGAAGCATTATTTGGTAATGTAAAGTTGGGGCGGTGGGTTTCCCTAATTTGGGATACCTCTTTAGGATTGCCTCATTGTTGTCCCAGTTACACCACAGCCTATGGAAGAGAAAAGTGACAGGCATTAACTTTGTCTTTGAGAAATTTAGAGTCTGTGTTGGGAGTTAAGGTGTACATGAACAACTGGAGAGAATTGGAAATTAGACATGATGTGCCATGTACTTTGAGCCTAGGACATTTAAATGATGGGAAATATTATGGGATAGAATTAAAGTAAGATTTCTGGGAGAAAATGAAGGCTTACGTTTAATTCTATTGGTGATCACATAAACAGCTAGGAAATAAGTCTGGAGCTGAGATAGCTTAGTTTTGTAGAAGGGGAGGTCCTGATCCTGAGAAAAGCTTTTTATTATCAGAAGTTCTGGTTCGATGATATATTGAAGTGAACCTAGGTTTCAGAGGGAAGAGAAGTTCAAAAAGTAGTAGCTGCTCTGATAGGAACTTCGTCTTTTAATCTCAGCCTTGATTGAAGATTTATTTATTTATTTATTTTTATTTTTATTTTTTTTGAGACAGAGTTTCGCTCTTGTTGCCCAGGCTGGAGTGCAATGGCGCCATCTCGGCTCACCGCAACCTCTGCCTCCCAGGTTCAAGCAATTCTCCTGCCTCAGCCTCCTGAATAGCTGGGATTACAGGCGCCCATCACAATGCCTGGCTACTTTTCATATTTTTAGTAGAGATGGGGTTTTACCATGTTGGCCAGGCTGGTCTCGAACTCCTGACCTCAGGTGATCCGCCTGCCTTGGCCTCCCAAAGTGCTGGAATTACAGGCATGAGCCACTGCTCCTGGCCTAAGATGTTTTTTAAATACTGTTTTTAACTAAATTTTAAGAATGTTTTTAACTAAAGTTATTTGTATTTGGAATAATTTGTTAATGATTTAATTGTGTCATTTCCCCAACCCCTTTTTAAATTTGTGAATTTGAGGACTGGATTAAAAGATAAAAAGTTGTTGGATCTTATTTATTTTAAAGTCTTCTCGTAATTGAGCAAGTTGGTTATATTTCTGGGACCATGTAATCAACATAGTTCACTTCCCAGGAGGTTTTTTTTGTTGTTGTTTTGTTTTGTTTTGTTTGAGACAGTCTCACTCTGTTGCCCAGGCTGGAATGCAGTGGCACGATCTCCGCTCACTGCAACCTCCGCCTCCCAGGTTCAAGCGATTCTCCTGCCTCAGCCTTCCAAGTAGCTGGGACTATAGGTGCGTGCCACCATGCCCAGATAATTTTTTATATTTTTAGTAGGGACGGGGTTTCACCTTGTTAGACAGGATGGTCTTGATATCCTGACCTCGTGATCTGCCCGCCTTGGCCTCCCAGAGTGCTGGGATTACAGGCGTGAGCCACCGTGCCCAGCTGACTTCACAAGAACTTTAAATTTGTGTCAGAAAGCAGACAGAATGGAGGGAACTAAGAATTGTTTCTTTACATAGATGGGCTTTATAAATATACATATTCCGTAACTAATAAGGAATGAAAGAGAAATAGGTAGTCTTATTAAGGATAAATTATTCTCAAGATTCATGATAACCTACTGGAGGACTTGGCCTGACAATATAGTGAATAGATTTAACCTGTGGCCTGTTGAAAAGAGGTGTTTCTGTTCTGGACTTTTTAGGAACCACATAGAAAGATTTAACTGAATTCCTTTATTATACTAAAGGTGCAGATTATGTTCATGTTCATCTCTGTTGTCTTGTATATGTATGTCCTTTCTAACATTACTGGCTTTTTCTGAATTATTTCCAGAGAAGTGAATGTCTGTTTCACTTTCATGTTTTTTTCTTCATAAGAACTTTAAAATACTTTTTAAGCTAATGTCTCAATTTTTAAATTTATAGCTAACAAATATATTTAATCTTCAGTGTGCTAGACCAGTCCATTTAAATGAATTTTTTTTATACTTTCAAATTCAGTTCTGAAGATTTTAAGTATGGGAAGTATACGTTTCTTTACAAGATCCTTTTCTTACTGTATATCTAATCATAGGTATAACTTGGTTACCATGGTCCTAACTATGTTTCGCACATTGATTTCCATTTGTTTCATGTTAGAAACAGTACTAAGCTGTTCTGTGACCATAATTTGTAAATAAAGTGGTGTTCTGTTTAAAAACAAGCCCTGTTATCTAAAAAATAGTTTTTTGTGTTTTACAACATTCTTTCAAATGGAGTATCTCATTTAATTCTCACAACAGTTGTATGTAGCTAAGGCAGGTATCATGGTCCGCGTTTTGCAGATGAGGACACTGAGGTTAAAAGAGATTAAGAGACTAATAGGGTCACTTGGCTAGCACATCTTGAGACCACCCTAAATCTTGTGGTTTTTATCCTTAATCTCACAAATCTTTTCCTTTGCTACATTTAGAAGGTAGAAGAATGTTTGTTCACCTTTGAGGAAGCTGGTTTCCATCAGTATTTTATTGTAATTCTGAGGGGTTTTTATTTTTTATTTTTTTTTTTGAGATGGGGTCTTACTCTGTTGCTTAGGCTAGAGTGCAGTGGCGTGATAATAGCTCACTGTAGCCTTGGACTCCTGGGCTCAAGTGATCCTCCTGCCTCAGCTTCCCCAGTAGTTGGGACTACATTTATGTGCCACCATGCCTGGCTAATTTTTTTTTTTTTTTTTTTGAAACGGAGTCTTGCTCTGTCACCCAGGCTGGTGTGCAGTGGTGTGATCTCTGCTCACTGCAACCTCCACCTCCCGGGTTCAAATGATTCTCCTGTCTCAGCCTCCCAAGTAGCTGGGACTACAGGTGTGTGCCACCACACCCAGCTAATTTTTTTGTATTTTTAGTAGAGACAGGGTTTCACCATGTTGGCCAGGGTGGTCTCGAACTCCTGACCTCAGGTGATCTGCCCACCTCGGTCTCCCAAAGTGCTGGGATTACAGGCATGAGCCACCAGGCCTGGCCAATTTTTTTTTGTTTGTTAGAGATGGGGGTCTCTTTATGTTGCCCAGTCTGGTCTCAAACTCCAGTCCTCAAGCTATCCTCCTGCCCTGGTTTCCCCAAATTGCTGGGATTTATAGGGATGAGCTACTGTGGCAGCCAAGAAAAATCTTTTAAAAATTACTATCTTATAACTAAGGTTATACAATGAAGATAGCATATTTTATTATCTTCCCCCTTGTGCACAAACTTAAAAATCATTTTAAGAACTGATAAGAAGATTGAGAGTTCTATTTTCAAGATGTATTATTGTACCAACAAAAACTAAAAAATTCAAATATGTATAGTGTATTACTGAATGGAAGACTAACTTGATTGGCAGAGTTTATAGGTAATAGTTTTAATAGTATGATAAAATTTATTGTGGTTTATGTTGAACTCTTTTTAAAGGTGATGAGCATTGATTCTGTGTTTTCCATATCCTCGAATGGTAATTTCTACTGTTGAGTCATTCCAATAAAAGCATTTTGGTCACATAGTAGTGATTACTTGGCTTGCCTTTCTTGCTTCTTCATTTTTCTGACCTGTTCTCTCTGTTCATAAAACAAATCTATAAATGAACTGCTCCTTAAAATATAGTTGAAATTTAAAAAGTAATATAGGAAAATATAACTATGGGAAGTAAAGTTACTCACTTAAGGGTGGGTTAAAAATAAAAATACCAGATTATCCCACACATTTCTTACTGAACCAGAACATTTAAACCAAAGAAGCTCATTGTGTTTTATAACTCCCGGTTTTCACAATACCTTCTAAGGAAGAGAAAGATGTGGATGATAGATTTGAAAAAAGTAATTACTTGGGTCAGGAGTGGAGGCTTGCTTTGAACGCTTTATTTACTTTGAGAAAGGTTAGTGCCCAAGAATCACAGTGTCAAGGGTAGGAAAAAAAAATCATAATGCAAACAGATGACTGCTGTTAGAGAAATGTATAATAATACTTTGTGTAGGACCCTACATCTGAGGAATTTCAAAAGCATGACACAGTAACTCATGGTTCCTTTCAAAATGCTTGTGACACAATTTGCAAGAATTATCCTCATCTTAGGGGATAAATTTACGGAGAAATGGCAGCACAAGTTGGTAAGTAACTTGTCAAAATAGCAGATGACTGGTGAACAGCTATAAGTTGAATCTGAAAGTTAGAGTCTACCAGTCTCCTACCTTATTCACTAAATTGTGCTTATGTTTAGAATTATTTACAGTAATATCTTCTGTTTGAGGCAGATCAAATACTAGTGCACAGATTGTTTCCCTGCCATTCGATTTGATAGCCTGTTAAATCATTATTTTATGAAGATGCTTACATTCTGATACCACTTTAATACTTCAGTATAACTGTGTGGTATGAAGAATATTTAAACAAACGAACAGAAACTTAACTATGGTAATACCCGGTCTTTTCTCTTTTCTGTTTGATATTGTATATATCCCCCTGTCTAACTGCTATGCTGTACTACAATCCAAGGTCCATAGTAACTGACTTGCAGAATTGATTTGGTGGCTAACCTTGGAACTTGGATTAGTTATGTTGTATAAAGTCTGCCATGTAGATACATGCGTCTCTCTCTAAGATGCATTGGTTTGGTGGATGCTTTATAAAACTCTTAAAACCTACACAGAAGACAAAAATAGCAGTAGATGCCTAATCTGAGCAGTCTAACAAAGGGAAGCTTCTTTAAAGGACTTGGAACCAGTGATTTTCTCTTGAGTATGTTAGTGTTTTTACATGATTAGAAGTGAGCCACATACTTTCCTTAAAAGATCAGCAGTGTAGTAGATTTTGGTTTCACAATTTGGGTACTTAGCAGATTCTTGTTGTAGATGGCAGTCTAGGTAGTCTAGTTTCCATTATCTCCTTAGTAAGGATTCTTAGGTTCCATATTCCCAATATATCATACAAATGTAGCACTGTTTTTAAAGCTCATTTCTCACAAAAGCATGTATTTTTAAAACTGCTTTGAAGAAATAAAAGTTACTTCTGTATTCCTAGGCTATAAAGTATATCAAGTGCTTGGGATACGTATGAAAGAATCTAACAGAGGAGGTGTACTCAAATGTTTATATAAGTTTATTTGGGCTTGGATAATGTTAGTAGAAAAATGGGTAACACTAATGAGGGAACTATATTAATGAGCTCATGGTTGACCTTCTTTCTGTTCTCCTGGATTTTTTTTTTCATATTGATGAAATTTAAAAGGCAATAATTAATTTTAAATTGTAATGTGTTATGATAATTACCTTATATGCGAGAAAAACCTATGCTGTGTGTAATTATACAAACATTTTATTGGAGTTTTGTTTTGTTTTTTTAGACAGGATCTTGCTGTCACTGGAGTACAGTGGTTAAATCGTGGCTCAATGCAGCCTCGACTTCCTTGGTTCAGGAATCCTCTTACCTCAGCCTGCTGAGTAGCTGGGACCACATGTGCATGCCACCATGCCCAGCATATTTTTGTATTTTTTATAGAGACAGGGTTCCACTCTTTTGCCCAAGCTGGTCTCGAAGTGATCCTCGCACCTCAGACTCCCAAAGTGCTGGGATTATAGGCATGAACCACCACGCCAGGCCTTATTAGAGTTTTTTTTGTTTTTGTTTTAATGGGAAATTTCTTGCATTTTGGTGGCTTATTCTTTAAACCATAAGTTTTATTTGCCTAGATTTACTCTTTTGTGTTCATTTCTAGCATGGCAGAATTTTGGTTTAGCCTTTCTTGGCCATAAGACATTCTGGAATCCTTTAGTAATGGGCTTTTCACAAATTATTTGAAAATATATTAATAACTTTTTTATTCATATCTAAGTTTTGCCTCATTCCTTTGCTAGTTGTTATACTATTCTGAAATAACACATTTTTAGTTTTTCATAATTGTTTTCTATTATAAAAGTATTGCATGTTCTTGGTAGAGAATTTCTAACACATAGGAAAGTAAAAACTATAATGCCATCATGCATAGGTAAATAGTATTGTCACTTGAGACCTTTTCTATATTTATATGTTTCTGATTGCAAACTGGGAGTGTGTTCTTGTATCTCAACTTTTTTCCCTCGATAATAATTTAGCATTTTCCCATGTTTTAAAATTTTAGGAATATTGGGAATATTTAGGAATATAATTAACATTTCATCATTTAGATGTACCAGGATTTATTTAAGTATTCTATTTTTTGGATTTTTTTTTTTTTTTGAGATGGAGCCTTGCTCTGTCACCCAAGCTGGAGTGCATGGCACGATCTCCACTCACTGCAGCCTCTGCCTCCTGGATTCAAGCGATTCTCCTGTCTCAGCCTCCTGAGTAGCTGGGATTACAGACGTGTGCCACCACTCCCAGCTAATTTTTTATATTTTTAGTAGAAACAAGGTTTCACCATTTTGGCCAGGGTGGTCTCAAACTCCTGACCTCGTGATCCACCTGCCTCAGCCTCCCAAAGTGCTGGGATTACAGGTGTGAGCCACCATGCCCAGCCTATTTTTTGGAATTTATTTCCAGATTTTTGTTATAAGTAATACTGCAGTGAACATATACATCAATTTATGTCTTTTTTTTTCTTTTTCTCTTTTCCTTTTTTTTTTTTTTTTTTTTTGAGAGAGAATCTCACTCTGTTGCCTATTGCCTAGGTTGGAGTGCAGTGGTGCCATCTTGGCTCCCTGCAACCTCTGCCTCCCAGGTTCAAATGATTCTCCTGCTTCAGCTTCCCGAGTAGCTGAGATTGCAGGCATGCACCACCACACTTGGCTAATTTTTGTATTTTTAGTAGAGATGGGGTTTCACCATGATGGCCAGGCTGGTCTTGAACTCCTGACCTCAGGTGATCCACCTGCCACGACATCCCAAATTGCTGGGATTACAGGCCTGAGGCACAGCGCCCAGCCTATTTCTTTCTTTTAATTATTTTTTATGTTTTGGGGACAGGGTTTTGCTCTGTCGCCTGGGCTGGAGTGCAGTGGCATGATCTCAGCTCACGGCAACCTCTGCCTCCTGGGCTCAAGCGATTCTCCTGCCTCAGCCTCCAGAGTAGCTAGGATTACAGGCATGTGCCACCATGCCTGGCTAATTTTTGTATTTTTAGTAGAGGTGGGGTTTTGCCGTGTTGACCAGGCTGGTCTAGAACTCCTGGCCTCAAGTGATCTGCCCACTTCGCCCTCCCAAAGTGCTGAGATTACAGGCATAAGCTACCATGCCTAGCCTCTGTTTCTTAATTATTAAGATTTGAGACGGAGTTTCGCTCTTGTTGCCCAGGCTGGAGTGCACTGGTGCAGTCTTGGCTCACTGCAGCCTCCACCTCCCAGGTTCAAGTGATTCTCTTGCCTTGGCCTCCTGAGTAGCTGGGATTACAGATGCCCGCCAACATGCCCTGCTATAGTAGAGATGGGGTTTTGCCATGTTGGCCAGGCTGGTCTCAAACTCCTGGCCTCAGGTAATCTGCCCGCCTCGGCCTCCCAAAGTGCTGGGATTACAGGTGTGAGCCACCACGCCTGACCTACCTCTGTTTATTTATTTAGGAAAAAGAACATCTTTAATTTTAAGGAGTGAGAACTGAATTTATTTTTTAAGCACAGTTGTGTCTCATTTTATGAAGTTTATACACATATTTGTAAATGAAAGTTTTTAAAATGTATGACAAGGCTGAGTGCGGTGGCTCACGCCTGTAATCACAGCACTTTGGGAGGCTGACACAAGCGGATCACGAGGTCAGGAGTTCAAGACCAGCCTGGCCCGTGTAGTGAAACCCCCATCTCTACTAAAAAACCAGAAAAATTAGCTGGGCATGGTGGTGTGCCTGTAGTCTCAGCTACTCGCGAGGCTGAGGCAGGAGAATTGCTTGAACCCAGGAGGCAGAGGTAGCAGTGAGCCGAGATCATGCCACTGCACTCCAGCCTGGGTTACAGAGCAAGACTCCAACTTAAAAAATAAATAATAAAGTAAATAAAATGTATGATAAGCGATTACAATATGATGAATATCATTTAATGATCTAGTAGGGAATAGAAAACAAATGCACAAATAATAGAAATGCAATTAAAATATGCTAAGTGTTATAGGATGTATAAACAAGAGTGCTGTGTAGAGATAGTATACTAGCAGATGACAACAGGCAAGTTTGAGACTTACTAAGGGAAGAGTAGTCCATGTAATTGAGATGTCTTGAGAATAGTGAGCAGGAAGGTTAGAAAGGCAAAATTGAGGTCAGATTATAGAAGTAAATTAAGGAGCTTGAATTTAATTTGGTGAATATCGATCCACTCATAGTTTGTAATGGGAATTACCATGGATTTATGAAGGAAAGGTTGAAAGGGAGAGAAATTGGAGGTAAAGAAAGAGTTAGGCTGTGATGGTAGTCCTTTATTTTTTATTTATTTTTTTGAGACGGAGTCTCATTCTGTTGCCCAGGTTGGAGTGCAGTGGTGCGATCCCAGCTCACTGCAACCTCCGCCTCCCAGGTTCATGTGATTCTCCTGCCTCAGCCTCCCGAGTAGCTGGGATTACAGGTGCCCACCACCACACCCGGCTAATTTTTTTTTTTTTTGTATTTTTAGTAGAGACAGGGTTTCACTATGTTGACCAGACTGGTCTCGAACTCCTGACCTCGTGATCTGCCCGCCTTGGCTCCCAAAGTGCTGGGATTGCAGGTGTGAGCCACCGTGCCCGGCCGATGGTAGTCCTTTAAAGCAAGAAAGGAGCAGGTAGATGATGGAGACTTAGAGAGGCAGAAAGAATGGACAGGCTTTGGTAACCAGATGGAAATAAATAGTAAATGTAAAGGAAAGAGCCAGGTATGATCCTAGGTGGAATCATTAGCTGATAGAAATAAGGAATCCAGGAAGAGGAGAAATACTCTCTTTTAAGAGGCAAGTTAAAAGATTCTGGTAAGGTGAATTTTGTGGTAAACTTAATAATATTAAGTGAGCAGTAAGAAATGTAGTACTGTAAGTGGGGAGAAAGATCAGGGCTAAATGTGTGAAGTGTTTATTTTCTATTTTGTTTATTTTCAGTTCGGATAGGCTGACATTCCAACTGTAGACTTCTCCCCAGTTCTAACCTGTTAAGTAATTAATAATTCATTAACAATACTTAACTTTGTGCTTTTGGAAGACTGCTTAAGGCACGTGGTGATATAATACCGTTATAAATTTAAAGTAACCTAAATGATTGCCACCTCCATCTGTTTTGTAAACCTGAATTTTCATATACAGTTTTTTTTTTTTTTTGAGATGGAGTCTCGCTCTGTCACCCAGGCTGGAGTGCAGAGGCACCATCTCAGCTCACTGCAACCTCTGCCTCCATGGTTCAAGCGATTCTCCTGCTTCAGCCTTTCAAGTAGCTGGGATTACAGGCACCCGCCACCGTGCTTGGCTAACTTTTTTGGTATTTTTAGTAGAGACGGGGTTTCACCATATTGGTCAGGCTGGTCTCGAACTCCTGACCTGAACTGATCTGCCCGCCTCGGCCTCCCAGAGTGCTAGGATTACAGGCGTGAGCCACTGCTCCCAGCCCATTTGCTTATTCTTTCGCTGACACAAACCTATTCCTTTTTTTTTTTTTTTTTTTTTTTTTTTGTGACGGAGTCTTGCTCTGTCGCCCAGGCTGGAGTGCAGTGGTGCGATCTCGGCTCACTGGACTCTCCTGCCTCAGCCTCCCGATTAGCTGGGACTACAGGCGCCTGCCATGACTCCCGGCTAATTTTTTGTATTTTCAGTAGAGATGGGGTTTCACCATGTTAGCCAAGATGGTATCAACCTCCTGACCTGATGATTCGCCTGCCTTGGCCTCCCAAAGTGCCAAACCTATTCTTAATTACTATGTTTGACTTCAGGACTTCTCTCCAGGTCTTACTGGAAACAAAGCTTTTGCAGTCAGAAGGTGCAATGACATAGGTATAAGTTGCTTTTGGTTCCACTAGTAGCTGAAATAATTTTAACTATAAGTTGGATATATGCTGGCAATGTAGGCAAGAGCTATTGGGAAATACACCTTTTGCGATAATGCTGTTGCTTCTGTGAAAGGGAAACAGGTGTGGGGAAGAAAGAGGTGAGGCTAAAAGCGGTCCTAAAGAGCAGAATTAGGAGTATCTGAAAAGCAGTTGGAAGAAAGTTTAGCTACTTTACCTATACATTATTAGAAGACATTTGTGACTTTTTTTTTTAGGATGGCATAACGAGGATAAAGTAGATCTTACATTGCTTCCCACAATTGATACAAAGTACAGTTGATCAATCAGCATATATGTAATTTCTAATCCAAATATTGCTTAGCTATAGATTTCATAACTAGGCTTTCTAATAGGAATGAACCTTATATTTTGAAGAGTTACTAGGTAGAAGCTTGAGTGGTTGATGTTACCTGTACCAGAACATAACTATTCATATTTTCAGTTAGGAAGTTGAATGAGCCTCTGCAACTGAGCATAAGGGGAAAGGGAACACATTATAAGTTGGTACTGCATTGTATAGGGTGAAGAAATGCATAAACCATATAATTGGAGAGAAATTTAGTGTTGAAATATTTAGAATGTATTATTTACGGCTGGACGCGGTGGCTCACGCCTGTATTCCCAGAACTTTGGGAGGTTGAGGCGGGTGGATCACAAGGTCAGGAGTTCGAAACTAGCCTGGCCAACATGGTGAAACTCCGTCTCTACTAAAAAAATACAAAAATTAGCTGAGTATGGCGGCGTGCACCTGTAATCCCAGCTACTTGGGAGACTAAGGCAGGAGAATTGCTTGAACCTGGGAGGCAGAGGTTGCAGTGAGCCGAGATCATGCCACTGCTATTTGTGTCACTGCACTCTAGCCTGGGTGACACAGCAAGACTCTGTCTCAAAAACAAGCAAACAAAAAGAATATTATTTACACATTATAATGCTGATTTAAAAAAATAATAACAGTAAACCTCCATTATGTGCCAGGTACTGTGCTGAATCCTTTATTCATTATCCAGAGGTCTTATATCTGTCCTGCAAAAGTATGTGTTTTGGTGAGAACAGTCAGACTCCAGAAGATTAAGTAATTCTCCCAAAGTTGAAATTAAAGCTGAGAAGGAACAAGAGCCAATTAGAAGAACAATGGAAGAAAAGAAACCATTTATAATAGCGAGAGAAACAAAATAACCCAGGAATAAAGTAGTAAGAAATGTGCAAGACCTATATGATGAAGACTTGAAAGCATTACTGAGGGACACAAAAAACTTGAGCAAATGAAAACCACATTTATTGATAGGGACACTCAACCACATCAACCTGTCAATTTTCTCTAATTTGTAAATTTAGTATGATCCCAATGAAAATGTCAAATGGCTTTTGGGGGAAGTAGACAAATATATACTCAAGTTCATATGGAAAAAGAAAAAGTAGCTAGGAAAATTCTAAAAAAGAACAGTAATACATATTAACTTTTTTTTTAAGACAGTTTCTAATATACATTAAGTAAAATGAGCAACGTGTAGAGAGTAATATATAGAGAGCTACATTTTGGGTTTTTTAAACAAGGAAAAATACACACTTGCATTTGCTTTATAGATACACAAAAAACCCTGGAAGGATATATACAACTAATAACATTGGTAACTGTTGGTGTAGAGGTGGGAAAAGAAGTGGTGAGAGTTAGGTTGATGGAGAACATACATAGTAGACTTTTCACTGCATACCTTTTTAAAAACAATGTAAATATGTTACCCATTCAATTTTTTTTTTTTTTTTTAAGGGTAGGCTTTGGAATTAGAGTGCTTACGTAAAAATCCTGGCTCTGTTGCTAGATCTGTTTTCTTGGTCACATTGCTTAACCTTTCTGTGCCTAGGTGTTCTCTTCTCTAAAATTAGGATAATCATGCCAAACTCCTAGAGTAGCTGCAGGAGAATTGCTTGAACCTGGGAGGTGGAAGGTGCAGTGAGCCGAGATTGCGCCACTGCACTCCAGCCTGGTGACAGAGTGAAACTCTCGTCTCAAAAAAAAAAGATAAAACCTAACAATGCAAAGAACAATGCCTAGCATATGGTGAGTATTCAATAAGTGTTTGCCTAGAAGAAAAAACAATATTAGAGTGGGAATTTAAATTTAGGTCTGCCTTATGGTAATGTGGTATTATACTGTTTCATATTTGTCTAATGACTGTATATTGTCCTGTATGGAAACTATATTGCTTTCATAATTACCTCCAGATATGCAATACAGATCCTTTCATTTATGCCTGAAGTTCAGACATTTATTCAACAGACAGTTGTCTTCCTACTGTGCCCCTGATATTGTGCTAGGCATGAAAGTACTTCCTTGCCTTTAGTCTTAAATTAACCTTACTGGAGCTCTTATTCAAAGACTATGCCAAAATTTAAAAAAATTGTTTGTTTATGGTACTTAGAGGTAATGCTTTATTGGAGCGATATAAAATGGATTGGATTCCCTTACCTTCAGACTTTAAAGATACAATAATGATAGCAAAAAAGAAAAGAATTAAAGATGCCTTTTTTTCTTGTGAGAAGCACATACATGATGGAAGTTAGATTGATCATTGATTTTAAAAAGGTTATTTAATGATTAATAATTATAAGGTGGCCAGGCATGGTGGCTCACACCTGTAATCCTAGCACTTAGGGAGGCCAAGGCAGGCAGATTGCCTAAGCTTAGGAGTTCGAGACCAGCCTGGCAACATGGTGAAACCTCATTTCTACTAGAAATAGAAAAAATTATCTGGGTGTGGTGATGCACGCCTGTAATCCCAGCTACTCAGGAGGCTGAGGCATGAGAATTGCTTGAACCCAGAAGGTGGTGGTTGCAGTGATTGCACCACTGCACTCTATCCTGGGCAACAGAACGAGACTCTGTCTTAAAAGAAAAACAAAATAATAAGGTGTAGTTTGTGTACTGATATTTTGAGGATCATAGACACTTGAGTAAATATACTTAGTTATACTTTTTTTTTTTTTTTTTTTGAGACAGAGTCTCACCCTGTCACCCAGGCTGGAGTGCAGTGGCGTGATCTCGGCTCACTTTGACCTCCGCCTCCCGGGTTCAAGCGATTCTCCTGCCTCAGCCTCCCAAGTAGCTGAGATTATAGGCGCCTGCCACCACGCACGGCTAATTTTTGTATTTTTAGTAGAGACAGGGTTTCACCATGTTGGCCAGGCTGGTCTCGATCTCCTGACTTTGTGATTCGCCCGCTTTGGCCTCCCAAAGTGCTGGGATTACAGGCATGAGCCACCGTTAGTTATACTTTTAAAACCAGCCCTGCCCTTCCCAAAATGATGAGCTGACCTTAAAATGTAGAATGCATGGTTTGATCATACTTCTCTACTCTTATTTTGCATTTGCTGTTATTTTCACACCAATCTGAATAAAATTTTGGCTTAGTGTGTTGTTGATAAACTGTGTACCCACTGTTATACAGTGCTTGACTGTGAGAGAAATTTATACGTCAAGAAAACCAAGGACAAATATATATATATTACAGGTATGTTTGAAATTGTATAAAACTGTTAAGTTGTGGAGAACAAAAAAGGAACATTTAAAATGGAAGCCGTTGCAGTTAACTATCTTTATCTGTCAAAACAAAATGCAAAAACAACTCCTTTTCCTTGTTTGTTAATGCTTGCACTCACTTAGGTTCAGACCTTAAATTCACTTTAGGGTCTGTTCCTTTCCGGTAGCACCAGCATTGACCCGGTTGCCAGATTTTGGTTATTTTTCTCAGTGACTGTCTTGTTTTTTAATTTCCTTTGCAAATAGCTAACTGTGTCATTTTGAGTTAATTACTTTAAACTATTGGGTCGTTAGTTTCCTCCTCTCTCAATCTAAAATTCTTTGTTTTCATTCTGGACTATTACTGGTGTACATGAGAACTGTGGCCAGTAGCTCTCCCTGCTCCAGTTCATTCTTACTAATTCCAGGTTAATCTTTCCAAGGTATATTTCAGTTTCTCTGTCTTGAAATTTGCCCAGCTAAAGTACCATCTCCATCATTACTCCTTGGTCACTCTTATAAGAATTCAAGTGACACATTTTGTGTACTACCAAGTACAATCCATGGAATTCAATAACTTAATAAATTGCATCGCCGTCTTCCCATTACAATGATCTTCCCTACTGTGTCATCTCCTGGATGGTGGAAAACCTTGTCTTACATGTCTTTGCTAAAACCGCAGTGAAATACTATGGTGCACATAGAAAGAACTCAGGGCAGGGTTTTTTGAGTGAGCACATGCTCAATGTATTTCATTGGTTGTGTCTTAGGAAAGGAAGATCATAGACTCTTGTTTTAATGAACTTGATCACCATCAGCTACATTACAGCGAAAAATTTAAAATTTAAAACTCTACTAATATATTCTGAGGGTTCATTCTTGGCTTGTCTTTGAAAGAAATTGAACTAAAGCAACTATATGACTGTATTATATTATGTTGGAGTCTTTATATTTCACCTTTACCTCTTCTTTCCTCTTCAAAGCAATTAATTTTAGCAGTTTATAGGCATCCAGATAGTACTTCTTTAAAAGAAAAGGGCCAGGCGTGGTGGCTTATGCCTGTAATCCCAGCACTTTGGGAGGCTGAGGCCAGTGGATCACCTGAGGAGTTTGAGACCAGCCTGGTCCAACATGGTGAAACCCCGCCTCTACTAAAAATACAAAAATTAGCCAGGCATGGTGGCTGGTGCCTGTAATCCCAGCTACTCAGGAGGCTGAGGCAGGAGAATCGCTTGAACCCGGGAGGCAGAGGTTGCAGTGAGCTGAGATCACGACACTGCACTACAACCTGGGCTACAGAGCGAGATTCTGTCTCAAAAAAAAAAAAAAAAAAAGGATATTGTAATGCCCCTAAGTAAAAATAAAACTATATTTTGGAAGTAAATTATTGAAGCATAACTATGTTATATTTGAATATTAACAAAAGGACAGTGGTTCAATAAATACGGAAATGTTTATAACTTAGTGCCTTTATCTGTAAAGCTTAAGGATAACTTCCTCATGGTGTTATGAGGATTAAATAAGATTAAGTAATTAAAGTGCTAAGCTTAGTGCCAGGCACATAAGCTCTTTATATATGTTAACTGTATTCCTCTATATAAATATATAAAAGGAGTATGAACTTGTCAACGTATCCATTACAAATAATTTCTTAATCTTGTTAGTTGTTTCTTCATATAAACATTTTATTGTTTGCTGTCAACTAAGACATGTAAGTTACTTTATATTAACTTTAGATTTTATCAGGGAACCCACTAAAATACTTCCTTGGCTATGGATTGTACCATTCCAAATTGCTACTGGTAATTATTAGTAATAATTAGAGGGAATAAAAATTTTCATTTAATTTACTGATGTTTTAGTTTTGTTTGTTTCTTTAATTCTGAATTTGTCTTATAGTTTGTGATGGTTGTAAAGTGCATGATGGTAGAGATCCTTTTAAAAGTATCAGTTACCACCAGCCTGGGCAACGTGGTGAAACCCTGTCCCTACTAAAAATACAAAAATAGCCAGGTGTGATGGCACACTTGTGTAATCTCAGCTACTCGGGAGCCTGAGTCAGGAGAATCGCTTGAGCCCAGGAGGCGGAGGTTGCAGTGAGCCGAGATCGTGCCACTGCACTCCAGCCTGGGCAACAGAGCGAGACTCTGTCTCAAAAATAAAAACAACGTAAAAAAATGAAAATAAATATAAAAGTATTAGTAAACAATAGTTGCACTTTGTTTTATTTAAACAATAATTTCACTGTTATTTTTCAGTAACAGGGAAGTTTATGCCTTGAGCGAAGTAGCCTTTGGTTATTTGTTTTCTCTGCAACAAAATTAGCAATGTAATTATTTAAAGTTAAAAACAAATCTGAATTACTCATTGATGTTATTCACTAATCCCAAGTGATTAATATCATTATCTTTAAAAAGTCAGAATCATAAAATGGGATAGATGCACGGCTCATGCCTGTAATCCCAACACTTTGGGAGGCTGAGGTGGGTGGATCACTTGAGGTCAGGAGTTTGAGAACAGCCTGGCCAACATTGTGAAACCTCATCTCTACTAAAAATACAAAAAATTAGCTGGACGTGGTGGTGCCAGCTGGGCGTGGTTAGCTGAGGCAGGAGAATTTCTTGAACCTGGGAGGTGGAGGTTGCAGTGAGCGGAGATTGCACCACTGCACTCCAGCCTAGGCAACAGAGTTAGTGAGACTTGGTCTCAAAAAAAAAAAAAAAAAAATCATAAAATACTTCAACTGTACATTCAGTTGTTTAATAAAACAAAGAAGAAGAAAAGAAAAAAAAATTTATAAAAAACCAGTGTTAAATTTGGTGATCATTTTCCCAATCTTTTCTCTGCATACATGTGTAAGAATGGAGCTCTACAATATCTTTTTTATTTTGTAGTATGGTATCTTGAGAACTTTAAAGTTAAATTTTTAGGCATGGATTTTAGGTATACGCTGCATTGCTCTAGTTTAGAGTTTTGAGTTGTTCAGAGAGAAGAGAAGGGGAAATCTGTATTTTTAACAACTAATGAGGCATGGTAGGACAGAGGATTTTGAAACTTAAGCTCTGGTGGTTTTAAACATGTACTAAAGAGTTGGAATGATCTCTTTAAAATAGGTGTTTGACAAAGTGTATTCCTTCTGACCTCAGTATTAAAATTTTTCAACATGGATATATTTGTCACTCTTCATAAAACTATTGATTCTAGATCCTGTTAACGTGAACATAAAACATCAACAGAGATTTTTGTTCTCTATATAAAATGATCAGTGTTTTAGTTTGTGGTCATTCCTGGACATGGGCATTCACAGAACTGCCAAATACTTGAGTCAGCAGATGTGCACTTTTATCAGCGGAGGTTCAAGGCAGTGCTCTGCCTTTTTGTTCTAACTGTCATTGCAAACAAGTGGCCTTTTTGTGGTATATTTAATGCCACATTTTTTGCATATTTTGCCCATCTTATTGGTGATTTTGCTGTTTAAAATGGTCCCTAGGCTGTGTGCTGTGGCTCAAACCTGTAATCCCAGCACTTTGGGAGGATTACTTGAGTCCAGGAGTTCAAGACCAGCCTGGGCAAAATAGGGAGACCCCCCATCTCTACAAATAATTAAAAAAATTAGTGGGGTGTGGTAGCTCATGTCCGTGGTCCCATCTACTCAGGAGGCTGAACCAGGAGGATCACCTGAGCCTGGGAGGTTGCTGCTGCAGTGAGCTGTAATTTCACCACTGCACTCCATCCTGGGCGACAGAGAGACCTGGTCTCAAAAAAAATTTTAAAAAAGTGTAGTTCTTAAATATGTACTAAATGAGATGTTTTAAAACAGAAGCATCCCTAAAACAAGATAATGTATTTATCAGTTGACAAAAATGTTTTGACCAGAGGCTTGCAGGAACCTTACCTTGTGTTTTCTTTAGGGACAATGATTCATTATTTGCTAAGTCAATGTTCATGGTGACTTTATAGGACATAACTACTGCAGATAGTGAGACTTGATTATTCCCAGCTAGACTAGAATAAAAAGACTAATATAATAAGTGGAAGAATGATGTGGTTTCTTAGAAGGATGATGCAGTAGTGAAATAAACTATCAGTATTTAGCATCCTTCTGTTTCTTCGTGCATTGTACAGAGTATTGTGTCATTGTTTAAGAAGGTATAAAACAAGTCTGGAGTCTCTATCTTTGTAGCTTTTATTTTTCTCTTTTTGTAGCTTTCATTGACTACAACTAAGAATATAGAATTTTTCATTCTCTGTTCATAATGGCAAAGAGAAGAAAATTGACAGAGGGAGATGTTTCACAATTCAGACATATCAGAGAGAGCAGCACTTTATGATGGTGAAATTGATCATATAAGTGAACTCTTACACAATGGATTGGAGTTGATGATACTCTGTATGAATTTTCACAAGCTTAATTGATAATATTTCTGAGGTCCCAGAGGACATAGGATATACTTACCCAGTTACTCGTTCAACAGGAAGTACTTTGTTATGTAATATTTTGCAACAAGAACCTGGACCTATCTCTCTATATGTGAGACAGTATTCTTTTTTTAGTGATGTTTGTGCAGAAAAATGTACTTGATGTAGTTTGTAAGCAAACAAACACTAAAGTTGGATTTGCCTACAAAGGTGATTGGAAGGACACAGATGATGTAGAAATGAAAATTTTCATTAGGTTGATCATTGTAACTGTTTTAAAAATAAGCCTAAAAATGAAAGTCTTTATGAAGCAAAGAAGATGGCCTCTTTCTCCTTGGTAAAATGATGCGCCATTAGTGTTTTCAAAAGTATGATTAATGATAGAAGTGTAAGAAGAACCGGAAGTAATGATGAACAAGGACCTATTAGAGATGTATTTGAAGTCGTTTCTACAAAGTGGATATGTTTCATCTGTCTAGCACTTTATCTTTTCAGGTTTTGCCTATGTCTCTGAAAAATGAATTCAAAAGGCAATTTTTTCCACTTGTGTTTCCCTTTTTGTGCCTCCGAAAATTAAGTGTCTCTTCTTTTCTTGAAGAGAAATACTGTGACTCATAAATACTGATAGGAACACAGTGATACTTTTTTTTCCACACTTTTTATATGAACATTTTGAAGCATAAAGAAAAGTTGAGGCCAGGCACGGTGGCTCATGCCTGTAATCTCAAAATTTTGGGAGGCTGAGGCGGGCGTGTTGCTTGAGCTCACGAGTTTGAGATCACTCTGGGCAACATAGTGAAACCCCATCTCTAAAAAATACAAAAAATTAGCCTGTAGTCTCAGCTGCTCAGGAGTGTAAGGTGGGAGGATCACTTGAGCCCTGGAGGTGGGGTTGCAGCGAGCCGAGATCACGCCACTGCACTCTAGCCTGGGCAACAGAGTGAGATCCTGTCTCAAAAAAAAAAAAAAAAAGAAAAGTTGAAAGAATAGTGTTAACATTGGCCGGGCACGGTGGCTCACGCCTGTAATCCCAGCACTTTGGGAGGCCGAGGCGGGCAAATCACGAGGTCAGGAGATTAAGACCATCCTGGCTAACACGGTGAAACCTGTCTCTACTAAAAATACAAAAAAAAAAAAATTAGCTGGGCGTGGTGGCAGGCTCCTGTAGTCCCAGCTACTCGGGAGGCTGAGGCAGGAGAATGGCGTAAACCTGGGAGGCGGAGCTTGCAGTGAGCTGAGATTGCGCCACTGCACTCTAGCCTGGGCAACAGAGTGAGACTCTGTCTCAAAAAAAAAAAAAAACAGTGTTAACATTTTGCCATATATTTTGTCTGTGTGTATTCATATTTTTAAATAACATACCTTTTAATTTCAGAATTACTGTTGACTATAATGATTATATGCTGTTATTAAACCTTTCCAACAAGTTTAGCATCAAACATTTGTAATTTCGACATTTTGTAGCCCTTATTTATCAAAGGATTCAATAGTTTTTTTAATGGACTTGTGTGGCAAATTTTTTTTTTTTTGGTCTTTGGGTTTTTCTACTTATCGTCAATTGATGTGGTTTAATCCCCCCTTAACTCTCCGTTTTCTGATTGTGTTATTGGCCTTTAAAGGTAAATGTACTTTGGTGATAGTACCTGGAACATAGTAAATAATAAATGTTAGCTGTTAGATTTGGCATGAGTTTTTTTGCATGCCTTTCTTACCCAGAGCATTACTGGGCCAGGCTTTGTAAGTGAATGTTTTTGTTTTGCTGGATTCATTTCTCTTCATTCTTGCTTGTCATTATCTCCCTTTTTAGGCCATCTTGATTTGAGTATTCAACCAGAATTTGACTTGGATGTAAAATGTCTCAACAAACCATTGATATGACTTTCTAGAATACTGGGGAAAAATGGTTGAGATTATTCATTTTGATGAGCCATTTGGAAAAAATAGATAATTTTTAAAAAATTATAGTGAAGTTATCAGTTTTGTGTATTTGATGTCTGAAAAGTCAGCTATTAAATATTATTCTCAAGTTGTGTGTTTTTATAATAATATATTGCTGAAGTCATCCGTTTTCAGAGTTAGTATCGCAATAATTTGATGGGGCTAAAATTCTGAAAGAACAAAAATTATCTTCAGTATTTAGTGTGTTGAAAAAGACTAAAGAGCTCAGATTAGTTTTAAAATGAAAACAATGGTTTTAATACATTGCTTTAACTACTTACTCTAAGGGTCTGTTTCTTTTATATTTTTAAAGTTACATTTTATTTATTGTTTGTTTTGAAAAGACAATATATATTCACATGATTCAAACATCAAAGCAATTTAAATATACATTGAGAAGCTTAGCTTTTACATTTGACCACACTATTGTTCCCTCTGCCCATATCCCTTCTAAGTAACTACGCTTATTAGTTGTTGTTTTTTTGTTTTTGAGAAAGGGTCTCACTTTGGTTGCCCAGGCTGGAGTGCAGTGGTGCAATCTTGGTCACTGCAGCCACAGGCTCCCGGGATCAGGTGATTCTCCTACCTCAGCCTCCCGAGTAGCTGGGACTATAGGTGTGCATGGCTAATTTTTTGTTTTTATAGTGGAGATGGGGTTTTTGTTGTCCAGGCTGTTCCTGAATTCCTGGACTCAAGCAATCTGCCTGCCTCAGCCTCCCAAAGTACTGGGATTATAGGCATAAGCCACTGCGTCTGGCCTTGTTTGTTTTTTGTTTTGAGACCATCTTACTGTCTCCCAGGCTTGAGTGCAATGGCTCACTGTAGCCCTGACCTCGTAGGCTCAAGAGATCCTCCCACGTCAATTCCCTGAGTAGTGGAAACTACAAGCATTTGCCCCCATGCCTGGCTAATTTTTAATTTTTTTGTACAGACAGGGTCTCATTATGTTGCCGAGGCTGGTTTCGAACTCCTGGATTCAAGCCATCCTCCCGCCTTGGCCTCCCAAAGTGCTAGGTGGCGTGAGCCACTGTGCCTGTCCGTTTATTAGTTTTTTGTATATCTTTCCAAAGTTTTATTTTTTTTTTTTTTTGAGACAGTGTCTCACTCTGTCACCCAGGGTGGAGTGCAGTGGTGTGAACTTGGCTCACTGCAACCTCTGCCTCCTGGATTCAGGCAATTCTCATAGTGAGATTACAGACACCCACCACCCAGGCTGGTCTCTAACTCCTGGCCTTAAGATCTGTCCACCTCAGCCTCCCAAAGTCCTGGGATTACAGATGTGAGCCACTGTGCCCGACCTATCTTTCCAAAGTTTTTAAAATGTAGATAAAATATTAGCAAATATGAATATGTTTTCTTCCTCTTACACAAAAAAATAGCAAATCATGTACACTATTCCACATCTTATTTTTTTTTCTTCCCCAATGGATAATATATCTTGGGGATCTTTTCATAACAATGTGTAGTTTCCTCTTTTCTTGATTTTTTTTTTTTAATTGCAGAGCATAATATTTCAGTGTGTAGATGGAATCTTTTGGATACTGGAGAATTTCCAGTGTTTTGCTATTGTATATAGTGCTGCAAATATATATATACACATACACAGAGGTATATCTGTAGAACAAATTCCTGGAATTGGAATTACTAGGTCTGAAGGGTGAATGCATGTGTTTTGTTAGATATTGCCACATTTCTCTTCATAGAGGTTGTACTGTTTTGTTTTTAGACTAACAGTGTACAAGAGTGCCTTTTTCCCCATGAACTGTTATCAAACTTTTTGATTTTTATCAGATGAATAAATGGTATCTTGGTATGTGGGTTTTTTAAAAAACAAATTTAAAAAACACCCTTTCTTTTTAGAGCAGTGTTTTAGGTTCAGGGCAAAACTGAGCAGAAAATAAAGAGTTCCCTTCTACTTCCTGTCCCCTACCATGCACCACCTCCCCAGCTTTCTGGATGTTCTGCAGCACAATGGCACATTTGTTAAAATCAACGAATCTACATTGACATATCATTATCACCCAAATTCCATAGTTTAGCGTTCATTTTTAGTGTTACACATTAAATGGATTTTAACAGAGGTATAATGACATGTATCCGTCATTGTAATATCATGTAGAATAGTTTCACTGCCCTCAAAATCCCCTATGCTCTGCCTATTCATCCCTCCCTCCCTGTATCCCCCGGCAACCACTAATTATTTTACTGTCTCCATCGTTGTCTTTTCCAGCTTGTCATATAGTTGGGATCATGTAGTTTGTAGCCTTTTCAGATTGGCTTTTTTACTATTAAGTAAATTTCCTCCATGTCTTTTCGTGGCTTGGTAGCTCATTTCTTTTTAGCACTAAATATTCCATTGTCTGGATGTACCACAGTTTATCCATTCACCTACTGAAGGATGTCTTGGATGCTTCTGGGTTTTGGCAATTATAAATAAAACTGCTAGAAACTTCCATGTGGGCTGGGTGTGGTGGCTCATGCCTGTAAATCCTAACACTTTGGGAGGCTGAGGTGGGAGGATCACTTGAACCCAGGAGTTCATGACCAGCCTGGGCAACATAGTGAGACCCTGTTGCTACAAGAAATTAAAAGATTAGCTGGGTATGGTGGCATGTGCTTATAGTCCCAGCTACTCTGGAGGCTGAGGTGGAAGGATTGCTTGAGCCTGGGAGGCTGCAGTGAGCTGTGATTATGCCACTGCATTTCAGCCTGGGCAACAGAGTGAGACCCTGTCTCAAAAAAAAAAAAAAAAAAAAAAGACATCCATGTGCAGGTGTTTATGTGGACATAGTGTTTGAGTAAATATCAAGGAATTGGGTCATATGGTAAGAGTATATTTAGTTTTGTAAGAATCTGCCAAAGTGTTTTCCAAAGTGGCTGTACCATTTTGCATTCCCACCAGCAATGAAGGAGAGTTCCTGTTGCTTCACATCCTTGACACCACAACTGGTATTGTCAGTGTTTTGTCTTGTGGCCGTTCTAATAGGTGTGTAGTGGTATGTTGTTTTAAATTGTAATTCTCATGGCACATAAGTTGAACATGTAAGTTAAACATCTGTTTGTATGCTTGCTTGCCATTTGTGTATCTTCCTTGGTGAGGTGTCAGTTTTGGTCTTTTACCTGCTTTTAAAATAGGATTGTTTGTTTCCTTATTGTTGAGTTTTAAGCATTCTTTGTTTACTTTGGATTAATACTTCTTCATCAGCTGTATCTTTTGCAAATGTTTTCCCCTAGGCTATGGCTTGTCTTCTTACTCTCTTGGCAGATTTTTTATTCAAGCTTAACCCATGTGGAAAAGTGCAAAATTGAAAATATATGTATAGCTTGATGAGTTTTCCAAGTGAATCTATTATTGGCTTCTCAGTGTAGTTTGAATTTGCATTTCTCTACAGGCCATTTCTGTTTTTTTCTCTGTGAACTTTTGGTTCACATCTCTTACCTACTTGTCATGCGAATTACTGACCTTTTTTTTTTTCCCTAGGAAGTCAATAAAAACTGGGGATGTTATTCTTTTGTCTGAGATGAATTTTTTTGTCTCACTTTTTTCATCAGTTTTTTGACTTTGCTGTTGGTTTTGCTATAACAAGTAATTCAAATTTCCTCAAATGGATACATGGAATCTCCTTTTCTTACCTCAGCTCAGGACTCAGCTAGTTTTCACTGTCTTCCAAAATTCTTCATGTTTTTTTTTTTTTCTGGAGACATGGTCTCCCTCTGTAGCCCATGAAGGAATACAGTGGCGTGATCACAGCTCACTGTAGCTTCAACTGCTTGGGCTCAAGTGATTCTCTCCACTCTGTCTCACCACAGGTGTGTGCCACCATGCTTGGCTAATTTTTTAAAAAATTATTTGTAGAGACGAGGTCTCACTATGTTGCCCAGGCTGGTCTCAAACTCCTGGGTTCAAGTGATCCTCCCACCTTGGCTTCCGCAAGTGCTGGGATTATAGGTGTGAGCTACCTCGCCTGGACTGTCTTTTAAGGTTTACATAAATAGCTCATATTCCTTTAGTGCCTTTTGTGTATATTTATCTTAGCATTTAGTCACAATCTATCTCACCTGCTTTTCCATAGGCTGTAAACTCATTGAGGGCTAGGACGCTTGTTTTATTCTCTCTCTCTCCAGTGCTTGGAGCACAAGAAGTGTACAATACAACTGTTTAATATAAATGATTGCTTCTTTGTTTCGTGGATTTTGGTACCTTTGACTTTACAGCCATTGCTATCTTTATAGCTGATGCTATTAATTTGTTATTGTTGAACCAACCAAGCAGTCTTACTTACCCGTCTTGTCATCCTGTCATTTTCTGCTACTTCCTTTGAGGATTGTTCTGGAGAGAACTTGACTTTTTCTGGAACCTCTGTGAGAGATAACAGATCTTTTAAACATTTACTTCTTCATAATTAAGATTTATGGGAAAGTTTTGATATAAGCAAATGATGCTTTACTTCTAAGTATTTTTTCTTTATTTTTTTTGGAACAGTGTGTGTCATATCTTGTTTGCCTTTTTTGTTTTTGTATGTTTCTGTAAAATACTTTTTTAAATGCTATACAAAAAATGAGATATTAGTGTAATAAACTTCCATGTACTGGAAGCTTCAGCAGTAGGTAAGTACTTAATACATCATTAGAGTTGTGCAGGTTCCTAGAGGCTATCAGGGGCTAACCTCCCGCTCCAAAATGCAAGATAGTAATCTAGATACAATTTGAATTTCTGTATAGATAGGAATTTCAGCCTCTTTGGTTCAGTCTGTTTCATTATTGAACAGCTGCATTTGTAAATTGAGCTAAACTATGCCTCTGAAGAAACCCTGATTGATCCAGTTTTAACCACTTTCAACATAAGACTTTTAGTTTGTTGAAGACAATGATTATAGCTTTCTTATTAAGCTGAAAGAAAGTTAATTTTAAATGGCATCTTTTAAAAAACTTGTGATACTAGTAAAAAAAAACTGACAAACACATCTTGAGGACTAAGAGAAACAAATTCACTTTCCTTATTGATTTGTCAATTGATGGCTACTGGTAGTAGGGCCAGTATTTTAAGAGCCAGTATTTTAAGTTAATTTCTGATTTAAAACTTGAACATATTTTAACCACATGTATCTTTTGATATTAAGTTGGCAGTCCACAAATGGAAACCCTGTCAGTCATGGTTTACTGCCTTTCAGTTCTCTACTCACCATATCTAATAGATGCTTTATTTGTGAGATCTTTAAAAAATTTGTTTTCCATTCAGAAATTGCTAATTCAGTTTATTTCCTTAATTTCCTTTTTTTATCTTGAGGCAGGGTCTGGCTCTGTCGCCCAGGCTGGAGTGCAGTGGCATGATCTTGGCTTACTGCAACCTCCATCTCCCAGATTCAAGCGATTCTCCTACTTCAGCCTCCCGAATAGCTGGGATCACAGGCGTGCACCACCACACACCCAGCTAATTTTTGTATTTTTAGTAGAGATGGGGTTTCACCGTTTTGGCCAGGCTGGTCTTGAACTCCTGACCTAAAGCGATCCACCCTCCTTGGCCTCCCAAAATGCTGGTATTATGGGCGTGAGCCAGCACACCGTGCCTATTTCCTTAATTTCAGAATCACTTCACGGCAGCATATACATTGTAATATATGTGTCAGTTTTGATCTTATTGTTAAAATCAAGCAGCCCAGGTTATTTAAACGATTTCTTCTTCTTTTTTTTCACCTGGACTCTTTTATTAGTAATAGATTTCAATAGAAGGTACATTCTGAGAGAATCTTTATAAACCCTTAACTTCTTCCCAAAATGTTCAGGTCACTTAATATTCTGAGTTGATTATGCCCTATGATATATTTATCTGTGGTTTACCACAATGAGAATTACGTATGGAACATATTTGTTGAATAGTTCAAAATAACTGGTTATATCTAGTGTGTGTTTAAGCATTTCTTTAGCTTGTTTGTATAAAATGAAGAATGTGTTTTGTTCTTATTGGAAGTTCAAAACTAGAATGCGGTATCTTTTTCCTTGATTTCTATACTAGAATGCAATATTTCTCTTCTTGATTTCTGTAGAGCAGGTTGTTGCCCTGGATGCCCAAAATATCGTAGCTGTTTCATGTGGAGAAGCTCATACGTTAGCGCTAAATGACAAAGGCCAGGTGTATGCTTGGGGTCTCGATTCTGATGGACAGCTTGGCCTGCTAGGATCAGAGGAATGCATCAGAGTACCCAGGTAACAAAGGTGACCAGAAAGAGGTCCTTGACAATCTTTTAAAATAAATTTGTTAATCTAAATCGTTCTGCTTATCTTTGGGCATGTAAGAGTTGACATCTCATTATTTCTCCCGTTTGAGTCCTTTGATAAGAGTTTGGTTCTTGCTTATGATGTTGATTGAGCTATTGATTGGTTTGCCATTTTTATATACTCTATATTTTCTCTATAATCAATAGAATTTATGTTTGTAAAAAAAGGATAGGGAATTCTTGCTTCATTACAAATTTTTTTAGTGGGTTATACTAATTTAAACTACTACTATCTTGAGTATTCCTGCTATTGAAATATTTATTAAATATTGGTTTGTTGAATGTTTTTCACTAACTTGTCTTTTTTTTAGCCTTTATTGTTTCTGTTGAATATAGAAGTCCAACATGCTTACTGTAAAAAGAATTCAGTCACTTTCCACTTTTTACATAGCAGTGACCACAATTTAATTAATTCATCATATAATTATTTCACAATTAAAAAATAAGCAGTGCCTCATCAATGTTTTAGTCTTACACGGTTACATAGGGCATAATCGTTTTTTGTTTGTTTGTTTCTGAGACGGAGTTTTGCACTGTTGCCCGGGCTGGAGTGCAATAGTGTGATCTCAGCTCACTGCAACCTCCACCTACCGGTTTCAAGCGATTCACCTGCCTCAGCCTCCCGAGTAGCTGGGATCACAGGCGCCCACCACCAGGCCCAGCTAATTTTTTGTATTTTTAGTAGAGATGGGGTTTCACCATGTTGGCCAGGCTGGTCTCGAACTCCTGACCTCGAGATCTGCTCACTTTGGCCTCCCAAAGTACTCATGATTATAGGCTTGAGGCACTGTGCCTGGCTAATCATTGTTTTAATATTAAAAACTCTAACAGCATGAATTACATAGGTAAAAATATACAGATTTCAGTATTCAGTTTATTTTAGGTACATAAATAATACATTAACTTATACTTAGTTTAAAAATTTACACAAATTCTGACCTCTTTAAACTCTTTTGTTCTTTTTCCTAGTAATAGTAATTCTTATAGAACAGGATTTTAAATTTAAGATTTTTAAAAAATTGTGTTTAGGATGAAAAGAGATTTGCATGTTAGATCTTCTGAGTCAGTATTCTCAAAACCATGATTCATGGCAAAACTTTCTAGTTTCCTTTATTTTTACTCTACCAGTCTGATGATTCTCATACTTAAACTTTTGTTGCTGTTCACTTTTAAGGGACTTTAGTCAGTAATACATAGGTAAATAATAAATGGAAAGAAAGTTAATTATAAGGAGAGAATTTTATTATGTATAAAATTTATGTGAGCGTTGTGCAATAATAACTATGAACCTGGATGGGGACCTGAAAGAGAATTTACTTGAGTTCTTTGGTTTAAACATCTTTATTTTTGTATCCTCAACATCTGTATTAACTTTAACCTGTATGTTAAGGTATTTCTGCTTTTCATCCTTCTCAGTTTTTCAAAATTTTATGGCTTGATCTGATTTGTTGTAACATATACATAGTTTTTACTGATATTACCAGGTTTTAAAGGGCCATTTAGTATTTCAGTGGAAATGTTTTTTTATAAAAGGAAGAGTGCCAAGTGAGTTTTAGTTTTAATTTCAGTACCAAATCATTTTTTAGATGTAAGGCTTTTTCTAGGTGGCTTAGAGATGTCAGCCAGCTTTGTAAATTTTACATATAGTATCTATAAACAGATTTCTAAAAATTGGTGTTTATAGATTTTTGTTTGTTTGTTTTTTGTGACAAGGTCTCACTGTGTCACCCAGGCTGGTGTGCAGTGGCATGCTCACAGCTCACTGCAGCCTCGACCTCCTGGGCACAAGCCATCCTCCCACCACAGCCTCCCTAGTAGGTGCGACTATAGGCATGCACCACTATGCTTGGCCAATTTTGTATTTTTTGTAGAGACGGAGTTTCACCATGTTGCCCAGCCGGTCTCGAATTCCTGGACTCAAGGGATTCACCAGCTTTGGCCTCCCAAAGTGTTGAGATTACAGGCATGAGCCACTGTGTCCTGCCTAGTGTTTGTAGATTTTTGTAAGAGTAATCAGAATAGGCTGGGTGTGGTGGCTCATGCCTGTAATCCCAGCACTTTGGGAGGCCGAGGTGGGTGAATCACAAGGTCAGGAGTTCAATACCAGCCTGGCCAAGAAGGTGAAACCCTGTCTCTTCTAAAAATACAAAAAATTAGCCAGGCGGGTGCCTGTAATCCCAGCTACTCGGGAGGCTGAGGCAGAGAATTGCTTGAACCTGGGAGGCGGAGGTTGCAGTGAGCCGAGATTGCACCATTGCACTCCAGCCTGGGCGACAGAGCGAGACTCCATCTCAAAAAATAAAAAGAGTAATCAGAAAAGTGAAGATTCGCATTAGGTTATACTTTTGTGACAACAAAACCCATTTTTTATGCCAATGGATGGATAATATTAAAGAAGAATGTGAAATTAATAATAGGATATAACTGAAACAGTTTGATAATGAATTGTTTCCTAGTTCTAATTTTGTTTTGTTTTGAAGTCACTACTTTGGGAAAGACCAAGTATTTTAAATAGTGTCTGTAGACCTGCATTTCTGGCTAGATTTTAATATAGTATATATATTACACCATTTTATTAAAAATATTAACCCAAATTTTATTACCTTAGTTTAATGTAAGTGGAAATACATAACTTTGCACACAGACTTCAGAAAAATAATTGTTGGCAATAAAGATGTAGTTTATCTTTTAAAAGTTCTGCTTCTTGGACATACACATTAAAAAATTATGGCAAGATAGTATAAGATTATTATTTTTGTGAGTACAGCAATTTCTGGACTATACAAACTAAACATATTTGAATTATTAGCTTGGTCAAAAATACAATTTATTTTCTTGTTATTCATTTTAAAATATATTACAATTCCTGCCTAATTTTAGCATCTGAAAATTTTGAACATTATAGATTAAAAAGAAAAATTAAACAGTAGTTTTTAATAGTATAGACTACATCAGTTGTGAGTCTAAATTTTTCATTTTTTTTAAATCAACTCCCCTATTCTGAGATAAATTTTTCAAAATTGAAATGAGTTGGTGTTAAGATTTTTCTTAAATAACTGGGAAAGTTGTGGCTTCACTGGAAAGTAGAAAATTGGTAATTGTGTTTAATTGCAAAATATTTAATGCTTTAGCTCCTCAAATGTTTAATTACATAATAGAAACTTTTTACTAATCGTTAACATTAGTGGTTGGAATTTTGTCTTCAGAAATATGACTAGCAATGCCTGATTTCTACCTGTATTGCCGCTACGCATTAAGTTGGAAAAACAGAAGAATACAACAGTATATATATTCCATAATTAGTATGCTTTAGCAGAGTCCCAAAGGAAGGGTATATAAATCTTATCTCCAATGCATGTGTGTGTGTATATATTTTTTTAATTTACAAAATTTATTCTGGCTTCTTTTTCTTTTTTTTTTTTTTGAGACGGAATTTCACTCTGTCGCCCAGGCTGGAGTGCAGTGGTGCAATCTTGGCTCACTGCAACCTCTGCCTCCTGGGTTCGAGCCATTCTCCTGCCTCAGCCTCCCAAATAGCTGGGACTACAGGCGCCCGTCACCATGCCCAGTTAATTTTTGTATTTTTAGTAGAGATGGGGTTTCGCTATTTTGGCCAGGCTGGTCTTGAACTCCTGACCTTATGATCTGCTCGCCTCGGCCTCCCAAAGTGCTGGGATTACAGGCTTGAGCCAACATGCCCAGCCTTTCTTTTGCTTTTCTGTTCAGTGTATTTGAATCTTCAAAAATTAGAAATGATTAAACACATTATCTTTTTTATGTGACAAAGGGATTACTTTTGATGAGTTCTAACAAATTTATTTAATTATTTTCTAATTTATCTCTTTAGGAAAAATGGAACATGGGAAGCTTTGTTTTACCATTCACAGTATTTTTTAATTTCTAAAAGCTAAAACAAAGAAAACAAAGCCAATATCCCCCATTCTTCAGGGTATTAATACATTTATATGAAGATGAAAGGGGATAGTTTTTTCTTTAACGCAGTAATGACACAGAAGAATGTATTTCTGGTTTCTGTAGTATATAATAGCAAAAGATATTAGCATTTATGTGTATTACAAGCCTTAGGTTAGTATTTTGGAAAGGAGAGTAACTGAGTATAAATTGCTATGCAAATTTAGAAAATTTTTGGCAAATTGTATGACTATTACTAAAGTCTCCAAGACCTTACAAATGTATTTATCCTTTAACAGTATATTCATTACATACCATTAATTAGGCACTATAGTAGGTACCAGGCATTATCATGGGTGTAAGACACATAGTCTGCCTTCACAGAACTTACTGTTTAGCAGAGGAGACAAATATTAAATGAATAGGTACCTGTGGTTAGTAGTGATAAATGCTCTGAAGGAAAAAACATACAGTACTGTGAGAATGTAGTATTTTGAAATGTTTCATTTGCAAAATTGTACTTGATACCTGGAATAGTGTTTTTTTTTTTCCTGAAATAATATGCTGAACAGGTCAATGTATCATCTGCCTAGTATGCATAAGCAATAACAGTAAATGTTTAGTAATTTGAGTGCAGTTGTGTATGTTCATGTATTTTTTATTCCTTACTGTTTGCATTGCCAGTGTTTGATTTTGCTATTTCAAAGAAATGGCATTTTGTTAAGTTTGAAAATTTGAAGGTGCATTGGATCCTGCTAATTTGTTGGATTCTGCTAAATTGTAGCAGTACAGCTTTCAATTTTTGTAGTTAAGAGCATAACTTCACTAAATAAAAATATTTTTAATACAATAATATGGAATCAGAGTAACTCTCCTTTTTCCTGCTCAAAATTTGATTTGTTGAAGCTGCCTCCTGAAAATCATGTGTGTCGACTCTCTGGTCAGAATTTGCTCTGGACTCTCTTATGGCAGAATCAGGTCAGGTGACAGTATCAGGTAAAGGGAAATAAGAAACATATTGTGTACCTCCCCATCCCCTGTTTTTTCTTTTCTTTCTTTTTTCTTTTTTTTCTTTCCTTTTTTGTTTTTTTTTTTTTTTGTGACAGGGTCTTACTCTATCGCCCATTCTGGAGTGCAACGGTGTGATCTTGGCTCACTGCAGCCTCTGCCTCCCGGGTCCAAGTCATTTGCCTGCCTCAGCTTCCTGAGTAGCTGGGACTACAGTGTGCCACCACACCTGGCTAATTTTGTGTGTGTGTGTGTATTTTCAGTAGAGACAGGGTTTCACCAAGTTGGCCAGCCTGGTCTTGAACTCCTGACTGACCTCAAGTAATCCGCCTACCTTGGTCTCCAAAAGTGCTAGGATTACAGTAACCCACCTGTAATCCGCATCTGGCATCCCCCTTTTTTTTCTTGAAAACATTCATTCAGGAAAACAGCAACATGACCAGGCAAAGGGAAAAAACCAGTGGAGATGCTGGGATGGTTGATGTACATGCAAAGTTAATTGAGTTTTGTAATGTTTTAAAAATGAGCCTTTAAAATTGCGTTGTGGTAAAACAAAACTCAGGAAAGGGGGGAGAAATTATGAAAGTATAAGGACAAAATACAAGAGAGAAGAAAATAAGACTTAACATATTAGTAATGATTGTTGTAACTGTGAATTGAGTAAATTTCCCGAGTAAAAAAATTGAATGTCCCTGATGTAGACGTAAAGCAAAAGGATAGCTTGTAAGGAATAGGTTTCATAATTTGAGAGTTGGTAGAACATATAAGAATCCCTGTTGGTTCTTAAGAAACCTGATAAAGGAGAACATACATTAAACTAGGCAAAACACCAATTTTAGACAAATTAGATAATGTGCGTTTGCTTTCCAGATGTATTGCCAAGTTTCTAACTGTAAGCTGATGATTTAAAAATACATTTTTATAATGAAAGAAAATATCTGAATTATAAGAGCACTCTGAGGAGTACTTGAGGTATGAGTATAGCTCACTTTGCTTAAATACTGTCTTTCCAAGATGTGTTCTTATCACCCCTTTTAATTTTATTTTTTTGTATCTAGCTCTTGTTTACTGATTTTAGCATAAATTTTTGGTACGCTAAAATTGAGCTTGTATGAAAAAAAATATGACCTATGTGCATATAGTAGGCCATCAATAAATAACATAAATAACATTCAAGATCAATTTGTTAAATGGAATTAACTGGTCTTGATCTGTCTTATTCTTTTCTAGAAATATTAAAAGTTTGTCAGATATCCAGATCGTACAAGTTGCTTGTGGTTACTATCATTCACTTGCACTTTCTAAAGGTAAGCATTAGTTTTTATTTTATTTCTCTTCAATTTTATTACTTGGTACTTTTTTGATTGTGCATATAGTTCTCCAACTTTGCTCACCTTTCTGCAAGATTGCCCTGGTTCTTGATCCTTTTCATTTCCATATAACTTTTAGAATTAGCTTGTTAGTCTGTACACACACACACACACACACACACACACTGCTAGGAATTTGATTGGGATTTCATTGTCTCTATAAATCAATTCAAGGAAAATCTTTACAATATTGAACCTTTCAATTCTAGAACACGGTATATTTGTCCATTTAAGTCTCCCTTTAATTTTTTCCATTAGCATTTTGTTTTCCCTGGACAGGTCTTATACACCTTCGATTAGACTTTCCCCTAGGTATTTGATTTTTTGTTGTTGTGAATGGTGTCATTTTTTGTTTATTATATAGACATGAAATTGATTTTTGTGTCTGTTTATTAAACAGTTAAAAACTCTTCATAGCTGCAACTGTGGAAGATTGCTTCCCCAATCTCATTTAATCTCATAGATGAACTTTCTATGCATAGAAATAAAGAAGGCTAAACATCATATTTATTAGCTTTGTTTGCATTCCTCTTTTACCAGTTTAACTTACTAGTATCCTAGCTAAGAATTGGAACATGGGCTAGTAAAGAATCTGCCATATGTATATTTTTTACCATTAAAATAAATAGGTTTGCTGGGCGTGGTGGCTCACGCCTGTAATCCCAGCACTTTGGGAGGCCGAGATGGGCAGATCACCTGAGTTCAGGAGTTCAAGACCAGCCTGGCCAACATGGTAAAACCCTGTCCGTACTAAAAATACAAAAAATTAGCCAGGCGTGGTGGCACGCACCTATAGTCCCAGCTACTCTGGAGGCTGAGGCAGGAGAATTGCTTGAACCCGGCAGGTGGAGGTTGCAGTGAGCTAAGATCACGGCACTACACTCCAGCCTGGGCGACAGAGCGAGACTCTGTCTCAGAAAAAAAAACAAAAAAACAAAAAAAAAGAAGAAGAAATAGGTTCCATTTGCTCCATTGTTACTATTTAGTGTTACTATTTAGTGAAGCCTACTACAAATAAAACACTAAGAACCATGGGGAAGCACAGATAAATTAAGAGACAGGTTTAGGGATCATACAGTCTAGTGAAAGAGACAGACATCCAAGTAAATAACTAGTCTGAGGCAGAAAAAAATATGTACTATTTCAGACAAGGTAAAAGTAAAATGCTGTGACAATGATATAATTGTTTCTAATTGATATAATTGGTAACAGTAAGGAGGGGATTAGTATTTGATGCAAGTCTTTAAAGATTTATTAAAGATTAATTTTTTTATTAATAATTGGAGAAATGTTGAGAAGGACAAGGAGAAATGTTGAGTGGCTAAGGGGGTTATGCTGGTGTAAAGGCATAGAGTTAAGAAAGTGGTGTATTTGAATATTGGCGTGTAGTTTTATGTGGGTGTTGTGAGGGAGTGGGAGACATACTCATAACTTCAGTTTAGGCTGAAATAAAAAGAGAAATCTGTTATAAAGGGCCTTAAATGTCATATTAAGGAATTTGGACTTCTATAGGCAGTTAGGAACATAGAATCTCTGTGTATTCTTTGTTGTTTTGCCAGCTCCTCTTTTGATATTTTGGTAGGTGGATCTAACAAAAATTTAAACTCAAAGGTTTTACTGAGGACAGTTTTTCATATTGACCTTTTTTTGTTGGTTTGTTTGTTTACTCAGCTTTATGGTGTAGGCAATATCTTATTCATTTGCTAAACATTTTTTTTTTTTTTTTTTTTTGAGACGGAGTCTCCTCTGTTGCCCAGGCTGGAGTGCAGTGGCATGATCTCCCCTCACTGCAAGCTCCGCCTCCTGGGTTCACGTCATTCTCTTGCCTCAGGCTCCTGAGTAGCTGGGACTACAGGCGCCTGCCACCACTCCTGGCTAATTTTTTTGCATTTTTTTTAGTAGAGATGGAGTTTCACTGTGTTAGCCAGGATGGTCTCGATCTCCTGACCTGGTGATCCTCCTGCCTCAGCCTCCCAAAGTGCTGGGATTACAGGCGTGAGCCACCGCGCCCAGCTGCTAAACATTTTTTAGAGCCCTTAGTATGAATTAGGCATACTACATTATACAGTAATAAGCAGTATACTACTTACTAGCCCTCGTGATATAGTCATTCAAATAATGATATAATTACATACTATGATAAGGGCTATAAAGAAAAACTTTAGGGTATTTAGAACATAGGACAGCGGTACTGACGTAATCTGGGAGATCAGGGAAGGAAGGCTCATGCTGGGAGAGAGTTGAAATGAACTGGACAAAGATGAGGGAAAGGTTTAGGTAGAGAGAACAGCGAGTGTGTGAGAACTGGCCATTGGAGAATATAAAGGAAGGCAATATGGCTAGAGTATAGTGAGTGACTGATATGAGAAGAGATTGGAAACATAGGTAGATCATACAGCACCTTATAGGCCTTGTTTAAAGTGTTTATCCCAAGAGCAATGAGAAAGCACTGAAATATATTTTTTGGGGTGAGCAATATTATCAAATCTGCATTTTTATAGTATCTCTATGCATGTATACAAAGGTCTATTTATATGTGCATAGAACATTTCTTGAAGGACTTACCAGTAATTGGTAAGAGTGGTTGTCCCAGGCTGGGTGCGGTAACTCAAGCCTGTAATCTTAGCACTTTGGGAGGCCAAGGTGGGCAGATCAGTAGGTCAGGAGTTCGAGACCAGCTTGGCCAACATGGTGAAACCCCGTCTCTACTAAAAATATTAAAAAAAAATTAGCCAGTCATGGTGGCACGTGCCTGTAATCCCAGCTACTCAGAAGGCTGAGGCAGGAGAATCATTTGAACCTGGGAGATGGAGGTTGCAATGAGCGAAGATTGCTCCACTGCACTCCAACCTGGGCGACAGAGCGAGACTCTGTCTCAAAAAAAAAAAAAAAAAAGAGTAGTTGTCTCTTGAAAGAGGAACCAGGATTCTGATTTTTTTTGGAAGGAAGCTTACTATTAAGTGTGTGCTATTTTGTAGTTTCAATTTTTAAAAAATCAGTTATTAGTGTATCAGTTATTTAGTGCCAGTTGTTAGTTTAATAAAAGGATGTCTAAAGTTGCAAATTACGATAGCAATATGGGAGCGAAAGTGACAGGCAGGGAAAACTATTATAGGAATCAGTTAAGATGGTGAGGACTGGATCTATTTGCCATATTTTTCTTTCCTTTTTTTTTTTTTTTTTTTTGAGACTGAGTCTCGCTCTGTCGCCCAAGCTGGAGTGCAGTGGCGCAATCTCGGCTCACTGCAAGCTCCGCCTCCCAGGTTCACGCCATTCTCCTGCCTCAGTCTCTCCAAGTTGCTGGGACTACAGGCGCCTGCCACCACGCCCGGCTAATTTTTTGTATTTTTTTAGTAGAGACGGGGTTTCACCATGGTCTCGATTTCCTGACCTCGTGATCCGCCCGCCTCGGCCTCCCAAAGTGCTGGGATTACAAGCGTGAGCCACCGCGCCCGGCCCGTATTTTTCTTTAGAAAGAAAACTGTATGTAAATTTTGGTGATATATGATAGACTGGATATGTGTGAAGTTAAAAAAAAAAGAGAGAGAGAGGAGTATTAAGGAAGACTCCCTAGGTTTATAATTTTTGCTACTGAGTCACTTACGATGTTATTTACCAAAATGGGGAACACTGGAAAGAGGTCCAGGGAAGTAGGATGGGAGTCATGAATTCAGTCTGGGGCATCCTAAGTTACAAGTTCCTTTGAAATTTCCTAGTGTCAGGTAAACAATGGGTTATGTGGGTTTTTTGCTCAGGAGAAGTTTGGGCTAGTGATAAAATTTGGAATGTGATCAGCAGATAGTTACTAAAGTTTGAGCTTGAATGAGTGCCTCTTGGGAGAAACTATAAAATAAAAATGAGACTTGAGGAATATTAAAAGGAGACTGTTGAGGGGCATAAGGAAATGAGATTACTCCTTGTTATGTGACTCACCTGTTCATCTGTGTAGTCCATCAAACTTAAAGTGTACTAATACTGAATGTTCTTCTAGGTAGTAGTATATGTTCATGTAAAAAATAAGCATAATTGCTAAAAATAATATTTATATTCTTTTGATGATAGGCAGAATGTCCCAAAATAATATTCTTTATATGAAATTTGAAATGAAATGATTATTTTCAAATTAAATTTTTTGCATGTTAGAAAAATGGTTAATTTTTCCATTACTGTTTTACAGCAAGTGAAGTCTTCTGTTGGGGACAGAATAAATATGGCCAGTTGGGTTTAGGTACTGACTGTAAAAAGCAAACTTCACCGCAGCTGCTTAAGTCTTTGGTTGGAATCCCTTTCATGCAAGTTGCAGCAGGAGGAGCCCATAGTTTTGTACTCACCCTTTCTGGAGCTATCTTTGGATGGGGACGCAACAAATTTGGTCAGCTAGGTCTTAATGATGAAAATGGTAGGTTCTCATTATGTATAGTTTAAGTGTACTTTTTGAAAGAGATGACCTTTTGAGATAGATCAGTGATTCTTAGTGTAAGAGAGAAATGTATCTTCCCTGGTATAGAGGTGGGGATGAGATGTTATTTAAAAATTCCATTTGGGGAATGCAGTGGGAAGATACAAAATATCCTTTTTTCATTAAAGAACTATAAAAAGTATATCTGGACAAAATCTTTAGTATTGGATGTTTATTAAAAGACAATTGAAAAACATTACTTCAAATTGTTAATCCATTATTGGCCACTGTTAGTGGAAAAAAGCTGTAAAATTATTCTGGGGCAGTAACATGAAGTGTTAATCTTTGAGTTTTTCAAGGAAATACTTAAATGATTTGGGTTGTTAAATTAATTTTTGGTTGGGCTTCACTTTTAACATTGATGCTAAAGTCTTAAAAATAAACATTTTGAATTTGAAAAAATTATAACTGAAACAAGTTGGGATCTTGGAACTTATTTTTCATGATTACATTGAGTTGAATGCCAGTATTTGACTTACAAAAGCTAATTTCTTATAGTTCAGTATAATTGTAATGACTGAAATGGACAAAAGTGAGTTGTTAATCTAGTAACAACTAGTAATGATAAGCAAACAATACTTTCAGAAAGAATTAAAGAATACCTTGTTTTACATAAGAAAAATATGTCATATTAGGATATCATGTATCTTTTCTGCTACAAAACAGCCTAAAGTACATTTTTTTTTCCAGGCTTTTAAGTAGGATCCTGTGGGTATAACTATCATGAAGTGAATGTAAAGAATGATGTTTATATGTGGAAAATTAGAAGCAGTTAGATAATTTTGAAATTTCTTGATTGCTGAGTCCTTTGCAGACTGGCATATTGGCTGTTTAGCACTTAACTCTTTAAGTCCCTCCTTTATCACAATAGTATGGATAGGCCTGGGAACCCTACTTATTAAGCTTGTACTACAAAATCATCGAAATCATAGCTAAAATTATTTAGTCACAACCATCTGCTGAGCTTGGGAAGCTGTAGAGGAAACACATCTAGACGAGTTTTAATTTTTAAAATACTATTAACATCTCTTGTTGGAATTTTCAGATAGGTATGTTCCTAATTTACTAAAGTCACTAAGATCTCAGAAAATAGTTTATATTTGTTGTGGAGAAGATCATACTGCTGCTCTAACCAAGGTATTGTACTTTTAAAACTTCTTTATTATTACTCATCATAGTTCTTTCATAATTAATGAATGTTCTCATGGTATTTCCTCAAGTTTTAACTTGAGTGTTATTGGTATTTCAAATATAATTTATCTGGGAAAAAAAGACTTAGATTATTCTTGAAAAAAATTTACCCTATTTTTCAACTTTGTTTTATGTTATAAAATGTGAATTCTGATATACTATTATATGTGATGATAGTATATTGCTGAATTTCTCAGCTTTATATGAAATACTGCTTAAGTCATATTTGAATAAAATTATTCCATTTTAGTTCATTAGGCTTGCCACGATATATGCATCAAACCCATTTATATCATGTAGCTCAGCCTAATTTGAATGTAGTTTCCATTTGGCTTATAAATACTTCATACAAGCAATAGAGGAGATGAATTTCTCTGTTATTCATAGGCCAAGTATTGTGCAAGCAGTTATAGTGATCACAGTCTTATCAATGGCTTTAACTCTGACCTCTCACTGTCTTGGGTATGTGCCAATTGAGTATCAGTACTGTTTAGTTCTTGAGTGACTAGAAGTTAGATGAAAATGAAAGCATTCAATTAACCTTTACCAGATAATTATTTATTGCAGCCATGTTAATGTAAAGTTTTTCATTGGTCAAATTAGAAACTGGTTAAACTTCTTTATCTTTTTTGGTCTTACATAGTACATAAAATTGGTAAAAAGACATTAATGTCCGGGCACGGAGGCTCATGCCTGTAATCCCAGCACTTTGGGAGGCTGAGGCAGGTGGATCACCTGTGGTCAGGAGTTCAAGACCAGCCTGGCCAACTTGGTGAAACCCTGTCTCTTCTAAAAATACGAAAGTTAGCTGGGCATGGTAGCAGGCACCTATAATCCCAGCTACTCCAGAGGCTGAGGCAGGAGAATCAGTTGAACCCAGGAGGCGGAGTTTGCAGTGAGCCGAGATCGCACCACTGCACTGCAGCCTGGGAGACAGAGTGAGACCTCGTTTCAAAAAAAAAGAGGCATTAACTTCTAATCAGGCTTTAAAATTCTGCATTATATTTCTACTTGGGAATTTTAGCAGGACAATAATTATTCTTCGTTATTGTCAAATATAGTGAACTCAAGGCACTTTTAAAAATATAATGACCAATTATGAAAGTTAATTTTAAAGTATTTTGTAGTACTTGCCTTTTAGGAAGGATTATTATACCTGCCAGTCTTATTATTAGGTTGGCACAAAAGTAATTTCATTTTTTTGCCATTAATGGTAAAAACTGCAATTAATTTTGCACCAACCTAATATCATATTTTATTGATTTTGGCATTCAGATAGCAAATGTAATCACTGAAGTCTTATTTATTCCTGTTGGCAAGTCTTAAATTTTATGTGTCCTTTTTTGTTTTTGGTGTTTGGAAGAAATTTATCAAACTATAAAAAATATCATGTGTGGTATCATTCCAAAAATTAATTTTATGGCAGAAAGACTAACAGTGTTAATGCTTTTCAAATTCAGCCTTTCAGATAACCATTCATCCTAATGTTCTAGGATAAGTAACTTTTTATGTCTGTTTAGTTTTAAGAAATGCTAATTCTCTTAATCTTTTGTATTCCTCTCTCAGAAGATAGTAGCTAGTGACATTTGTTTATTGGAATTTTGGGTGTACATTATTTTTAACAAAATTAGATAGTTGTAAATATCCCCAAAATAGAATAGTTTACTTTCCCTTGATTTAAGTTAAAATACCTGTTCCGTATCCATATGTCTTGCTTTTCTGGAAGAATTTCTTGGAAATAGTAAATAGATTAAGATTGCTTTATGAAGCAGTTTTCTGTACAAAACCTGCCTTAGGAAAGCTGCATTAGGAAAGATTTTAAAACCAACTTTTAAAAATGGAATAAATGGAAAGACATACCATGTTTATAGATACGAGGATACTTCCATAAAGATGTCACATTTTTTTCAAGTTTATTTGCAGATATGTTATGAAAATCACATACAAATACATATTTTGATTTAGCAGTCCCACTTTTAGAAATCTACCCCAAAGATATGAAATTGTGTATGCACAAGACCATTTATTGTGACATTTTAATAGCAAAAGACTAGAAGAAATCCAAATGTCCATGAGTTAAATAAATTGTGGTACATCCCTGTAATGAAGTACAGTGAAGTGTAAAACAGAATGAGGTACTTATGCTGTGGAATGATTTCTAGAATATATTGCTAAGTGAAAAGAGCAAGGTGTATGGAACAGCTGTCTTTTTGTAAGAAAGGGACCAAAATATGAACATATATCATATGCCATGTATGTTTGTTTGTTTTTGTTTTTGTTTTTGGACACGGTCTCACTCTGTCACCCAGGCTGGAGTACAGTGGTGTGATCTTGGCTCACTGCAACCTCTGCCTCCCAGGTTCAAGTGATTCTCATGCCTCAGCCTCCCAAGTAGCTGGGATTATAGGCATACGCCATCACACCTGGCTATTTTTTTGTATTTTTTTGTAGAGATGGGGTTTCATCCTGTTGGCCAAGCTGGTCTTGAACTCCTGACCTCAAGTGATCTTCCCGCCTCTGCCTCCCAGAGTGCTGGGATTACAGTGTGTAATCCTGCACCTGGCCTTATATGTTTTTAAAAATACAATAAATTTAAAATCAATAGCCAGAACAAATGTGCCTTGCCTTACAATTTTTGACTTTGGAATCTAGAAACTGTTACATGTAATTAAAAAGCAAAATTATGGCTGGGCACAGTGGCTCACACCTGTAATCCCAGTGCTTTGAGAGGCCAAGGCAGGCAGATCACGAGGTCAGGAGTTCGAGACCATCCTGGCCAACGTGGTGAAACTCTGTCTCTACTAAAAATACAAAAAATTAGCCGGACGTGGTGGCAGGTGCCTGTAATCCCAGGTACTCGGGAGGCTGAGGCAGGAGAATCGCTTGAACGTGGGAGGCAGAGGTTGCAGTGAGCTGAGACCGTGCCACTGTACTCCAGCCTGATCAACAGCGAGACTCTGTCTCAAAAAAAAAGCAAAGTTTTATATATATATACATAAAAATTATATATAAATTATATAAATAAAAATATATATAATATATAAAAAATTATATAAATATTAGTCCTTAAAAATTGAAAACTAACAAATTAGTGGCACAGCTACACCAGAAATAATTGTTTTAGGTGATTTTAAAATACAGCATTTTGCTGTATATCACTGAGGGGAAATACACTAAGAATAAACTGAATCCACAAAGAAATCTTAAATTGCATTCTTTTTCTTTTTTCTATTTTTTTTTTTTTTTTTTTTTTTTTTTTTTGAGACAGAGCCTTGCTCTGTCACCCAGTCTGGAGTACAGTGGTGCAATCTCGGCCCACTGTAATGTCCACCTCTTGGGTTCAAGTGATTCTCCTGCCTCAGCCTCCTGAGTACCTGGGACTACAGGCGTGTGTCACCACGCCCGGCCAATTTTCTGTATTTTTAGTAGAGATGGGGTTTCACCATTTTGGCCAGGCTGGTCTCGAACTCCTGACCTCAAGAAATCCATCCGCCTTGGCCTCCCAAAATGCTAGGATTATAGGCGTGAGCCACTGCGCCTGGCCCTTAAACTGCATTCTGTAACTTTTTTTTTTTCTGAGTTGGGGTCTCACTCTTGCTCAAGTTGGAGTGCAGTGGTACAGTCATAGTGCACTGAAGCTATGACCAAATTCTTGGGCTTAAGCAGTCCTCCCACCTCAGTCTCCTGAGTAGCTGGAGCTATGGGCACCACTGTGCCCGGCTAATTTTTTTGTTTTTTATTTTTCGTAGAGATGGTGTCTTGCTTTATTACCTAGGCTGGTCTGGTACTCCTGGTTTTAAGCAAGCCTCCCACCTCAGCCCCTCAAAATGCTGGGATTACAAGTGTGCATTCTGTAGTCTTACTGTTAGAAGTAAATTTGCTATTATCTTTTTTCCAATATATTACATATAAATAGGAGAAAGCAAAGAAGTAGTTATTTTACTGTATTATAAACTATGATTTTCAGCTTAATAGAAAAGAGATAGGTATAAAACTATAGGAATTAAGTTAAAACCTTGTGATCTTTACTTTGAATCGCAAATGTTAGTATGAACTCATTTATTTTTCTCCAAGAATATGCTTTTTGTTTTGTTTTTGTTTTTGTTTTGCCATAACTACTGAAAGGTCCTAGAAGTAATGAACCATGTATAATCTGGACACGATGATAATCCCTTGATTGTTGTAGATTCTCCACTAAAAGGAACCAGGGTTTCTTAGAGAAGAGTCCGATCCCTTGGGCGTTTTGTGTTACAAAAAAGCAAAGATTACTACAGTCCTGTCAGAAGAACAACTTGAAGGAGCTTTCACTGGATATCGAGAAGAAATAATGACTGCAAAAAATGGAAAACATCAGATCTATAAAAAATCCATGCATTTTTGTAGTGATCTTCTCTTCCCGCAAATCAATATAAGCAAAACTTATTGCTTACCTTTGGAAGTTGCTAGGACAACACTCATTTTTTTTTAACTGGTCAATAATGGGAAAGAATCAAGTATTCTGCCTTTCATTTGCAAATTGTATTTTAGGTAATTTAATAGTTAATGAGTTAAGTTATTTATAGAAGAATTCCAGCTCATAACTCTAGGAAAAATAATAAAACTAGAAAAATCACCATTTTACACTCCCTGATGAAATAATGGATCTAGGCAAACCTAATGGGGATGTATCAGCCTGACACACTTTGACTTATTTTTATTATATATATATATATATATATATAAAATAAAAAATAAAAAAATAGGTTTTTAAAATATATATATATATATATAAAACTATATATTAAATAAGGGGTTATCAGGCTGACACACTTTGACTTATAAAAATATATAATATATAATAAAAATTTATGTTTCATATATATATAATTTTTTTCTTTTTGAGATGGAGTCTCACTGTGTTGCCCAGGCTGGAGTGCAGTGGTGTGATCTTGGCTCACTACAGGCTTCCGTCTCCTGGGTTCAAGTGATTCTCCTACCTCAGCCTCCCGAGTAGCTGGGATTACAGGCACACACCACTATGCCCGGCTAATTTTTGTATTTTTAGTAGAGACAAAGTGTCAGCATGTTGGCCAGGATGGTCTCGATCTCCTGATCTCAAATGATCCGCCCACCTCAGCCTCCCAGAGTGCTGGGATTATAGGTGTGAAACACCGTGCCCCACCCGACTTACTTATTTTTAACTTCACTAACAAAGCAGACATATGCTTTGTGACATGATGCAATAAAATAATCAAGAAGATTTAAACATGGCCTAGTTATTAGATGATATTAAGAAATTAATATTGATTTTGTGAATGTGATATAGTGTGGTGGTTATATACTTTTATCGGTTAGAGATATATGCTGTTGAAGATATACATTTGTGGGTGAAATGATTTGATGACCACAATTTGCTTTAAAGTACTCAAGTTCTTTTTGTTTTGTTTGAAAATACCCCCAAAAGGGAAAAGGAGACACCAGTGAAACAAAATAACCAACATTTTGCCAGTTATTGAAACTGAGTGATGGTTATATGGTGATTTACTATGTTTTCTCTTTACCTTGTGTATTTGCTTGAAATTTTCTATGATAAAAAAAGAAAAATGAATGTTCTCATATAACAGTATGTAGTAACGCTATTAAATGATGAAAGCAGGATATAAAGTTGCATATATAGCTACAGTTATGAAGAAAAGCAGCTGAACTGAAGAATACTAATTGTGATTGTGTTATCACAGATTTTTTCCAATACAGAACTTCTAATTTAGTTATATGTTATATGTTTTTTTGTTTGTTTGTTTAGTGACAGAGTCTCACTTTGTCGCCCAGGTTGGAGTGCAGTGGCATGATCTCGGCCCATGGCAAGCTGTGCCTCCTGGGTTCAAGCAATTCTGCCTCAGCGTCCAAAGTAGATGGAACTACAGGCACCCACCACCATGCCTAACTAATTTTTTTTTTTTTTTTTTTTTTTGAGACGGAGTCTTTTTCTGTTGCCCAGGCTGGAGTGCAGTGGCGTGATCTCGGCTCACTGCAACCTCTGCCTCCCTGCAACCTCTGCCTCCCAGGTTCAAGCATTTCTCCTGCCTCAGCCTCCCAAGTAGCTGGGACTCCAGGTCTGTGCCGCTATGCCTGGCTATTTTTTTGCATTTTTAGTAGCGAGGGGGTTTCACCTTTTTAGCCAGGATAGTCTCGATCTCCTGACCTCGTGATCCACCTGCCTTGGCTTCCCAAAGTGCTGGGATTACAGGCGTGAGCCACCGCGTCTGGCCCTAATTTTTGTATTTTCAGTAGAGACAGAGTTTCGCCATGTTGGCCAGGCTAGTCTCAAACTCTTGACCTCAAGTGATCCACCTGCTTCAGTTATATGTTTTTATAAGGAGATTTTTAAAGACATCTGTATATTATAGTAACTGTATGCTAAAAATTTCTATAAGGCCACTCACGGTGGCTCATGCCTGTAATTCCAGCACTTCGGGAGGCCAAGGCAAGAGGATTGCTTGAGCCCAGGAGTTCGAGACCAGCCTGGGCAATACAGGAAAACCCCATCTCTACAAAAAAGTAAAAAATTAGCTGGATGTGGTGGTGCATGCCTGCACTCCCAGCTACTTAGGAGGCTGAGGTGGGAGGATCACCTGAGCCCAGGAGGTCGCGGCTGCAGTGAGCCGTGATCATGCCACGGCACTCAAGCCTGGGTGATAGAGCAAGATCCTGTCTGAAAAAATAATTAAGTAAATAAAAATTGCTCTATTTATGCACTCTGGTTACATGTACTCTTTTTGCAGCGCATTTATGTAAGGCAGTAACTACCTTGAAAAGTGAAGATGATGCCATTTTTAGGTTTTGTGAAATTTTATATAGGTATGTGGAATTCAGCAAGACAGTATAATGATAATGAAAGGCAATGCAAATAAATAATTATTTGTATCTCTTCAGTGTCTAAATATTTTATAATGGTGAAAACATCATTACCTGGAATTCTCGTAGTTTTATATTTTACTTCGAAAGAGCCATCTGTCTGTCTGTTAAATTGTGAAGACAGTTCTTAGAAGAGAAAAAACTGAGTTTATATTAAAGATTTGGACTTATTTTTCTGGAGGTTATTTATTTTATCATGCCTTCTAATGATAAGGGGTTTTGTCTTTTTTTAGGAAGGTGGAGTGTTTACTTTTGGAGCTGGAGGGTATGGTCAGTTGGGCCATAATTCTACCAGTCATGAAATAAACCCAAGGAAAGTTTTTGAACTTATGGGAAGCATTGTCACTCAGATTGCTTGTGGACGGTAAGGTGTTATATAAAAGAGCATTTTGGTCTCTAAACTGCAGTTGTTTAGGGATTGCTTATTGAATTGTTTCAGAGATCCTAATAATCTGAGGAAACACGTTCTCCCCCCAAATACCTATTTTGCCACTGAGGAGTCATAGTAACAGGAGAAACATCTTTCTTACTGTTATTTTATTTATCTTTACTTGAACAGATTTAGCTGAGGCAAGATATTAATAGTGTATATGTTATGTATTTATTGTAGTTGATATCACACTTGAAAGCCTTCTTTCTTTCTCTTTTCCACCTTTTTTCTTTTCTCTTCTCTTCTCTTCTCTTCTCTTCTCTTCTCTTCTCTTCTCTTCTCTTCTCTTCTTCTCTTCTCTTCTCTTTTCTTTTCTTTTCTTTTCGGAGTGATAGAGTCTTGCTCTGTCACCCAGGCTGGAGTGCCACAATTATGGCTTATTGCAGCCTCAATCTCCTGGGCTCAAGTGATCCCCTTGCCTCAGGCTTTTGAGTAGCTGGGACTACAGGCATGTACTACCATGCCCAGCTAGTTTTATTTTTTTAATTTTTAGTAGCAACACGGTCTCATTATGTTGCCCAGGCTTACCTTTTTTCCTTAAAGGGTGAAGAGATCGACCAGTTAATTAAGACAGAATTAATGTGACGAAAGTTTGATTGGTATAAACCAATAATCTCCTAATTCTCCTTATTCTGAGTTCTTGGGAATAAACAGAGGAGTCTTTGACAATGAGCTTCATCTGTTGATTCTTAGGTCTTGGGAATAAATAGAAGTCTTTGAGTTGAGCTTCATCTTTGGGGGAATTAAATTGAGCAGACTCCCAAGTAGCAAAATGTACCTTTTTTGACCACTTAATTTAATTTTGATCACCTTGCTTAATGTTTTCCTACCTTGTATGTATAGCTATACAATAGTTTAGTTTTATCAACTATTAGCTTCAAATGCATGTAATCACACTGTGAGTATTCTTTGATGATTCTTTTTTTCCTCTTAACATCAGACTTTTATGATTTTTATGTAGTTATGGTTCTCCATCATTAGGCCTCATTAATGTTTTTTATTCAATTCTCTGCCTCACCTCTCGGATACTGGACTACAGGCCCCCACCACCCCGGCTAATTTTGTATTTTATAGAGACGGGGTTTCACCATGTGATCCACCCGCCTCGGCCTCCCAAAGTGCTGGGATTACAAGCGTGAGCCACCGCGCCCAGCCGCTTTGCACTTTTATTATATGGTATATGTTAACCTTCATATACATCCAGAATGGAATTACTGGGTTATAGAGGACACTTAATTTGAATTTTGTAGGTTAAACCATATTTCCCATGTGGTTTTACCAGTTTATATTCCCATTAGCAGTGTGTGAGAATTCCTGATGCTCTTGTACTTGTCACCAGTTAGTATTGTCAGACTTTTTGCTAATTTCTTGGATATTTATTGTTACTTCATAATTTGAATATACATTTCCATGACTTACTTGAGTACCTTTTCATATGTTTATTGGCCACTTACATTTCCTCAGGATATAAAAATTGATTCATAGTAGTTATTTATATAGTGTAGATACAAGTTCATAATGTTTCTCAGTACAGGGATAGAAGTTCTTTATTGGGCATATGTTTTACAGATGTCTTTCCATGTTTTGCCTTATCTTGTCATTTTCATTCTGTTGTCTTTTGATGAACAGAAGTTTTAGATATTAATGTAGATGAATTTATTAATATTTACTTAATAGTGCCATTTATTTCCTAAGAAATATTTTCCTACCTGAAAGCATAAAAGTAATCATCTCTGTTATCTTCAAAAATATAGTGTTGCCTTTTACGTGGAGGTCTGTAAGTTATCTGAAGTTGATTTGTTTTGTGGAGGACAGTATAATATTCAAGTAAGGAATCAGCTCTTTAAAAATATAGTCAATTACCCTAGCACCATTAAAAGTTTTAGTGGGAAATATATACAACAAAATTTACCGTCTTAACTATTTTTAAGTATACAGTCCATGGTATTAAGTACATTAATATTGTTGTGAAACCATCATCACCATTCATCTCTAGAATTCTTTTTATCTTGCAAAACTGAAGCTCTATACCCATTAAACAATAACTCCCTATTCTCCATACCCTCTTGTGGCAACCACCATTCTACTTTCTGTCTCTATGAATTTAACTCCTGTGGGTATCTCATATAGGCAGAATCTTACAGTGTTTGTCTTTTGGTGACTGACTTACTTCACTCAGCATAGTGTCATCCAGATTCACCCATGTTGTAGCATTTCCTTCTACATATGTCAGAATTTCCTCCCTTTAAAAGGCTGAACAGCATTCCATTGTGTGTATATGCTGATTTTGCTTATGCATTCATCTTGATGGACACTTGGGCTACTTTTGTGTTTTAGCTTATTGTGAATATTGTTGCTATGAACATGAATATAAAAACATCCCTTCAGGACCCCACTTTCAGTTCTTTTGGGCATATACCCAGAAGTGGAATTGGTGGTTCATATGGCAATTCTGTTTTTAATTTATTTGTAGGAACTGCCATACTGTTTCTCATAGTAACTGCCCTATTATATATTTCCACCAAAAGTGTACAGGGTTTCAGTTTCTCTACATCCTCACCAACACTGTTATTTTCTCGTTTTGCCTTTTTCTTTTTTTGTTGTTTTTATAATACCTGTTTTAATACGTTGTAACATGTTATCTCCTGTTGTTTTGATTTGCATTTTCCCAATGATTAGTGAGCTGAGCATATTTTTATATACTTGTTGACCATTTGTACATCTTTAGGGGAAATGTCAATTAAAGTGTTTTTCCCATTTTTGAATCTGGCTGTTTTGTTGTTTTTGAGTTTTCAGAGTTCTCTATATATTCTAGATATTAATCCCTTATCAGATATTTGCAGATATTTTGTTTCATTCTGTGGGTTGTATTCTATAGATAGTGTCTTTTGATGCATGAAGCTTTAAAATTTTATAAAGTCCAGTTTGTTTATTTTTTCTTTTGTTGGCTGTGCATTTGGTGTCATATCTAAGAAATCATTGCCAAATCCAATGTCATGAAGCATTTCCCTGTTTGCTTCTTAAAGTTTTATAGTTTTACCTTTTACATTTAGGTCTTTGATCTATTTGAATTTTATTTATTTATTTATTTATTTATTTAGAGACGGAGTTTTGCTCTTGTTGCTCAGGCTGGAATGCAATGGCATGATCTTGGCTCACTGCAACCTCCGCCTCCCGGGACCAAGCGATTCTCTTGCCTCAGTCTCCCAAGTGGCTGGGATTACAGGCATGCGCCACCTCGCCCAACTAATTTTGTATTTTTGGTAGAGACGGGGTTTCTCCATGCTGGTCAGGCTGGTCTTGAACTCCCGACCTCAGGTGATCCGCCCGCCTCGGCCTCCCAAAGTGTTGGGATTACAGGTGTGAGCCACCACACCTGGACGAGTCTGTACATTCTTTTTGGTAGCATTGACATCTTAACAATTTGTCTTCCAGTCCATGACCATGCTGTGTCTTTCCATTTATTTGTCTCTAATTTCTTTGAGCAGTATTTTTTAGTTTTATTTTATAAATCTTTTGCCTTCTTGTTAATTCCTAAGTATTTTATTCTTTATGATAGGTTTTAAATAAAATTTTATTTCCTTCCAAATTATTCATTGTTAATGTAAAGAAATTCAGCTAATTTTTGTGTGTAGATTTTGTATCCTCCTGCTTTGCAAAGTTTATTAGTTTTAACAATTTTTGTGTGGAATCTTTAGTGTGTTCTACATGTATGATCATATCATCTGCATACAGAGATTTTTTTTCTTTCCAATTTGAATGAATGCCTTTTATTTATTTATTTGAGATGGAGTTTTGCTCTTGTTGCCTAGGCTGGAGTGCAGTGGCGCAATCTCGGCTCACCGCAACCTCTGCCTCCTGGGTTTAGGTGATTCTCCTGCCTCAGCCTCCTGAGTAGCTGGGATTACAGGCATGTGCCACCACACCCAACTAATTTTGTATTTTTAGTAGAGACGGGGTTTCTCCATGTTGGTCAGGCTGGTCTTGAATTCCTGACCTCTGGTGATTTGCCCACCTCGGCCTCCCAAAGTGCTGGGATTACAGGCATGTGCTGCTGCACGCAGCCTTTTATTTCTTATTCTTGCAAAATTGCTCTGGCTAGAATTTCCAAGATTATGTTGAATAGAAGTGGTGAAAGCAGGCATCCTTATTCCTGGTCTTACAGGAAAAGCAAGTGCTTTTTCTGCATCAATTCAGATGATTATGTGTGTCTTTTCCCCCTTCAATCTGTTAATTTGATATATTACATTGATTACATATATTAATTTTCATATGTTGAACCATCTTTGCATTCCAGGAATAACGCCCACTTGGTTGTAGTCATAGTATGTAACCCTTTTAGTGTGCTGCTGAATTCAGTTTTTAAGTATTTTATTGAGAATCCTTTGTGTATGACAACCTGCTCCTCTCATGCTGCTTTCAAGATTCTTTGTCTTTCAGCATTTTGATTGAACTGTGTGTCTTTGGGCTCTGAGTTTATCCTGCGTAGAATTCATTGGGGCTTATGGATGTTTAAATTCATGTCTTTCACCATATTTGGGAAGTTTTTGGCTATTACTTCTTCAAATAATCTCTCTCTTGCTCTATTCTTCTGAGAATTCTACAGTGCTTATGTTGGTCTGCTTAATGGTATCCTGTGGTTCCCCTAGCACTTTTTTTAAGATTTTCTGTTCCACAGACTCAATAATTTCAACTGTCCTATCTTAACATTTGCTGATTTTTCTTCTGCTTGCTGAAATCTGCCTTCAAATCTCTCTAGTGTATTTTTTATTTCGGGTATTGTACTTTCCAACTCCAGAATTTATTTTTATTTTTTCTTTTTGATTGATATTTCCATTTTGTTCATACATTTTTTTTTTCTTTTTACACATCTTACTCTAGTTCCTTGAGCATCTTTAGGATGTTTGATTTAGTCTTTGTCTTTTAGGTCTGCCATTTGACCTTTCTCAGGGGTAGTTTCTATTGTTGGCTTATATTTTCTTTGAATGGGCCACCCTTTCCTACTGCTTTGTATGCCTTGTGATGTCTTTTGAAAACTGGACATTTAACTCTAATAATATGGTAACTGGAAATCAGATTCTCCCCCTTTGCCAGAGTTTGCTGATTTTTGGTTTTTGATTATTGTAGGTTTTCTCTGCGTCAGGAGTCACCCTGAGGTATAAAAATGAGGTCTTTGCAGATCTTTTCTTAGCCTATACCTTTCCCTGCTAATGCACAGTGACTTTCTAAATTCACCCATAAATGTGGTTTTTTTAAATGTTCTAGACCTTAAATGCCTGGCTCCCCAAAGAAACAAAGAAAAAAATGAAAGGTGGGGGTGAAAGGAGAGTGGAGGAAAAAAAGAGAAAGGCATCAGCCCTTTGAATTCCTTGGAAGTCTCTTTAGCCAGAATGGGAGAGTATACAACAGTGATTGCCTGCCTTTCTGCACCTTGGTGATCAGAAGCACCAATCAGTGATCAGGACACCAGTTCCTAAAAGGGACAAAGTCATTATTGCCCACCCTGGCTTCTGCAAGTTGCATACAGGCTACTCCTGGAAGCTGTTCATGGCTGCCTTACACAGGAGTAAGGAGTGGGTAACTGCTACCATGCTATGATCTGAAATTGAAATTAACCAGAATTTGCCATCCAACTCTTCTCTTGGAAATAACAAACCGTGCATAGACTCCAGAGTTGCAGAATGGTTCTGTCAGACAGATTCTGTCAGTGTAATTGTTGTCCAGGTGGGAAACAGATTCTCGGTGCTTTTTATTCCACAGTTTTCCAAGAATCCCCCTGTCTAGCTCCATTTTTGAAAATTTGTCACCCTCCTACTGTATGGTGTCACTGTTGCCATAAGTTGTTATATGTACATGGATCTCTTTCTATGATCTCTAATTTTTCAATCTATATGCCTGCCCCTGTGCTGCTTAAACACTATATAGACACCATAATAACTTCTATTTGGGGTAAAGTGACTCCTTGTTATTCTTCTGTTCTTTAAGAATGCTTTGGCTGGACCAGGCATGGTGGCTCACACCTGTAATCCCAGCACTTTGGAAGGCTGAGGCGGGTGGATCACCTGAGGTCGGGAGTTCGAGACCAGCCTGACCAATGTGGTGAAACCCTGTCTCTACTAAAAATACAAAATTAGTCGGGCATGGTGGCACATGCCTGTAATCACAGCTACTCGGGAGGCTGAGGCAGGAGAATCGTTTGAACCTGGGAGGCGGAGATTGCAGTGAGCTGATATCGTGCCATTGCACTCCAGCCTGGGCAACAAGAGTGAAACTCCACCTCAAAAAAAAAAAAAAAAAAAAAAGAATGCTTTGGTTGATGATGACCTTTATTACTTTCATATACATTTTAGCATAGGTCTGTGAAGTTCTCTCAAAAAAAAAAAAAAGCCTTGTGGGATTTTGATTGGTAGTGCATTGAATCTCTAGGTTAATTTGGGGAAAAGTTATCTTTATAATATTAACTTTTCTAATAATCAACTTCCAAACTTCTTTAATGTCTTACAATAAAATGTTTTAAAATTTTCATCATAGAGGTCATGTATGTCTTTTTGTAGTTCCGTTCCTAGGTGCGTCCTTAATGGTATTATATTTTTATTTCCACTTTCTGAGGAATCACTGGCATGTAGAAATAGTTGATATTTACATATTGATTTTAAATACAACCACCTTGCTAACTCTTATTAATAACTTACTCATGTACATAGTCATACCATCTGTGAGTCAATTCAGTTTTGTTTTGTTATCTATTATTTATACTTAACGTGTTTATATAATTGTTTTAATGTGCTGATTAGGACACCATTATAATGTTTACTGTAACATAATGTTTCCTTTCTGTGGGAAAACCTTCAGTATTTCACAGTTAAGTATCATGTTTGCTGTTAAGATTTTTGTAGATAACCTCTATCAGACTAAGTAATTTCCCTTTAATTCCTAATTTTTTTTTATTGTGAATGGATGTTGTTTTTAATGTTGTTTTTTTCTGTATCTATTGAAATGATTTATGATTTTTTTTCCTTTAATCTGTTAACATGGCATATTGATGGATTTTTCATTTTCTAGTTAACAGCTTTGTTTTCCTGGAATAACTTCAGTTTGGTCAAGTATTATCCTTTTTGTTTAGTGCTGGGTTTGATTTGTGAATATTCTGTTGACTATTATTTATATTTCTGTTTATCAGTGAACTTGATCTATAATTTTTTTCTTATTATTCTTTTCACCAGGTTTTATTATGAAGGTTTTCTAGTCTGATAAAATAACAGTGAGGAATGTACCTTTGTTTTCTAATTTTTGGAAATAGAACAGCTTGAAATGTTGGCACAACTCGCCATTAAAACCATTTGTACCTGGCATTTTATTTTTTGGAATTTAAAAAACATTCTTCAATTTCTTTAGTGGCTATGAGATAGCTTTTATTATTTCTTGAGTCAGTTATGTGAATGTTAATTTTTTTCTAACAATTTTTTTCGTTTTGCCTAATTTTAAACTTATTGACATAGGCTGGGCGTGGTGGCTCATGCCTGTAATCCCAGCACATGGGGAGGCTGAGGCAGACTGATCACCTGAGGTCAGGGGTTCATGACCAGCCTGGCCAACAGGGCAAAAAAACCCCATCTCTACTAAAAATACAAAGATTAGCTAGGCATGGTGGCGTGCACCTGTAATCCCAGCTTCTGGGGAGGCTGATGAGACAGGAGAATCGCTTGATCCCAGGAGGCAGAGGTTGCAGTGAGCTGAGATTGCACCACTGCACTCCAGCCTGGGCAACAGAGCGAAGACTCTGTCTCAAAAAAATAAATAAATAAATAAGTTTATTTACATAAAATTTATAATGTTTGTATTGGTCTCTTGTGCACAAACAACATGTCAGTGTCATATAATAGTAAATGTTTCTTTCTTTCTCTGTGGTTCAGTAAAGCCAGGCCTTTGGCTATCTGGAGTAGCTTTTATTTAGGCTAGAGATTGACTGGGGCAGTTCTGTTTCAGGCTGCCTCTTCACTGGGGTGACTTTGCTCAGGCTGTGTTTCAGCTAGGGTGGCTTTGTTACATATCTCGTTCTTGGGACTATACCAGAAGAGCAGTGGGCTGCCTCTGGGTATTCTTCTGATGGAGACAAATATACAAGAAGGGAAACTCAACTGTACATTCCATTTCAATCCTTCTGCTTGCATCACATTCACTGAAATCTCATTGACCAAAAGCAAACTATATGGCCAAACCTAAAGTTAAGGTATGGGGAATATAATATACAGCCCAACCACCATCAGGCTGTGATGGGAATATGCATGCTTAATACTACAGGGTGGTGAATTTAAATTATTTTGGGTGACATACTTTATTAGTCCTTTGTGAAATATCACAAATGATTTAATGTTATCCAGTTTTGTAATTCTTAGTAGCCAAAATGTACATGATTTGAATAGTTATTCCTAGCTGTGTAATACATGATTTGAATAGTTATTCTCAGCTCTGTAAACCAGTTCTTTTCAGCAGTTTTATTCATGTAACTGTTGGATCTGGGGTAAAATTTTGACTATTGAGTGAGGTCTAAGGATTTAACCTAAACAGGAAATATAAGTAGGTATCTGGTATTTTGATCAGTTTGACTTCCAAGTAGTCAGTACTATAAGACATCTTATTGGGCCAGGTGCAGTGGCTCAAGCCTGTAATCCCAGCACTTTGGGAGGCCAAGGCGGGCAGATCACGAGGTCAAGAGATCGAGACCATCCTGACCAACATGGTGAAACCCCGTCTCTACTAAAAATACAAAAATTAGCTGGGCATGGTGGTGCGTGCCTGTAGTCCCAGCCACTTGGGAGGCTGAGGCAGGAGACTCGCTTGAACCCGGGAGGCGGAGGTTGCAGTGAGCCAAGATCACGCCACTGCACTCCAGCCTGGCAACAGAGCGAGACTCCATCTCAAAAATAAATAAATAATAAAATTTTTAAAAAAGAAATATGTATTATTTCCTTATTCAATAATTGTCAGAAACCTCCTTAACAAGGCAGTCAAGATTACCAAAATGTCAGTCAATCAGTAGACGATGCAAAAGAAAAAGGTTTACATTCTAGTAGTATAATAAAGTGCTTTCGAGCTCTTACATCAAATCTAGAGCTTAAGGTAGTTCTGTTCATGCAGTGGCTCTGAACGCCACTTTATGCTATAATCACACACACATATATACATATATTTTTGAGACTGAGTCTTGCTCTGTTGCTCAGGCTGGAGTGCGGTGGCAGAATCTTGGCTCACTGCAACCTCTGCCTCCCAGGTTCAAGTGATCCTCCTGCCTCAGCCTCCTGAGTAGCTGGGACTACAGGCGCACGCCACCGTGCCCAGCTAATTTTTGTATTTTTAGTAGAGACAGGGTTTTGCCATGTTTGCCACGCTGGTCTCGAACTCCTGACCTCAAGTGATCCACCTGCCTCGGTCTCCCAAAGTGCTGGGATTATAGGCGTGAGCCACCACGCCTGGCCAAAATACATGTTTTTACCTAGATTCACCCCAAGATGATTCAAATATGCAGCCAGGGTTAAGAACCAGTGCTTTATTAGGCCAGTGTGAGGAGGAGTTTTAATAAAATAGTATTGCAGTAATTTTCAAACTGTTAATACATTCCTTTGAGTTGGCTGCTTCCTGAGGAAGGGTCGTAATCTGGCAGACTAGCTAACTTGAAAACTCTTGAATCAAAACCCCTTTAAAATAGCATATGTGAGTTTGCCAGGATGTAAAGAGAACTCCACCTGGCAAAAACAAAAGAAATTTGAAAACCAAAGTTGTTAGTTTGAATTGACTTTGGAGCTACCCTGAAAGAATTTGCCAATCTGGGTAATGTATTAGTTAGCTTATATCGCTAAACAGAATGACTCCAAAACCTAGTGACCTAAAATAATTATTTAGCTAATAGTTCTTTGTTTCAGTAATTTTGGCCGGGCTTAACTGGGCTGCTCTCATCTTAGCTGACTTAGATGATCAGTTGATGATCTGGTTAGGAGCTGGGAGTCTAGGATGGCCTCAGTTGGGACAATTTGTCTGTTCCAGATTGTAGATCATCCTTTAGCTGCTAACCTTGGTTTATTCTTATGATGGTAGAGCAGAATTGCTAAAGATAGTTAGGGAAAGAGTGTATAAAGCCACTTGTGGGTCATAGGCTCGGAACTGAGACACTGTTGTTTCTGCTGGCCAAAGCAAGCTATAGATTAGGACTTGGATTTAAGACATGGAGAAAGAGATTTCCAGTCTTGCTAGGAACAACTGTAACAGTCATATTGCATAAGATATTGGTATGGGTAGAGGGATAATTTCAGCCACTTTATAAACAATATGCCACAAATGGCAAAGAGGTTTAGGGCAAGAGACGAGATCTAAGACCTGATAGAAACAAGGGTGAGACCTGGAGATGCCATGTCCCCTCAGTAAAACCATCTCATGGATAGGGTACGCAATGAAATACTTCCCTGCTTGCCTAAGGAGACTTATTCTGAGGAGTTGGATAGGTTTACTGAGAGTGGATTGGTGGGTCATCCTTAGCTTCAGATCTGTGGTTTCTTAGGTTTGCTTTCACTATAGTACCTCCAGAGGAGTTTTGGTGCATACATACAGAGATTACTTTCCTCAGAAGAAAGGAAATGTTGTTTCTGTCATGCGTAAGTGTATATAACAATCTTCTGATTGGTACTAGATTACTTCCCATTTCTTAGCCTAAAACTTCTCGGTGATACCCAAATGGAGGACTTTCATAGACCACAGTTCTGGACTAGAACTTGACAAGGGGAGTAGTGGGGACTTCCTTGAACAACATAGTTAGATGCTACTCTGGTGCTGAATCATTTATTGTAAGGTATTTCAGTATAGACCCAGGCCGTTTAAAATTTAAACATTAGTGGAAATTTTCTGGACCATGCTCGTGCAGCCTGTCTATGTGATGCAGAATTCATTCTATAGATTAAGGCTGTTAATGAATATTTGTACAGAAGCTTTGGAACTACAATTGGTTTTATTAATTTATTTTTTTGAAAAGAAAAATTACCTCTTTTGATATTTTCTCTGCTTTTGTCATTGTAAATTGTTGGAAGGTAACATTAAGTCTGAGGTTTTCTATCATTTTACTCTAGGCAGCACACTTCTGCTTTTGTTCCTTCATCAGGACGAATTTACTCTTTTGGGCTTGGTGGTAATGGGCAGCTGGGAACCGGTTCAACAAGCAACAGGAAAAGTCCCTTTACTGTAAAAGGAAATTGGTACCCTTATAATGGGCAATGTCTACCAGATATTGGTAAGTTCTGTCATATTAAAGCTTTCCTTCATATATTAAAGTTCTTGTTAAAATGTTGCTCTTAAATCATGAAGATTTCTGCGAAAGAATTCCAAGATATATTGTTAAGTGAAAACAGCAAAATATAGAACAATGTATATGGTTGTTTGATTTGCTTATATTTACTTGTAAATGCATAAGGAAATTCTGGATAAGTAAAAGTTACTTACAGAGAGTGGGTCATATGGGAACTAGGAGATGGCTAGATACCAGTGGGAGGGAGGTTTTTTGTTTTCTATTTTAAATTGTAAAATATGCACAACATAAAATTTACAGACTTAACCATTTTTTAAGTAGCATTAAGTATATTCACGTTATTATGTAACCAATCTTCAGAACTCTTTTCATCTTGAGGAAACTAAAACTCTATATTCATTAAACAGCAACTCTTCATTCCCTCCTCTTCTTAGTGCCTGGCAACTGCTATTCTACTTTATGTCTCTATGGATTTGATTTAACACTAGGCTAGGTACCTCAAAGAAGTGGAATCATATAGTAGTGTTTCTTTTTGTGACTCACTTATTTCACTAAGCATAACGTCCTCAAGGTTCATCTGTGTTGTAGCACGTTAGAATTTCCTTCCTTTTTAAGCTATATAATTCAGGCATACCTTGGAGATATTGTGGGCCCAGTTCCAGACCACTGCAATGAAGCAAATATTGCAATAAAGCAAATATCGTAATAAAGCAAATCACAAAATTTTCGGTATCCTAGTGCATATAAAAGTTATATTTATACTATATTGTAGTCTATAAGTGTGCAATAATGACATTATGTCTTAAAAGACTGTATACGTTAGTTTAAAAATATACTTTATTGCTTAATAATGCTGACACAGAGATGAGCACATGCTGTTGAAAAAATGGTGCTGATAGACTTGTTCTATGCAGGGTTGCCCCAAACCTTCAATTTGTAAAAATCACAGTATCTGAGAAGCACAGTAAAGCAAAGCACAATAAAATGAGGCATGCCTGTGTTGTTATTACATGGATGTGGTTTGTGGCACCCAAACAATTGCAATAGTAACATCAAAGATCACTGATCATGTCATGCATTGTCTTATATTGCTAAATTAGTGATATAAGATCACTATAAAAGATAAAATGATAATGAAAAATATTGAAATATTGTGAGAATTACTAAAGCTTATAAGCTTTACTCAATTTTTGATACTGAATTTTTACAAAATGAAGGTTTTTTGACAACACTGCATTGAGCAAGTCTGTTGGCACCATTTTTCCAACAGCGTATAGGCTCACTTTGTGTCTTTATGTCACATTTTGGTAATTCTTAACAGTATTTCAAAACTTTTATGTTGTTACTATATCTGTAATGGTGATCTGTGATCAGTGGTCATTGATGTAATTGTTTTGGGGTGCCATGAACCTTACCTATATAAGACAACAAACCTAATTGATAAACGTTGATGTTCGACTGCTCCACCAGCTGGCCATTCCTATCTGTCTCCTCTCCTCCGGCCTTCCTATTCCTTGAGGCACAACAGTGTTGAAATTAGGCCAGTTAATAACCCTACAATGGCCTCTGAGTATATAAGTGAAAAGAAGAGTCACACATCTCTCACTTTAAATCAAAAGCTAGAAAGGATTATGCTAGTGAAGAAGGCATATCAAAAGCTGAGATAGGCTGAAAGCAAGGCTTCTTGTGCCAGTTATCCAAGTTGTTAATGCAACTTGAAGGAATTAAAAGTGCTACTCTGGTGAATACATGAATGGTACGAAAGTGAAAAACAGCCTTATTGCTGATACGGAGAAAATTTTAGTAGTCTAAATAGAAAATCAAACCAGCCACAACATTAGGATTAGCCAAAGTCTAATCCAGACCAAGATTCTCTCTTCAAGTCTCTGAAGGCTGAGAGAGATAAGGAAGCTGCAGAAGAAAAGCCTGAAGCTAGCAAAGATTAGTTCGTGAAGTTTAAGGAAAGAAGCCATCTCTATAACGTAAAAGTACTGATGTATATGCTACAGCAAGTTGTCTAGCATGTCTAGCTGAGGTAATTGATGAAGGTGGGTATACTAAACAACAGATTTTCAATGTTGACAAAACAGCCTTCTATTGGAAGAAAATGTCCTCTACAACTTTCTTTTATAGCTGAGAGAAGTAGTCAGTGCCTAACTTCAAAGGACAGGCTGACTCTCTTTTAGGGTCTAATGCATCTGGTGACTTTAAGTTGAAGCCAGTGCTCGTTTACCATTGTGAAAATGCCAGGGCCCTCAGGAATTATGCTAAATCTACTCTGCCTGTGTTCTATAAATGGAACAACAAAGCCTGGATGACAGCTCATCTGTTTACAGCATGGTGTACTGAATATATTAATATGAGCTTAAGCCCACTGTTGAGACCCACTGCTCAGTAAAAAGATTGCTTTCAAAATATTGCTGCTTATTGACAATGCACCTGGTCGCATCAGAGCTCAGATGGAGATATACATGGAGATTAATGTTTTCATGCCTGCTAATACAACATCCATTCTGCTGCCGTAGGAACAAGGAGTAATTTTTACTTTCAAGTTTTATTATTTAAGAAATACATTTTGTAAGGCTGTAGTTACCATATATAGTGATTCCTCTGATGGTTCTGGGCAAGGTAAATTGAAAACCTTCAAAGAATTCACCATTCCAGTTACTGCTAAGAACACTTGTGAAGTGAGAGGATTGCTTGAAGCCAGGAGTTTGAGACCAACCTGGGCAATGTAGTGAGACACTGTCTCTACAAAAAATAATTTTAAAAAGCCAGGTGTGGTGGCACATGCTACTTGGGAGGTTTAGGCAATAGGATTGCTTGAGCTTAAGAGTTGAAGGTTTACAGTTTTCCACATCCATATGATTACATCCCCAACCAGTCAGCAGCACCCATTCTCCTGCCTGCCAACCTATCCTTGAAAAACCCTAGCCTCCAAATTTCTGGGGAGACTGATTTGAGTAATAAAACTCAAGTCTCCCATTTAAAAACAACAAAAAATTTTTTAACTAGAAGGGAAGCTGCTGCCCTGAAGATAAAAGACCCAGGCTTGACAGGATTTATCACTTGCTGACTAAAGAGTCCTTGGGCTTTGAATAAATATCAACAATAGACAGGAATTAGTCTCTACATGCCTTGGGTGAGACCCAGTACTGTCAGGTGTGATCTAGCACAGTCTTAGCAGTGGTGGCCATGGGAGTGCTTGCATCACCTCTACCCCAACTCTTAAGAATCTCAGCACAGAGAGAGAGAGTGAGAGGGAAACTTCATTTGTTTGGGGGAGAGTAAGGGAGAAGAACAAGAGACTCTGCCTAGTAATCCAGGGAATTCTCCCAGATCTTACCCAAGTTCACCAAGGCAGTACCTCTATGAGTTGGCAAGAGTCACAGTTTTGTTGGGCGTGGTGGTGTGTGCATGTAGTCCCACCTACTTAGGAAGCTGAGGCAGGAGGATTGCTTGGGCTCAGGAGCTCTGGGCTGTAATGTGCTCTGCTGATTGGGTGTCCGCACTAAGTTCAACATCAATATGGTAACTTCCTGGGAGCGGGGGGCCACCAGGTTGCCTAAGGAGGGGTGAACTGGCTCAGGTTGGAAATGGAACAGGTCAGAACTCCTGTGCTGATCAGTAGTGGGATCGTGCCTATGAATAGCCACTGCACTCCAGCTTGGGCAACCATAGTGAGACTCTGTCTCTTCAAAAAAAAAAAAAAAAAAAAAAAGTGTTACTGGGCTTGGAGTGTCCACTAATGGAGATGGCTGCAGTGACTGAAGAATTGAGATCATTCCACTCAATTCCTTTTGAATACTTGGAATGCCTTCCCAAGATGTTCAGGTACAAACAAGTACAGACTGCAAAGAATAGAATAAATACCTAACTCTTCAGTGCTTAGACATCGATGAAAATTTAGAAGCATCAAGACGATCCAGGAAAACATGACCTCACCAAACCAACGAAATAAGGCACTAGTGACCAAACATGAAGAGACAAAGCTACGTGACTTTTCAGAAATTAAGACAGCTGTTTTGAGAAATCTCAACTAAACAAGATAAACAGAGGAAGTTCAGAATCGTATCAGATAAATTTGTCAAAGAGCTCAAAACAATGGTAAAATATCAAAGAGAAATTCCAGAGTTAGAAATGTAATTGACAACCTGGAGAATGCATCAGAGGCTCTCAACAGCAGAATTGATTAAGCAGAAGAAAGAATTAGCATGAAGACATGATATATGAAAATATACAGAGTTGACAAAAGAAAAAAGAGTGAAATACTCCCACAGGATCTAGAAAATAGCCTCAAAAGGGCAAATCTAAGAGTTACTGGCCTTAAAGAGGAGGTAGAAGGAGAGAGAGGGATAGAAAGTTTATTTAAAGAGCTGATAATAGAGACCTTTTCAATCCTGAAGAAAAATATCAATATTCAAGTGCAAGGTTATGGAACACCAAGCGGATTTAGCCCAAATAAGACTACCTCAAGACATTTGATAATCAAACTCCCAAAGGTCGGGGATAAAGAAAGGATCTCAAAAGCAGCAAGAGAAAAGAAACAGTATACAATGGGGCTCCAGTACATCTGGCAGCAGACTTCTCAGTGGAAATCTTACAGATTAGGAGAGAATGGCATGACATATTTAAAGTGCTAAAGGAAAATAACATTTATCCCAGAATATTATATCCAGTGAAAATACCCTTCAGATGTGAAGGAGAAATAAAGACTTTCCCAGACAAACAAAAACCGAGGGGTGGCCGGGCGTGGTGGCTCATGCCTATAATCCCACCACTTTGGGAGGCTGAGGCAGGCAGATCACCTGAGGTGAGGAGTTTGAGACTAGCCTGGCCTACATGGCGAAACTCCATCTCTACTAAAAATAAAAATTAAAAAATTAACTGGGCATGGTGGCTGGCGCCTGTAATCCCAGCTACTCAGGAGGCTGAGGCGGGAGAATTGCTTGAACCCGGGAGGTGGACGTTGCAGTGAGCTGAGATCGCACCATTGCACTCCAGCCTGGACAGCAAGAGGAAACTCTGTCTCAAAAAAAAAAAAAAAAAAATGCTGAGAGGTTTCATCAACAGCAGACCTGTACTATAAGAAATGCTAAAGGGAGTTTTTCATTCTGAAGGAAAGGGACGTTAATGAACAATAACAAATCAACTAAAGGACTGAAGGTACAAAACTCACTGGTAATAGTAAGTACACAGACATTGTGGTGTGCGCACTACTCATCTTGAGTAAGAAGACTAAAATATGAACAGATCAAAAATAATAATAACTACAGCAACTTGTAAAGACATATACAGTATAATAAGATATAAATAGATGTAACAAAATTAAAGAGCAGGGGAAAAGATGATAAAGTGTAAAGTTTTTATCAGTTTTCTCTTTGCTTATTTGTTTTTGTAATGAGAGTAAACTTGTCAGCAGTTAAGATGTTGTTTGCAAGCCTGGTAACCTCAGATCGCATCAGAAAACAGGAGGCAAGTGGATTGCTTGAGCCCAGGAGTTTGAGACCAGCCTAGGCAACATAGTGATACCCCATTTATATAAAAAATAAAAATTAGCCTGGCATCTGGCACATGCCCATAGTCCCAGTTATTTGGGAGGCTGAGGTAGGAGGATTGTTTGACCCAGGAGGTTGAGGCTACAGTGAGCCATGATTGTGCCACTGCACTTCAGTTTGGGCAGTAGAGCAAGACCGTGTCTCAAAAAACAAACAAAATTAATAGATGCACAGAAAATTTAAAAAAAAAAAAGGAAATTAAAACATACCACCAGAGAAAGTCACATTCACAAAAAGGAAGATAGGAAAGAGGGAAAGAAGGAAGAGAAGACCATAAAACAAGAAAGCAAATTTTAAAATGTCAGGAGTAAGTCCTTATTAATAATAACATTTAGTAACTGGAGTAAACTGCCCAGTCAAAAGACATTGAGTGGCTGGCTGGATGAAAAAACAAGACCCAGTGAACTGCTCCCTGCAAAGAAACACACTTCACCTATGAAGACACACATACACTGAAAATAAAGGGATGGAAAAAGATATTCTGTGCAAATGGAAACCAAAAAGAGCAGGAGTAGCTATACTTATGTCAGACAAAATAGATTTCAAGACAAAAAGTATAAGAAAATATAGAAGGTCATTGTATAATGATAAAAGGATTAGTTCAACAAGAGGATATAACGGTTGTAAATATATATGCACCCAACACTAGAAAACCCAGATATACAAAGCAAATATTATTAGAGCTACGAGAGACAGACCCCAATAAAATTACAGCATAATATTGGCATAAAAACAGACACATGGACCAATGGAACAGAACAGAGAACTCAGAAATAAATTCATATATGTACAGTAAATTCATTTTGGACAAGGGCGCCAAGGACATACATTGGAAAAAGGATATTCTTTTCAATAAATGGTACTGGGAAAACTGGATATCCATATGCAGAAAATGAAACTAGACCCCTCATATGGCTAGGCTTTGTGCCCCCCCCCAAATCTCATCTTGAATCGTAATCCTCATAATCCCCATGTGTCCCTGGAGAGACCTGGTGGAGGTAATTGAACCATGGAAGCAGTTTCCTGCATGCTGTTCTTATAATAATGAGTGAGTTCTCACAAGATCTGATTGTTTTATAAGGGGCTCTACTCCACTTTGCTCGACACTTCTTCCTGCCACCTTGTGAAGAAGGTGCTTTGCTTCCTCTTCACCTTCTGCCATGATTGTAAGTCTCCTGAGGCCACCCCAGCTATGCTGAACTGTGAGTCAGTTAAACCTCTTTCCTTTATAAATTACCCAGTCTCAGACAATTCTTTATAGCAGCATGAAAACAGACGAATACACCCCTATCTCTCACAGTATACAAAAAGCATGTACAAATGGAATAAAAACTTAAATCTAAGACCTGAAACTATGACAAGAAAGCTGAGGAAACTCTCCGGGACATTGGTCTGGGCAAAAATTTCTTGAGTGATACCCCACAAGCACAGGCAACCAAAGCAAAAGTGGACAAATGGGATCACATCAAATTAAAAAGCTTCTACACAGCAAAGGAAACAAGAAAGTGAAGAAACAAGTCACAGAATGGGAGAAAATATTTACAAACTACCCGTCTGATAAGGAATTAATAACCAGAATATATAAAGAGCTGAAACAACTCTATAGGAAAAATCTAATAATCTCATTAAAAAATGGGCAAAAGGTCTGAATATGCATTTCTCAAAAGAAGGTATACAAATGGCTAACAGGTATATGAAAGGTACTCAACATCATCAGAGAAATGCAGATCAAAACTAAAATGAGGTATTATCTCACTCTGGTTAAAATGGCTTTTATCTAAAAGAGGGCAATAACAAATGCTGGCAAGGATATGGAGAACAGAGAACCCTTGTATACAGTTGGTGGGAATGTAAATTAGTATAGCCACTATGGAGAACAGTATGGAGATTCCTTAAAAAAACTAAAAATAGAACTACCATATGATCCATTGTTGGGTATATACCCAAAAGAAAGGAAGTTTGTACATCACAGAGGTATCTGTGCTCTCATGTTTATTGCAGCACTATTCATAATAGCCAGTATTTGGAATCAATTTAAGTGTTCATCAACAGACATGGATAAAGAAAATGTGGTGTATAAATACACAATGGAATACTATTCAGCCATAAAAAAGAATGAGATCTTGTCATTTGCAACAATATGAGAACTGGAGGACATTATGTTAAGTGAAATAGCCAGCACAGAAAGACAGTCACATGTTCTCACTTGTTGGTGGAAGCTAAAAATTGTAACAGTTGTACTCACAGAGATAGAGAATAGAATGATGGTTACCAGAGGCTGGGAACCGTAGTGGGGTAAGGGGAGGAAGTGAGGATAGTTAATAAGTACAAAAATGGCAGGGTGCAGTGGCACACGCCTGTAATCCCAGCACTTAGGGAGGCCGAGGCGGGCAGATCATGAGGTCGGGAGATCGAGACCATCCTGGCTAACACAGTGAAACCCCATGTCTACTAAAAATACAAAAAAAAAAAATTAGGCGTGGTGGCAGGCACCTGCAGGCCTGTAGTCCCAGCTACTCGGGAGGCTGAGGCAAGAGAATGGCGTGAACCTGGGAGGCGGAGCTTGCAGTGAGCCAAGTGAGCCACTGCACTCGAGCCTAGGTGACAGAGCAAGACTCCATCTCAAAATAAAAAAAGTACAAAAATACAGTTAATAGAATGAATAAGGTCTAGTATTTCATAGCACAACAGAGTGACTACAGTCGAGAATAATTTATTGTACATTTAAAAATAACTAAATATATTATTGGAACATTTGTAACACAAAGAAATGATAAATGCTTGAGGGGATGGATACTCCATTTATTCTCATGTGATTTTTACACACTGTATGCCTGTATCAAAATGTCTCATGTATCCCATAAATATATACTCCTACTGTGTACTCAAAAATTTAAAATAAGGCCAGGCACAGTGGCTCAGGCCTGTAATCCCAGCATTTTGGGAGGCCAAGGTGTGCAGATCACTTGAGGTCAGGAGTTTGAGACCAGCCCAGCCAACTTGGTGAAACTCTGTCTGTACTAAAAATACAAAAAATTAGCTGGGTGTGGTGGCAGACACCTGTAGTCCAAGCTACTCAGGAGGCAGAGACAGGAGAATCGCTTGAACCCAGGAGGCAGAGGTTGCAGTGAGCTGAGATTGCGCCACTGCACTCCAGCCTTGGCGACAGAGTGAGACTCCATCTCAAAAAAAAAAAAGTAAAAATTAAAAAAATTAAACATTTTGGCCGGGCGCGGTGGCTCACGCTTGTAATCCCAGCACTTTGGGAGGCCGAGGCAGGCGGATCACGAGGTCAGGAGATCGAGACCACGGTGAAACCCCGTCTCTACCAAAAATACAAAAAATTAGCCGGGCGTGGTGGCGGGCGCCTGTAGTCCCAGCTACCCGGAGAGGCTGAGGCAGGAGAATGGCGTGGCGTGAACCCGGGAGGCAGAGGTTGCAGTGAGCCGAGATCACGCCACTGCACTCCAGCCTGGGCGACAGAGCAAGACTCCGTCTCAAAAAAAAAAAAAAAAAATTAAACATTTTAAATTTGCCCTTTATATCCATGCTGCTTTAGCCAAACTTGTATATACCTATTTTTTATCTATTATTCTTGCAGATCTGATTATTTTTTCATTGATGTTAATTTACTACTTAGTTGGAAATAGTTGAATGCTGTTTTCTCATTCATTTTTTTGACAACCTGAAACCAAAATGTCCTTCTTTTCATATATTTTTTTTACTATCCCAAACTTCCTCAGAATTGTCTTCTTGTTTATCTATTGATGGAAACCAGAATCCTGATTTTCTGTAAAGTAGATGCAAAAGTTGAGTCACGTGTGTGTGTTAATAGATTTTTATTTATTCACAGTGACGAGGATACTGTGAAGGTTGACATTTGTAAAGGTTCAGTGCTTTTTATTGTAAATAAACTTGATGTTTTTTTTATAATTAAAAGGCTTTTTCAGTTATGCTTATATTTAACAAAGGTCACCATTACTTAGGAATGCATTTTGGCACCTTTGAAACTGCAGACCTTGAGATTATTTGCATTAGAATGGGGAAGGAGTTGGTGTTTTAAAATCAGTCGTTTTTGCTGCAATTTAGTTTCATCAAAAAATTGTGATACATTGTAGCCAAAAGGTGGAAACAACCCATGTCCATCAGCAGATGAATGAATGAATGAAAAAAATATTGTATACGTCTATAGTGGAATAGTATTCAGCCATAGAAAGTAATGAAATGCTCATATATTATGCAACATGTATGAATCTGGAGAACATTATGTGGGGTGAAAGACAGACACAAAAGGACAAACATCATATGAGTCTACTGATAAGAGGTACCTAGAACAACCAAATTCATAGAGACAGAAATAGTGGTTACTAGTTCCTAGAGGGAGGAGGGAATGGAGAGTTTCTGTTTAATGGGTTTCTGTTTTATAAGATGAAGTTCTAGAAATGATTAGTGGTGATAGTTGCACAACATTGTGAATGTACTTGCTACCACTAAATTGTGCAGTTAAAATTGTAAATTTTATGTACGTTTTATGATAAAAAATTGTGTAAAAATTGATAAACTTTTTGCACTATACTCAAGCTGTATAGGATAAAAACTAGTTACATGTGAATTTAATTTACCAATTCTAGCCCATCCAGAGGTTAAACCCATGGCCCCCAGCATGAATTACATTTTAATCATAAACTATCTGTGTGGCCAATGCCATGGGTAAACAAGAGGAATTTTTTTTTTTTTTTTTTTAATACAAGGTCTCACTCTGTTGCCCAGGCTAGAGTGCTGTGACATGATCACAGCTCACTGCAACCTCAGCCTCCCAGGCTCAAGCAGTCCTTTCACCTCAGCCTCCTAAGTAGCTGGAACTACAGGTGTTTGCTACCACACCCAGCTAATTTTTAAATTTTTTTGTAGAGAAGGGGTCTCACTATGTTGCCCAGGCTGGTATTGAACTCCTGGATTCAAGTGATCCTCCTGCCTCGACATCCCAAAGTGCTGGGATTACACATATGAGCCACTGCACCCAGCTGACAAAAGGACATTCTTAACAGCCACAATATTCCTTTGGTTTAGAGATTATTATCTCCCTGGAGCCAGGCAAGGGGCACACCTTTCTTTAAAATGTGTAAAGTTTAAACAACTATATTAGTTTGCTAGAGTTGCTTGTAACAAACTACCACAAACTCGGTGGCTTGAACCATACAAATTTATTGGCTCACTATTCTGCAGACTAGAAGTCCGAATTTAGAGTTGCTTCCTTCTGAAGGCTGTAAGAAGAATCTGTTACATGTTTCTTTCCTAGTTTCTGGTGGTTTGCTGTCAATCTTTGGCATTCCTTCGCTTGTAGACCTTGGCCTTCTCTCTATACGTGTCTGCATCCAAATTCCCCCTTTTATAAGGACACAAAACATTGGGTTATGGACCTACCCTACTCCATTATGACCTTAACTAATTATATCTGCAGTGACCTTATTTCCAAATAAGGTCATATTCTGAGATATTGGGGATTAGGATTTCAACATACTTTTTTTTTTTTTTTGAGACGGGGTCTGGCTCTGTCGCCTAGGCTGGAGTGCAGTGGCATGACCTCGGCTCACTGCAGCCTCCACCTCCCAGACTCAAGCGATCCTCCCACCTCTGCCTTCTGAGTAGCTGGGACTACAGGTGCATGCCACCACACCCAGTTAACTTTTTGTATTTTTTGTAGAGATGGGGTTTTACCATGTTGCCCAGGGTGTTCTCCAATTTCTGAGCTCAAGCAATGTGCCTACCTGGGCCTTCAAAGTGCTGGGATTACAGGCATGAGCCACCGTGCCTTGCCCAATATGCAAAGTTTTAGGAGACCCAGTTCAATCCATAGGAATACCCCAGACCTGCTGAGCTAACCTTTACTGCACAGAGGGTGTCCTCAGCATCGCGCCTGTTAGTACAGGCAAACTTTGTTCCTTCAGATGACTTATTGGCTGGTGTGATGGCTTCCACCTGTAATCCCAGCACTTTTAGGGGCTGAGGCGGGAGGATTGCTTGAGGATAGGAGTCCAAGACCAGCCTGAGCAACATAGCAAGACTCTGTCTCTACAAAAGAAAAAAAAGTGACTTGTCATACCTGATTAAGTAACCATCATTCTCAAATATAACACTTCAGATAAGTCTTTGGTTGCATAATAGATTTTTTTTCAATTATATTCTAGTAGGAAAGGTGACATATTATTGAACCTTTATAAATAACTATATTACTAATAAAGGAGGGGAGACTTAGTAAGAGATGGAACCCTGGGCATCAGTGAGAATCAGGTAGCATTTTTAAATAATTCCTTTTAGTTTACCCAAGCAGAGTTTATGAAATTGTGGATAATTTTAGAAAGGAAAAATGAGCACAAAATCAAAATTAAACATTATTCAAACATATAACCATAATAAATTTTTCTTCATCAGTTCATTCTTTCTTATATAATGAATTCTTATTCTGCTGGACCTTGGGTTAGCAGTTTCATAAAATGTCTGTTTCTCACCTAACAAAAAAGAATATGAGAAATCCTAATGTACTTCACTGCTACGTTTTGAAAGTTATATAAGAGAGATCTCTTCGGAACCCTATACCCAAGTGTCTTTTCTTTGATGTATACATTGTTTCACATACCTGTTGGAATCCTTTTAATAGGGCTCTGAGACTACTTTGTTGAAAACACAAACTGGCCTGTAGCTTGTAGGAGAGTCTTCAGGCAAGCATCAGAGCAGACAAAAACTAGTAATAGGTGACAGAGGCCTAAAATAACTGTGGCTAGTTTATTACTGATAATTATCAAATGATATGATCTGATGAAGATTCAGAGTAAGAATAATAATGTTTCCAAAGATGATGATTAGGCCTATTTTCAAGGAACTCAGTGATTCTTACCTCTGATATGTAAATATAGCTGAGCATAACCATTTATAGACAAAAACGAAATCTTGAGATACAACTTAATAATCTTGAGATCTAACATACCAGGTATACACAAGAATATCAAAAGAACCAGCAAGTCTAGGATCAAGCCTAGACATATTTTTATTTTTTATTTTATTTTTATAAAACTTCATGGGAGCCAGGCACAGTGGCTCATGCCTGTAATCCCAGCATTTTGGGAGGCCGAGATGGGTGGATCACCTGAGGTCAGGAGTTCGAGACCAACATGGTGAAACCCCATTTCTACTAAAAATATAAAAGTTAGCCGGGCATGGTGGCACACACCTGTAGTCCCAGCTACTCGTTGGGGCTGAGGCAGGAGAATCGCTTGAACCCAGGAGGAGGAGGTTGCAGTGAGCTGAGATTGCGCCATTGCACTTAAGCCTGGGCGACAAGAGCGAAACTCCATCATAAAAAAAACAACTCCATGGGTAAGCCTGAAGAGCATCCCCTTTTGAGAACTACTGGCATGGAATATATGGATTAGAAACAATAAGGTTAGAGAACCACTGGCATAAGTGAGAATTAGAGCAGTAAGGTTGTGCCAGAAAACATTTTAAATAATAACTGAAATTAGAACTGGATAGTACTATACTCTTTTTTTTTTTTTTTTTTTAATTGAGGTGGAATGTCACTCTTTTGCACAGGCTGTAATGCAGTGGCAGGATCTCAGCTCACTGCAGACTCCGCCTCCTGGATTCAAGCAATTCTCCTGCCCCAGCCTCCTGAGTAGCTGGAATTACAAGCAGCGCCACCACACCCAGCTAATTTTTGTATTTTTAGTAGAGATGGGGTTTCACCATTTTGGCCAGGCTGGTCTCAAACTCCTGACCTCAGGTGATCTGCCTGCCTCTGCCTCCCAAAATGCTGGGATTACAGGCATGAGCCACCATGCCTGGCCTGTATGATTTTTAATTGTATTATTATTATTATTATTCATTGGGAGCTTTTGGGGTTTCTTAAAAAAATATTTTCCAGCTGGGTACAGTGGCTCACGCCTGTAATCCCAGCACTTTGGGAGGCCGAGGCAGGTGGATCACAAGGTCAAGAAATCAAGACCATCCTGGCCAACATGGTGGAACCCCGTCTCTACTAAAAATACAAAAATTAGCTAGGCGTGGTGGTACGCACCTATAGTCCCAGCTACTCGAGAGGCTGAGGCAGGAGAATCGCTTAAACCCGGGAGGCGGTTGCAGTGAGCCGAGATCACACCACTGCATTCCAGCCTGGCGACAGAGCGAGACTTTGTCTCAAAAACAAACAAAAATATTTTCTATCCATGCATGGTTGGTTGAATCTGCAAATATGGAACCTATGGATACGGAGGGCCGTCTGTGTTTCTTCCGCCTCTTACAAGAGCACAGGTCATGGTGGATTAGGGCCTAATTTCCAAAAAGAGGAAATTTATGTTACTAAGAAACATGCAAAAATTATTACCCTCTTTAGTATCAAAGAAATGCAAATTTGAAAAGCAAGAGGATAGCAAATAAAATAAATAAAGCCTAATTTTAATAATCACGTCTTTAATGCCCTTATCTCCAAATACAGTCACATTCTGAGGTACTCGGGGTTAAAGCTTCAAACAGATCTATTTGGGTGGGGGATACAGTTCAGCTCATCACAGGAAGGCAAAAATCAAATAAGTATGAGAGGAAATGTGGATACTTCATTAAGATATAATCATAGGTGCTTGAGAAATAATACTTAGTTACCTATTTTACTACAGTGACAATAAATAAAAATAAATATAGATGATAATATGATTGAAAAGAACTTTAGCTCTTTTGTAAGTCAGGAGCCTTTGTTCTTTTTTCCTCTTAAATTTAAAGGACAATAAAGACAACATAAAGCATAGAATATTATTTTAATAAAACAGATTATTTGCTATCTAGCAGATTACACAAAAAGTAAAGAATAACATTTTATATTATAGGTATTTATCAGTAAACCAAGGGAGCAGGTCCTTCTTAATTGAGTGAACTTTGCTAAGATGTTAACCATTTTATAGCTTCTTTCAGACTCAGGTATAAACTGAGGAAAATAAGATTCATTTCCCCAGTTGTATATTTAGTTACGCTCTTTAATATTCTGGAACAAGGTGACATTTTGCTTGAGTTCAGTATTTCTATCTCAGAGGTTTCTTGAAGTCATAATGATTTTCTTTTTTTTTTTTTTTTTTTCTTTTCTTTTTTTTTTTTCAGACAGAGTCTTGCTCTGTTGCCCAGGCTAGAGTGCAGTGGAGCGATCTCAGCTCTCTACAAGCTCCGCCTCCCAGGTTCTCACCATTCTCCTGCCTCAGCCTCCCAGGTAGCCGGGATTACAGGCACCCGCCGCCACGCTCGGCTAATTTTTATTTTATTTTATTTTTTTATTTTTAGTAGAGACGGGGTTTCACTGTATGTCTCGATCTTCTGACCTCGTGATCCACCCACCTCGGTCTCCCAAAGTGCTGGGATTACAGGTGTGAGCCACCGCGCCCCGCCAGTCAAAATGATTTTCATATTAATACTAAGATGTTTTCTATGCTAAATGTAGTGCACTCAATATTGCTCATCTTCAAATAAAAAAATATTTTTTAGGTTTCTCAATTTTAAGTTCTAATACGTTAAGTATTAATGATTTTAATCAATGTAAACAAAGCCCTTTGGAGTCCTGAATAAGTGCTAAGAGTGGAAAGGGGCTCAGAGACCATCAAAACTACTCATTTTCCTTGTTAAACAAAAGCACATGCACAGTTGTAGCTCTATCACTGTTTTGCTTCTAAGTAGAAGTACAATTTACAGAATTGTAAATAGCTCAAAGACAGTGAAAGGTGGAGATAATCCTAAACAGTGCACTAATCAAGACCATTTTTTGTGGGGCAGGGGGGTCTATTTCAAGGTCTTCAAAATTTTCCCTGACAATGTATTTTGTAAAGAAGAAGAAGGCTGCCCAGGCTGGATTGCAGTGGCGTGATCACAGCTCACTCCACCCTCGACCTCTTGGGCTCAGACTACAGGCATGCACCATCACGCCTAACTAATTTTTAATTTTTTTTTGTAGAGGCGAGGTCTTGCCATGTTGTCCAGGCTGGTCTTGAACTCCTGGGCTCAAGTGATCCTCCTACCTTGGCTTCCCAAAGTACTGGGATTACAGGTATGAGCTACTGTGCCCAGCAGAGAGGAATTTTAAGGACACTTTCAGATAGAGAAAGAGTGGCAAAATTGTTTAGAGTATGTATTACAGGTGGAAGATATGATGCCTATTCATACACATTGAAACAAGGCATCACTGTTCTTTAGATAAGGGGGGAAAATTACTTGACACATGAAAATTGGGGACAAAAAGGTCAGTTTAGATTCTAATGTCACAATATGCACTAAGATAAACTATAAATGAATTAAAGAGTAAATACTTCTTAAGACAAGAAGATTATGAGTTGAGGATGGGAAAAGCCTTTCCCAGCATATATGCTATGAAAGTTATAAAGAATTAGATAAATTTGTTTAAATGGAAAAGTAAATGTTCTATGAGTCAAAATTAACCAAATAATTATTTGGAAAAAATATTTGTAGCAATTACAACCTAAGGTTAATATCCTGAATATCTAAAGTGCCCATACATATTAATGAAAAAAAAAGACAACTAATAGATAAATAAGACAAACAGTAAATAAAGGAAATTAATGGGATTTCCTAAAAGAAGAAATTTATATTACTAAGAAACATGCAAAAATTATTACCCTCTTTAGTATCAAAGAAATGCAAATTTGAAAAGCAAGAGGATAGTAAATAATTGTAATAGATCAAGCATTAATCCTCTCTTTCCTGTTATAAGGTAACTATATAATAGGGAGAAACTAATGCTTCAGCTACAACATGAAGTAATGCTGACACATGATTTTTCAACCTACAGTGAATGAGCATCAATGCCTGCTACCACCACAAAAAAGAACTCAGTGAAAATTCTTCTCAAAGGAATTATGTGTTTCCTGATGGAACTACTCTCCTGCCTCCATGTAATAGTTTTACTGAAATAATCAAACGGTGATTGAAACCTGTCTAGATTCAACCACCAATTTGCAGAACAGAAGACCAAGCCAAATGTTAGGAGAAACCACAAAGATAAAGTCAGCAAAATCCAGTCTGCATAAAGTTGTACAGGACAAATGACTAGGTTTCTCAAACTTTTTCGAGTAGTGATTAAGAGGAATTTAAGGGTAGTACGCAGTGGCTCACACCTGTAATCCCAGCACTTTGGGAGGCTGAGGTGGGCAGATCACTTGAGGTCAGGAGTTTGAGACCAGCCTGACCAAAATGGTGAAACCCCATCTGTACTAAATACAAAAATTAGATGTGGTGGTGGGCGCCTGTAATCTCAGTTACTCGGGAGGCTGAGGTTGCAGTAAGCCAAGATCATGCCACTGCACTCCAACCTGGGCGACAGAGTGAGACCTGTCTCAAAAAATAAAAATAAGGCCAGGTGCAGTGGCTCATGCCTGTAATCCTAACACTTTGGGAGGCCGAGGTGGGTGAATCAGCTGAGGTTGGGAGTTCGAGACCAGCCTGACCAAGATGGAGAAACCCCCGTCTCTACTAAAAATAAAAAATTAGTCAGGGGTGGTGGCCCATGCCTGTAATCCCAGCTAATTGGGAGGCTGAGGTGGGACAATCGCTTGAACTTGGGAGGTGGAGGTTGTGGTGAACCAAGATCATGCCACTGCACTCCAGCCTGGGCAACAAGAGTGAAACTCCGTCTCAAAAAATAAATAGGCCGGGCGTGGTGGCTCACGCCTGTAATTCCAGCACTTTGGGAGGTCGAGGTGGGCAGATCACGAGTTCAGGAGATCGAGACCATCCTGGCTAACATGGTGAAACCCCATCTCTACTAAAAATACAAAAAGTTAGCCGGGCGTGGTGGCAGGTGCCTGTAGTCCCAGCTACTCGGGAGGCTGAGGCAGGAGAATGGCGTGAACCCGGGAGGCGCAGCTTGCAGTGAGCCAAGATTGCGCCACTGCACTCCAGCCTGGGTGACAGAGCAAGACTCCATCTCAAAAAAAATAAAAATAAAAATAAATAAATAAATAAATAAAAAGAAATAAATAAAAATTAAAAAGGGAAATTAAGGAAACTTAACTTTTGGTACCTAACTCATAGCCTCCAGAAACCCATTCATGTACTGTAGATTAGTCAACCATCTTGTAGGGAATTGTTTATATAGAGGGCACAATCACATTTTAAGAGTAAATAAATAACATCCTGCTAAATCTTTTGAGGAAATGAGCAATTCCATATAGATTTGTGAGAATTATTTAGAAAGAAGATTTTAGGTTGAATAATTGGCTTATTTAATAAAGATGTACCCATTTATTCTATTCTTAAAAGTTGTTTTTGGCCTTCGGGTATTCTTGTGACTTACGGAAAATTTGATAGTAATTATCAAATTATTGTTCTAAACTGAAGCTCATTTTTGATATAACCTAGATAACAATTGTATATTTGTATGGACAGGTATTTACTGATTTCTTTTACAAATAAAACATTGTGCTTGCTTGTAGGGAATAATCAAGGAAATTAACATGTGGTCCTTTCCTTGAAAAGAATGGATAATTCTATAGCAGCCATGGTCACAAATAATACAAGGTGAAGAATTAGTCAACTAAGGGATGGGAGTAGGATAACAGGGATAGACTATGTACTAGCCCAGCAATATTTTTGGTAATAGATACTCTTTCCAGTTTGGGGAGCAGAAGAAAAGAAAAAGGAGGAGGCCTGGAATATCTTTTTCAAAAGAAACTTTGTTGCCCTTTCTTTATTCCTAATAAATTTGCTTATTAATGTATTCACTTTGGGGCCTAATTTGGTTTTTACTGACAAATAGCTGCCAACAAAGAGCTGTATATATTATCTTGTACACCTATATTGAAAAAAAAGTAGTTTTGCATTACAAAATATTTACTCCAGAAGTTTTAATTTTTGTTTGCTGTTTCTTTTTAAGAATAATTTTTTTTTTTTTTTTAAGTGATGGGTCTTGCTATGTTGCTTGCTGGAGTGCAGTGGCTAGTCACAGATGCAGTCATAGCATACTGCAGCTTTGAACTGGGCTCAAGCCATCCTCCTGCCTCACCCTCCCAAGTAGCTGGGACTACAGACACGTGCCACTGTAGCCCAGTTCAATAATGAATACTTTTTTTTTTTTTTTTTTTTGAGATGGAGTGTTACTCTCTGGCCCAGGCTGGAGTGCAGTGGGGGTGATCTTGGCTCACTGCAACCTCCACCTCCTGGGTTCAAGCGATTCTCCTGTCTCAGCCTCCCAAGTAGCTGGGATTACAGGCACACACCACCATGCCTGGCTAATTTTTGTATTTTTAGTAGAGATGGGGTTTCACTATATTGGCCAGGCTGGCCTCAAACTCCTGACCTCAAATGATCCTCCCACCTCAGCCTCCCAAAGTGCTGGGATTACAGGCGTGAGCCACTGTGCCTCGCCAAGAATAAATACTCTTAATTTTTATTTCCTTCTATCTATCTTTTGTAGCTTTTGTTCTATTTTTTTAATCATCTTTGGTTTAAACTGAAATATGCTGAGATGCAGATTAGGAAAAGCTTTTTTTTTCTTGGTGCAGGCAGAAGAAAGGCTTGTAAACTTCACCAAATGCTGCTTATGCTTGTGGGATCGTTTAATGTTCATCATTTGGTCAGTCTCATCCCCATAGCAGTCAGAATATTTCAAGTCACTTTATACCATGAAGTCCATGAATGGGAGGCCTTATTAAATAAGATGATTATGTGAAAATCTAATGGCATATTGATGCTCTGAAATATGTTATATAAATCTTGGCTTTTAATTTTTTACATTTTTATTACAGATTCTGAAGAATATTTCTGTGTAAAAAGAATTTTCTCAGGGGGAGATCAAAGCTTTTCACATTACTCTAGTCCCCAGGTAATAATATGGTCATGTAAATAATTAAATAGCTCCAAAAATTTTGACAAATTTTAAAAACCCATTATTAATGTTCTTTATATGTTACAAAGTAATTGCCTTAGTTTTTTTCCCCTCGAGTCTACAGAATAAGTTTTTTCTGATCTATTTGATAGGTTTTTGTTTCAGGTGTTCAGTAGAGATTTAATTCTGTTTAAAAAACAAATATATAGTGGGAATTTCTTGGTTTTGAGTTATATATAATATCTCTTCCCTCTGACTAATCTTATTTGAAAATTTAGAACTGTGGGCCACCAGATGACTTCAGATGTCCCGATCCTACAAAGCAGATCTGGACAGTGAATGAAGCTCTAATTCAGAAATGGCTGAGCTATCCTTCTGGAAGGTTTCCTGTGGAGATAGCCAAGTAAGAAAAGCATTTTGGGCCAGGCACAGTGGCTCATGCCTGTAATCCCAGCACTTTGGGAGGCTGAGGCAGGCAGATTGCCTGAGCCCAGGAATTGGAGACCAGCTTGGGCAACATGGCAAAACCCTGTCTCTACAAAAAAATACAATTAGCTGGGCATAGTGGTGCACACCTGTGGTCTCAGCTACTTGGGCGGCTGAGGTGGGAGGATCAGCTGAGCCCACGAGGTCGAGGCTGCGGTGAGCTGAGATTAACACCATTGCACTGTAGCCTGGGCAACAAAGTGAGAACTTGTCTCCAAAAAAAATCCATGGATATTTTTGAAGATCTTAATTAAATATGTATAAGTTGTAGTTCTTTCATGTGCATAGAGATATGTTAAATGATAACAAAATATTTAATGTAGCCATTTTAGGATTAGCCTTGAAATGTGTTCCTTCTGGTTTCATAATGGTCACTATCTTAACTTTTATACTTTCTGGAAGACTTGAATATTATTTCTTTCTTGAATATTTTGTTAACTTGCCTAGTAGCACTTAAGATGTTACTTGTTTTTTGTTGGTATTTGGGATGATGGGTTGTATTTGAAAAGCTGTTTTGTTTCTCTAGCTTGTTTTCCAAAACTATAATTTTTCTGAAAATCCCAAAGGCATCCCAGATTAGGCTCACTGCCAATATAAAATGTTTAAAATTTTTTTAAATTAAAAAACTTTTTACATGAACATAGACACCTAATTTTTAAAATTCCATGTTTTAAAGCAGGTAACATTTGATAAATGGATGAAAGTAATATTTGAGAAAGTCTAGAATAAACAGTAATACCTTTATCAAGTATTATTTTATCACTTTAGCAATTTATGTAATTCTGATTCATCTAATTGGGTGTTAGAGGAGTGCGCTGTAGCATTAAATATTAGATTAATTATTCATTTTAATTCTTTTTTAAGAAAGGGTAAACAATTAAATTTCTAATTCTGTGATTAAAAAAACTTTTTTAAATTTTTTAGTGAGATAGATGGAACGTTTTCTTCCTCTGGTTGCCTAAATGGAAGTTTTTTAGCTGTTAGGTAAGTGGCAATTCTTTAATATGCTGAAATTTTCAAATTTATTGTCTTAAATAATATATCAAATTAAAAAATGAAATACTTTTAAATTTTTATTCTATTTTTTTTTTTCTTTTCTGTTTTTAGCAATGATGATCACTATAGAACAGGTACCAGATTTTCAGGGGTTGATATGAATGCTGCTAGGCTTTTATTCCACAAACTTATACAACCTGATCATCCGCAGATATCTCAGCAGGTCTGTTTTTAAAGTGTTATATTTACAGTATTATCTGTTGATTTTGTTTTGTTTTGTTTTATGTTATACGTTTATAGCCTAATTTACTTTGCAGTTTCACAGACTCTTATGATGTGCTTTTAAAATAAGATTTTATTTTAAAGCATTTGTAATTTAGCTGTCAAAGATCTATAAATCTTTTCAGATGTTTGAAGCAGACCCTGAATTACTTAACATTACCATGTTGCTTAAGTTTGTGTATAGTTATAGAGGTAGAGAGTTTAAATTGAGACTTGTACATGTGATTTTTTAAATTCTCCAAGCAATGCTTAGGCATTAATTTTCACTGTGCTCCAAAGTATATTCGTTGTAAGACATTGTCTTTTTTTCTTCTTCACCATTTCATGTTTGCTGTAGTGCAAAATTTTCCTTTTCTTTCTTTTCTTCCTGCCTTCCTTTTTTTTTTTTCTTTGAAAGTGTATTCATTTTAAATGAAGTAGGTTTTACTTTTTGTCAAAATATAGGTGGCAGCTAGTTTGGAAAAGAATCTTATTCCTAAACTGACTAGCTCCTTACCTGATGTTGAAGCATTGAGGTTTTATCTTACTCTACCAGAATGTCCCCTGATGAGTGATTCCAACAATTTCACAACAATAGCAATTCCCTTTGGTACAGCTCTTGTGAACCTAGAAAAGGCACCACTGAAAGTACTTGGTAAGAATTCTAATATTTTTTCTTTTGAAACCTTTTCTCTTTAAATGAAAATGCTCATAAGTTCTTTTGCCATTTGCAGTTCTGCTGCCCTGCTTATTTGACACTGTCATAGGGAGAAATGAACCTGTTCCTTTTCTTGCTTTTGTCTAGTCTTTTGATTCTAGTTGTTGGAGTTGTTGAAAGAAAAACATGTTAGATATAGAAGTTTAATTAAACATAATAGCAGAGACAGTATTAGGAAAGTTAAAAACTGTTACCCATATTCCTTTCCCTCATCGCCTTTAGTATTATCTTGCTATTAAAGAAGTAAAGGAGGAGAAACGATTAAAACTAAACAAACATGGGCTTTAAATCTTCTTGGAACCCTGATATAAGCCCTTTATCTTGTGTTTCCTTCACTTGCTAATTTCATGATATTTGATTTTATTTTTCTGCCTATAGACTAGGTTTTATTGCTTATCTGATCTTGCACTTCTATCTCTTACCGTTCTGGTTTTTTGGCCTAAAGTTTTCTCACTTTAATTTTTCTAATTGTCTAGATTTTATTTCTATCTCCTGGCCTTTATACTTTTTTTTGCTACATTTAACCCAGTGCTTTTCTTTCTAATGGTATTTGTTAGATATGTGGAGCTGAGATATATAGAAGTAATATCAGTACAAGAACTTTAAGGCTGAGGGTAAATGGAGGAAGCAACAAGCAAGGGGTAGAATATGGGAATCTGAGGGAAAAAGAGTCAAGCAGGGACTGAAAAGAGTATTGCTTTCCTGTTGTCAGAAGTTTTTGTATTCTTTCTGCCTGCTTCATAGGATTGAAGTGTTTGTACTTAGTAACTACAAATAGTGAATGTGGGGAAGGACCCATATGTTACACTTTACATTGTTCAGATTCTGTATTTGATCTTCAGGAGTACCTTGCATTTTAAAGGTAGTGGTTCACAATATTTCAACCATATATTAAATTGAAGGATAAAACTTAGAAAGATTCTTTAGTATTAGAGCAATACAATTTAAAGGATGTTTTGTTTAAAAATTGAAATTGTAATTTTCAAAACATTTTTTTAAAAACTGGTTTTAGTATTAGGTATAGTGGTGAGTTTTTAATATAACTTAGGAAACCAAGAATATAAATTCAACAAGACTTTCACACTTTATTTTTGCTTTTGAGAGCTTTTAGGACAATATTGTTTAACTTGGTTGGGGGGAGGTTTATAAACCTTAGAAATATTACATAAGATATTGTGTTATATGCATCTTTCTGGGGTTTTCTAAGGGCTAACAACTACTGCTTCAGAAAAAAAGTCAGTATGATTTTGAAAATTGTGATTTTTTAAAAAATTCATTTTATTTGCATGTTCACTTTTTAATAACAGAAAATTGGTGGTCAGTACTTGAACCTCCACTATTCCTCAAGATAGTAGAACTTTTTAAGGAAGTTGTGGTACGTCTTTTGAAACTCTACAAGATCGGTATTCCCCCTTCTGAAAGAAGAATTTTCAACAGTTTTCTTCATACTGCATTAAAGGTTTTAGAAATACTACATAGGGTATGTCCAATCGTTCCTTTATTTTCCTCTTTCCCAATTCCTATTAACAGATTGATAATGTTCATTTTAACATTAATCTATTAAAGATTTAGATTGGCAAAAACAATGCATATTATAGAAATTTGGAAAAGTTATCTATACTTTCTCTTAAAAGAAGTAATAAACCTGTCCTTTGGAGCTCTGGTCTTACCTGACTTTGTTAGGCATGTATGGATAACTTATCCATAGTTGGGCAGAACAATAACATACTAATGAGTTAGAATTCTCCTTGTATTTCCTTATGAAGAATATAATTTGTTAGTTTGCATTATATGGTTTTTGTTAGCTATAAGTGGTTATCTTATGAAAGAGATTGGGTCCTAGTTGTAATTATGAACATTTAAACTTGTGTTCTTTGGCTATAGATACTAATGGCCTCAAAGTAGAACATTTCATTTGAAACAAATGACTAATTTAAAATTGGAACCATATGTAATTCATTAATTTGCCTATTGTTCTTCCCTGCCCTTCTTCCCAGTGTAACAAATAGTACCCTTTACACTTGTAGCAGTTCAAAGTTATATGAAGAAGTAGACTCTGAGCTGTTTCATTAAGGATGGATTTTCATCCCTGACAGTTGGTAGGTATATCTCTGTTATGCCATTTGGTTTTCTCAAGTTGCTATTTAGATGAGACATGACCTAAGGGAGAAGCATATGTTTCTAACCTATGAAATGACTAAAAAACCCACATGAACCTTTAATCTTTAGTTTCTTCTCCTTAACAGCTTCTTTGCATTTTCAGACCCTCTTGCCTAGTGCTAAGGTAAATAATAAAGGGATAAAGGAGATAATCCATCTGTTCTTTGTCTAAGAACGAACCTTTACCGGCCATTTATTTTCCTATTTTAGTGAAGCTCCTGGGTATTTTTCTCAACTACTTAACTTTCTGGACTTACTTTTTTCTTTGGTATTTAGTATGTCCAAGATTCCTAGAAAAACAGCTCATTTCTCTTCATTTTGATTGACAAAATCATAGCCATGTATTTCCTAGGGAAACAGGTCATTCTTATGTTTGCCTTTACCCAGAACAGGGCTTTCTTTTAGCATATCAGGGTCCAGGTCTGCAGTAAACAGTTATTAAGAAGATTCTCTAATTTCATGAGATGGGTCTCTACCTTTCTGTGTACGGTTTGCCGAGGATTCAAGAGATTAATTAGATTGTTTTCTCTGGACTTCGTCCTGCTACTTTGGGGAACAATCCCTTTTCAGCTGGACCCTATTACCAAATAATTACTCATTCTGTGCTTTCATTATCTGCTTATCTTTATTCCCCCCTTTAAAAAGTACTTTTTTTCCTTAGCTGTGTCTTTTACCTCGAGAAAATGGAAGGGGCAGAGAAGGGAGGAAATTGAACATTTTTTCTTTCAAACTGTAGGCAGGACTTAAGCAAGTAAGTTAAATTACCTGCCTAGCTCAGTAACTTCAGTCTCAGCTGAGGAAGAACTTCATAGAGTTTCATCTTCAGAGACCTTTTTGATGGACTCATTCTAAATACTAGAATCTTCACATCTTGATAGTTGAAGGGGAAGGGAAAATAACATTTATTGCTTGCTAACCACTAGAACCTCCTTTGTCTGTAGTTCATGTGAATACTCTTTAGATACATTTAACTTTAAAACCCTATATAGTCGGTATTTTGCTCCTTTTTATAGACTGGAAAAATGAATGTCCACATTTATATCAGCAGATATAGTAGTATAATCTGTTTAGAAGGGGGTTTGATTTTATTTTATGCCCCTAGATCTAGAAGTTCATATTCTAGATCACATATAGTATTATGTTATAGGCGCTGGACTAGGAATCAAAAAGACCATATTTCTAACCCCTCTATGTTGCTTCCTACCACTGTGATTTTGAAGAAGTCTTTTTCTTTATCCCATATGCAAATGAAGAATTATCTATAAGGATTGAAATACCAGCCCTGATAGTTTTCCAAGATTTATGTATTGTTTAAATTATACAATATGAGCTGGGCATGATGGCTCACGCCTGTAATCCTAGCACTTTGGGTGGTGAGGCGAGCGGATCACTTGAGGTCAGGAGTTCGAGACCAACCTGGCCAACATGGTGAAACCCCATCTCTACTAAAAATACAAAAAAAAATTAGCTGGGTATGGTGGTGCATGCTTGTAATTCCAACTGCCCAGGAGGCTGAGGCAAGAGAATCGCTTGAACCCAGGAGGCAGAGGTTGCAGTGAGCTGAGATCATACCACTGCCCTCCAACCTGGGCGAAAGAGTGAGACTCCGTCTCAAAAAAATAAATAATACAATATATGTAAGTTATTATATATTCATAAGACGGTGATTTTGTTACCACCACCACCTGAATGGAAAACCACTACTTTTGACTTGAAGAAATTATTGGGTTATGAGGAAACTGGGTTCTTGTTTGCAGTAGTTACATAGTCAAAAGCAGGATGATACTGGTATGACTTTCTTAAACATCTCTTTTTGGGAGGCTTTAGAACAGTGAATTATCTTTCTTCTATGCCTTAGAGGAAACTTTGCTTCATCCTACTCTGCCATAAATAGGTATCTGTGGATATGAACTATGAGGGACGATTTATTTGTATCATTCAAGAAACCTATTACTATCAAAACTTGTTTATTCAAAGACACCTTGTATCTGACAGCTGCCTGTATTCCGTCCCTCTGCTCTATGGTTAAGAATTAAGGGGAATTTCCTCAGTTTTCTTCTTTCTCTAACCCTGGAGGATGATTATGAACTAGAGAACTGGACTTTGTGTTCCCTATTCATTTCAGGATTTATGGATGCGCTTGTTCCTCCCATGTGTCATGTCCTTTGGAAAGTTTTTGAATTAAAAATCGTTTTCAGTGCTCCAAATGGCATCATAAGAAAATACCTTTGGTACCTGCTGTCAGGAATGGATGTATTATCAGCTAAATGAGTTTACTGGCAAATAATTGGGTTATTTAGTAGTTTCCGAGTTCCATTATAGACATGCTGGTATGCCAAAAGAGAAGCCTTACTTGATCTGTCTAGCCTAGTTGCTACATATTTGTGCTGATCTAAATCAGTGATTTTCAAACTATTTTATGCAGAACCCTTAAATAAAACCAAACAGATAAAACATACTCACCATAACCACCCTTGAACTGAGGTTTTTAAGCAAGAATACTAAACTTTAATTAAAATGTGAAATAAAAGTGTTATAATCAAACTTATATAGGTTTTATTTTGTACATTTAGGCAATAATCCTAAACATATAAGTTGTTTTGAACTTCTACCATGTGACTTCTTTTTAAAATTCATTTTGCAAATATTGAGTGCCTACTATGTGCTTATTATTATATTAGATATTAGTGATGTAGTGATAAAGAAAAGACATGATTTCTGCCCTTGTTGAGCTTACAGTGTTGAGAGATTGTCTAAACTTTTTGGTCTTTATGTTACAGCATGGTAAGTACTAGATTAGGGAAAATGCAGAGTGCTATGAGAACACTTGGGAGGGCATGTGACTATGAAGGACTAAGGAAGACTTCCTGGAGAAAATGATGGCTGATTGAACCTTATCTACCATGCAAATATGTTATTTTTATTCTAACATTAACATTTCTTTTCAAAAACGTATATATCATATCAGCAAGATATACAAACTGCAAACATTGGTTGCATTTCTTTAATCTTTTTTAATTCTTAATTTTTGTGAGTACATAGTAGGTATATCTTTATGGGGTACATGAGATGTGCTATCAAATACTAGGTTTGGCCGGGTGCGGTGGTTCATGCCAGTAATGTAACCCCAGCACTTTGAGAGGCTGAGGTCGGTGGATCACTTGAGGTCAGGAGTTCAAGACCAGCCTGGCCAACATGGCGAAAGCCCATCTCTACTAAAAATTACAAAAATTAGTTGAGCATGGTGGCACGTGTCTGTAATATCAACTCTTCAGAAGGCTGAGGCAGGAGAATTGCTTGAACCCAGGAGGTGGAGGTTGCAGTGAGTCGAAATCGTGCCATTTTACTCCAGCCTGGGCAACAAAGTGAGACTGTCTCAAAAAAAGAAAAGCCTAGGTTTTACTCATTTTTTAAAAATATTTTTATTTTTATCTATTAGCCATCCCAACCTCACCCATGCCCCTGCCTCCCCACTACCCTTCCCAGCTTCTGGTAACCATTCTTCTACTCTGTGTCTCCATTATATAAATTGTTTTGATTTTTAGATCCTACAAATAAGTGAGAACATGCGATATTTGTCTCTGTGCCTGGCATATTTCACTTAAATAATGTCCTCCAGTTTTGTCCATATTGTTGCACATGACACAGGAATGTCATTCTTTTTTTTTTTTTTTGAGATGGAGTCTTGCTCTGTCACCCAGGGTGGAGTACAGTGGCGTGATCTCGGCTCACTGCAGCCTCCACCTCTCAGGTTCAAGCAATTGTCTGCCTCAGCCTCCTGAGTAGCTGGGACTACAGGCATCTGCCACCACAACTGGCTAATTTTTTGTATTTTTAGTAGAGATGGGGTTTCACCACGTTGGCCAGGCTGGTCTCGAACTCCTGGCCTTAAATGATCCACCTGCCTTAGCCTCCCAAAGTGTTGGGATTACGGGCATGAGCCGCCAAGCCTGGCCAGAATAGTACTCCATTGTGTATAAATACCACATTTTCTGTATTCGTTCATTTTTTTTTTTTTTTCTGAGATGGAATCTCGCTCTGTTGCCAGGCTGGAGTGCAGTGGCACAATCTCGGCTCACTGCAACCTCTGTCTCCTGGGTTCAAGCGATTCTGCTGCTTCAGCCTCCTGAGTAGCTGGGATTGCAGGCATACACCACCACGCCTAGTTAATTTTTGTTTTAGACGTCGTTGTCTGCTAAGAGACGGAGTCTTGCTCTGTTGCCCAGGCTGGAGTGCAGTGGCGCAATCTTGGCTCACTGCAAGCTCCACCTCCCGGGTTCACGCCATTCTCCTGCCTCAGCCTCCCGAGCAGCTGGGACCACAGGCGCCCGCCACCACGCCTGGCTAATTTTTTTTATTTTTTATTTTTAGTAGAGACGGGGTTTCACCATGTTAGCCAGGATGGTCTCTATCTCCTGACCTCGTGATCCGCCCACCTCAGCATCCCAAAGTGCTGGGATTACAGGCACGAGCCACTGTGCCCGGCCGTATTCATTCACCTATTGATGGACACTTAGATTGCTTCCAAATCTTGGCAATTGTGAACAATGTAGCAGTAAACCTGGTAGTGCAAATATCTGTATGATATACTGCTTTCCTTTCTTTTGGGTAGCTCCTCAGCAGTGGGATTGCTAGATCATGTGGTAGCTCTATTGTTAGTTTTTTGAGGAAGCTCCAAATTGTTCTCCATAATGGTTGTACTAATTTACATTCTCACCAACAATGTAGGAAGGTTCCCTTTAGTCCACATCCTTGCCAGTTTTTGTTATTGCCTGTCTTTTGGATAAAAGCCATTTTAACTGGGGTGAGATATCTTACTGTAGTTTTGATTTGCATTTCACTGGTGTTTGGTGGTATTGAGCACGTTTCATATGCCCGTTTGGTTTTTTTTTTTTTTTTTTGCTCACTGCAACCTCCGCTTCCTGGGTTCAAGCAATTCTCCTGCCTCAGCCTCCCAAGTAACGGACTATAGGCCCACGCCACCATGCCCGGCTAATTTTTTGTATTTTAGTAGAGACGGGGTTTCACCATGTTGCCCAGGCTGGTCTCAAACTCCTAAGCTCAGGTGATCCACCCGCGTCAGCCTCCCAAAATGCTGGGATTACAGGCATGAGCCACCGCACCCTGCCGCCTGTTTGGTATTTTTATGTCTTCTTTTGAGGAATTTCTATTCAAGTTTTTTGCCCATTTTTTAAATTGGATTATTGCATTTTTTTCTATAGAATTGTTTCAGCTCCTTATATATTCTGGTTATTAATCCCTTGTCAGATGATTAGTTTGCAAATATTTTCTCCCATTCTGTTTGTTGACTGTTTCCTTTGCTGTGTAGAAGTTTTTTTAATTTAATGTAATCCCATTTGTCCACTTTTGCTTTGGTTGCATGTGCTTGTGGGGTATTACTCAAGAAATTTTTGCCCAGACCAATGTCCTGGAGAGTTTCCCCTAATGTTTTCTTATAGTGGTTTCATAGTTTGAGGTCTTAGATTTAAGTCATTAATCATTTTGATTTGATTTTTATATATAGTAAGAGATAGGGGTCTAGTTTGATTCTTCTTCATACAGATATCCAGTTTTCCCAGAGCCATTTATTGAAGAGACTGTCTTTTGTCCAGTGTTTGTTCTTGGTTCTTTTGTCAAAAATGAGTTCACTTTAGGTGTGTAGATTTGTTTCTAGGTTCTCTATTCTGTTCCATTGGTTTATGTGTCTGTTTTCATGCCAGTACCATGCTCTTTTGATTACTATACCGCTGCACTATAATTTGAAGTCAGGTAATATGATTCCTCCCAGTTTTGTTCTTTTTGCTTAAGATAGCTTTGACTATTCTGGGTCTTTTGTGGTTCTGTGTAAATTTTAGGCTTGTGTTTCCTATTTCTGTGATCAATGTCATTGGTATTTTGATAAGGATTGCAGTGAATCTGTAGATTGCTGTAGGTGGTATGGACATTTTAACAATACTGAACATGGAATATCTTCCATTTTTTGTGGCCTCTTCAATTTCTTTCATAGTTTTTCCTTTTTTCTTTTGAGACGGAGTTTCACTGTGTTGCCTAGGCTGGAGTAAGTACAGTGGCCTGATCTCGGCTCACTGCAACCTCCACCCCCCAGATTCAAGTGATTCTCATGTCTCAGCCTCCCAAGAAGCTGGGATTACAGGCCACGCCAGGCTATTTTTTGTATTTTAATAGAGACGGGGTTTCGTCATGCTGACTGGGCTGGTTTTGAACTCCTGGCCTCAAGTAATCCACCCGCCTTGGCCTCCCAAAGTGCTGGGATTACATGGCGTGAACCACCATGCCCAGCCTATTTCAGTTTTTTTGAATGGTTTAAGACTTGTTTTATGACGTAACATATGGTCTGTCTTTGAGAGTGATCCATGTGCTAAGGAGAACAATGTTTATTCTGCAGCCATTGGATGAAATGTTCTGTAAATATGTGTTTGGTCCATTTGGTCTGTAGTGCAGATTAAGTCTGATGTTTCTTTGTTGGTTTTCTGTCTGGTACATCTCTGTCCAGTGTCAAAAGTGGAGTGTTGAAGTCTCCAGCTATTACTGTACTGAGGTCTATTTCTCTCTTTAACTCTAATAATATTTGCTTTGTATGTCTAGGTGCTCCAGTGTTGGGTGCATGTATATTTACAATGATTATATCCTCTTGCTAATTTGACCGCTTTATCATTATATAGTGACCTTCTTTGTCTCTTCTTACACTTTTGTAATCTATTTTCTCTTATATGGTAGCTACTCCCGCCCTTTTGGTTAACACTGGCATGGGATATCTTTTTCCATCCCTTTATTTTGAGTCTGTGTGTCTTTATAAGTGAAGTGTGTTTCTTGTAGGCAACAGGTCATTTGGTCTTATTTTTCTAGTCATGCAGCTTTATGTCTTTTGATTCATGAGTTTAGTTCATTCACATCCAATGTTATTGATAAGTAAGGACATACTCCTGCTATTTTGTTACTCATTTTCTGGTTGTTTTGCAGTTTTCCTTCCTTTTTTTCTTGCTGTTTTGTTTTTAGTGAAGGTGATTTTCTCTGGTGATATGATTTAGTTTTTGCTTTTTATTTTTTGTGTATTCGTTGTATGCTTTTGGTTTCAGGTTACCATGAGGCTTGCAGATATTATCTTATAACCCATTATTTTAAACTGATAACAACTTAACACTGTTTGTATAAACAAATAAACAAAAAGAAGACTAATGAAAACTCTACACCTTAACTTTGTACTCCTGCTTTTTAACTTTTTGTTGTTTCTATTTATATCTTATACTCTGTTTTGAAAAGTTGTTGTAGTTGTTATTTTTGATTGGTTAATCATTTATAGTCTTTCTACTTAAGAGTAGTTTACACACCATAATTACAGTGTTGTAATATTGTGTTTTTCTGTGTACTATTGAGTTTTATACCTTTAGATGATTTGTTATTGCCCATTAACATTTTTTTCTTTCAGATTGAAGACCTTCATTTAGCATTTCTTGTTCCACAGGTCTAGTGTTGATAAAATTCCTCAGCTTTTGTTTGTCTAGGAAAGTATTTGTCTTTCAGGGTGGGGCACGGTGGCTCATGGCTATAATCCCAGCACTTTGGGAGACTGACGCGGGTGTATCACCTGAGGTCGGAAGTTCGAGACCAGCCTGACCAACATGGAGAAACCCCAGTCTCTACTAAAAATACAAAATTAGCCAGGCATGGTGGCACATGTCTGTAATCCCAGCTACTTGGGAGGCTGAGACAGGAGAATCATGCCAGTACCATGCTGTTTTGATGACTATCTGGAAGGCCAAGGTTGTGGTGAGCTGAGATCGCGCCATTGCACTCCAGCCTAGGCAACAAGAGCGAAACTCTATCTCAAAAAAAAGTATTTATCTTTCATGTTTGAAGGATATTTTCACTGGATAAGTTTTTCCTTCAATACCTTAAATATGTCATGCCATTCTCTCCTGGCCCGTAAAGTTTGCACTGAGAAGTCTGCTGCCAGCATATTGGCACACCATTGTATGTTATTTGTTTTTTTCTCAGACAGGTTTTTTTTTTTCTTTTTTCTTTTTTTTTTTTTGAGATGGAGTCTTGCTCTGTCGCCAGGCTGGAGTGCAGTGGCACTATCTCGGCTCACTGCAAGCTCCACCTCCCAGGTTCACGCCATTCTCCTGCCTCAGCCTCCCGAGTAGCTGGGACTACAGGTGCCTGCCACCACACCTGGCTAATTTTTTTGTATTTTTAGTAGAGACAAGGTTTCACCGTGTTAACCAGGATGGTCTCGATCTCCTGACCTCGTGATCCACCCACCTCAGCCTCCCAAAGTGCTGGGATTATAGGTGTGAGCCACTGCACCCAGTTCTTGTTTTTTTCTCTTTCTGTTTTCAGGATCCTTGGTTTATCATTGACCTTTGGAAGTTTGATTATTAAATGTCTTCAAAGAGTCTTATTTGGATTAAATCTGCTTGGTGTTCTACAGTCTTCTACTTGGATATTGATATCTTTTTCTATGTTTGGGAAGTTCTCTGTCATTATCTCTCTGAATAAATTTTCTGCCCCATCTCTTTCTCAATCTCCTCTTTAAGGCCAGTAACTTAGATTTGCCCTTTGGGTCTTTTTTCTAGATTCTGTAGGCATGCCTTATTGTTTTTTATTCTTTTTTCTTTTGTCTCCTCAGCTCACTAATTCTTTCTTCTGCTTGATCAATTCTCCTATTAAAGGACTCTGAGACATTCTTCGGTATGTCAGTTACATTTTTTCAGCTCCAGAATTATTGCTTCATTCTTTTAAATGATTTCAATCTCTTTGTTAAATTTATCTGGTAGAATTCTTTCTCTGTATTATCTTGAATTTCTTTGAGTTTCCTCAAAATAGTTATTTAGAATTCCCTGTCTGAAAGGTCATGTGTTTCTGTTTCTCCAAGATTTGTCTTTGGTGCCTTATTTTGTTCATTTGGTGAGGTCATGTTTTCCTGGATGGTCTTGATAACTTAACAGATGTCCCTCTCTGTTTGGGCATTAAAGAGTTACGTATTTATTATAGTCTTTGCAGTTTGGACTTGTGTGTATTCGTGCTTCTTGGAAAGGCTTTCCAGATATTCAGAAGGACTTGGATGTTGTCATTGCTTAGAAGCTGTATCTGCTTTAGTTGGCACCCCACACCCAGTAATGCTGTGGTTCTGGCAGACTCATAAAGGTACTGCCTTGATGGTCTTGTACAAGATCTGGAAGAATTCTCTGAATTACCAGGCAGAGACTCTTGTTCTTTCTCTTTCCTTACTTTTTCCAAAACAAACTTTGTCTGTTCTGAGGTACCTGGAGCTGGGGGTGGAGTGACACAAGCACCCCTGTGGCCATGCTACCACCAGTGGGACTAGACGGGATCAGACCTGAAGCCAGCATAGCACTGGGTCTCACCCAAGGCCTGCTATAACCACTTCCTGGCTACTGACTATCTTCACTCAAGGTGCTGGCGCTCTACAATCACCAGGTGGCAAAGCCAGCCTGGCCTGTGTCCTTCCCTTCAGGGCAGCTAGTTTCCCCAGGCCCTTGGTGATTCCAGAGGTGCTTTCTGGGAGCCAGGGTCTAGAGTGAAAAATCTTAGAAGTCTACTTGGTGTTCTGTTGTACTACAGCTGAGCTGGTTCTCAAACCACAAAATAGTCCTTACCACTCATCCCTCCCCTTTGCAAAGGCAGAGGAACACCCCGGACCTCCCCTTGGCCACTGTCACCAGGGGCCTGTGGGGAGTACTGCCAGAATACTGCCAGTGTTTCCTTGAGGCCCAAGGGGTTTTGTTGTTTGTTTGTGTTTGGAGACGGAGTCTCCTGTCGCCCAGGCTGGAGTGCAGTGACGCAATCTCAGCTCCTCCATCTCCTGGGTTCAAGTGATTCTCCTGCCTCAGCCTCCAGAGTAGCTGGGACTACAGGCCTGCACCACTATGCCTGGCTAATTTTTGTATTTTTAGTAGAGATGGAGTTTCACCATGTTGGCCAGGCTGGTCTCAAACTCCTGACCTCAAGGATCCGCCTGCCTTGGCCTCCCAAACTTGCTGGGAGTACAAGTGTGAGCCACCACGCCCAGCCCCAAGGGCTTTTTTGAGACAGGGTCTGGCTCTGTTGCCCAGGTTGGAGTGCAGTGGCACAATCTTGGCTCACTACACTCTCTACCTCCCAGGCTCAAGCAATCCTCCAACCTCAGCCTCCCAAGTAGCTGGGACTACAGGCATGTGACATTGTGCTGGCTAATTTTTGTATTTTTTGTGGAGACAGTGTTTCTTCATGTTGGCCAGGCTGGTCTTGAACTCCTGACCTCAAGTAATTTGCCAGCCTCGGCCTCCCAAAGTGCTGGGATTAGAGGCGTGAGCCACCATGCCTGGTCCTTAAAGGGCTCTTTAGTCAGCTTGTGGTGAGTGCTGCCTGGCATGGGACTTACCCTCTGGCCCAGCACAGGTCCAGAAATGCCATCTAAGAACTAAGTCCTGGAATTGGTTCATCCTCCTACGTCGGAGCTGGTACCTAAGGTACAAGACAGAGTCCCCTTTACTTTTCCTCCACTTTTCTCAAGCAGGAGTCTCGCCCCATAGCTTCCATGGTGGGGAATGTGCTGAGTCTCACCTGAAGCCAGGAAGTTTCAGGCTCACTCAAGGCCTTTGTACCTAGTACCTGGATATTGCTGCTGATTATTCAGGGCCCCAGGGGCTCTTCAGTTAACAGATGATGAAAGCTGTCAGGACTGGGTCTTTCTTTTCGAGACAGTGGGTTCCCTTCTGGCCCACTGTGTATCTAGAAATGTTGTTCAGGAGCTGCAGTCTGGAAAGCAGTCTTCACAACTTTGACTGGTGCCCTATCCAGCTGTGGCTGAGCTGGTATCCAAGATGCAAGACAAAGTTCTCCCCACTCTTCCCTCCGGTCTTCTCTCCACAAGTGGGAGGAAAAGATCTCTTTTGGAGCTACAAGCTGTGCAGCCTTGGGTTAAAGGAGGGGTAGTGCCAGCAGTCCCTAAACAGCCCCAGCTGGTGTCTCAGTAGGTCACATGCCTCCCCAGTTCACTGGCTGTGGACCCAGTTCTGCACTTGGACTCACCTAGTAGTTGCAGTCCTTGTGGCCTGCGCTATGTTTGAAGTTTATTGAGGGCCCCAGAGCACTTTAGCCCACCATGGTGAGGCTTGCAGGAACTCACATTTTGACGACTGGGATCCACAATTCCCCGCTGGCTAGGGCTGGGTTTTAATGCTCCCTCTGTGGACAGGAATCAGCTAACTTTGATCCAGTTTTACTTTTTGCTGTAACAGGGTGGTGCTGAGCTCAATGCCTCACAATTGCTGCATTCTTTCTCTCCCCGGTGCACAGAAATGCTCTCTGCACCACACTGCCACTGCCAGGGTCTAGGAGGGGGTGACGTTGGTGATTCAAGACTTTTTTGTATCTCTTTTTTTCAGCAATATGAAGTTGAAACCAGGTACTATGAGTGCTCACCTGATTTGTGGTTCTCAGTAAGATGCTTTTTTTGTGTAGATAGTTGTTAAATTGGTGTCCATGAAGCTGGGACAATCAGTGGAGCTTTCCATTTTGCCCTATTGCTTCACCTCTTCCACCTGTTTGCTTTTAGGGATGGAAACTGTGGTTTCACTTTTAAATTTTAAGTAAGATAAACAAAAATATATATCAGAGGTCGTAGGATATGAATCATATTCTGCAAGAGTCACTAAATTTTAGAATCCAATGAGATTAAAAATTAGTTTGTATATATATAAACATAAATATTGGAGAGGGGAAAGCCATTGTGTTTTCTGTATAACTATTCTGTGTATTTTCTTTTTTCAGTAGAAAGAGTTTGGCTAATTATTTCAGTTGATTAAAGCACAATACTAAAGACTCCAGGGTAGGACCTGCAAACTTTTTCTGTAAAGGACCAGATAGTAAATACTGCATGCTTTGTGAGCCATACAGTTTTTGTTGCAACTAGTCAACTCTCAACTCCACTGTGGACAGCATGTAAATGGATGGGAGTGGCTGCTTTCCAGCAAAATTTACTTAAAAAACAAAACAAAACAAAAAAACAGTGGGTAGCATTTGACCCACAGGTTGTAGTTTGCCTACCCCTTCTTTTAGGATGAAGATTTTGGTCTTCATATGTAAACTTGGTGTCTTTGTTTTGTTTGAAAGCTAGTAATAGCAGTATAACTCTGGTCAGTTTCTCTCAAATGAGTATCCTGGCCACAGATATAAAGCAATCAAAACAGTGGGAGAAAAAAGGAACTGAAAGTGCTTTTGTCAATAATTAGAGGAGATAAAAGTATCAACTGTGGAAATAAAAGCAGTATTATTAAATGTGTGCTTCTTAAATTGGATTATTTTTACCTTCAATGCTAAGCCACAAGATCAAGCAAATTGGACAGTCATATAGTGAGTTAAGAATGCATGTGTCAGCTGAGCGTGGTGGCTCACGCCTGTAATCCCAGCACTTTGGGAGGCCGAGGTGGGTGGATCACCTGAGATCAGGAATTCGAGACCAGCCTGGCCAATATGGTGAAATCCCATCTCTACAAAAATACAAAAAATTAGCTGGGCATGGTGGTGGGCACCTGTAATCCCAGCTACTTAGGAGGCTGGGGCAGGAGAATTGCTTGAACCTGGGAGGTGTCAACAGAGCAAGACTCTGTCAAAAAAAAAAAAAAAAAAAAAAGAATGCATGTGTTATATTTCTGGCTCTGTTACTCAAGTGACCTTGGTTACTTTCTTAAATGCTAAGCCTTAGTATACTCATCTTTATGATCATAATAATAGTATACATTTCATAGGACTGTTTAAATGAGATAATGTACATGAAGTCCACTTTAATGATAACTTCTATTTTATTATTGGAACATAAAATTTGAGTGAAAAATTTTTTTTTTTTAAAGACAGAGTTTCGCTCTTGTCACCCAGGCTGGAGTGCAATGGCACGATCTCGGCTCACTGCAACCTCTGCCTCCCGGGTTCAAGCAATTCTCCTACCTCAGCCTCCCAAGTAGCTGGGACTACAGGCGTGCGCCACTATGCCTGGCTAATTGTTGTATTTTTAGTAGAGACGGGGTTTCACCATCTTGGCCAGGCTGGTCTCGAACTCCTGACCTCATGATCCAACCACCTCAGCCTCCCAAGGTTCTGGGATTACAGGCGTAAGCCACTGCGCCCAGCCAAATTTGAGTGAATTTTAATGTAGAGTCTGCATTATAGTGAAAATGTTAGCTTCCCTTCTTGATATGCATACTGAAGACCTGACAGTCCCCTACGCCCCTCCATGGAGTGAGGTAGGGTAATGGTGTTATATATGTGTTTGTTCTCTTTTTCTATTAGGAATACTTCAGGGCAAAAGTTCAGAAAACATGAAAATTATATAAACCATTCTTTTTACTAAAAATTAACAATAAGCACACATTATAATACATCTCACTGGAAATGCAACAGATACAGACCGATCCTTTTAAAGTGCCGTTAGAAGTAAGAACTATAGGCAGTATCTCTTAAGTTTTATCTGTCCATCCATTCATCTCGTATTTATTGAGCACCTGTTTGGACACCAGCATTGTCTGGTTAGATTTATATATTTACTGAGTGATTCATTTTGTTCTCTTTCAGATATTCCTTAGTTTAATGTATATGTGATTATTCACAAATTATAATACTTTTGTTATTCTTCAAAGGAAAGTTAGCTAGTTTTGTTTAGTTTGTATGTTAGATCAACTTTATTTGTTTCTTTGGTGGTTTTTCTTCTCTTAAGTGCAACATCTCTATAGGGTCTGCATTTGGCTTCTTTTGTTTTAGTTTCTACCTCTCCCTCACCTACTGCCACAGCTTTAGTTGTCTCTTTTAAGGAAAATGACTGTCAGTTACGTCTTTGAGGCAAACGTTTCTCGAGTGACTTGACAGTCCTGCCATTACTTTCAACTGAGAAAGGCTTGTCTTGTTTTCCTGACTCTGCTCTGTGTGTGTGTGTGTGTGTATACAGTAATTTTTTTTTTTTTTTTTTATTTGAGACAGAGTCTCTCTGTTGCCAGGCTAGAGTGCAATGGCGTGATCTCAGCTCACTGCAACCTCTGCCTCCTGGGTTCAAGCGATTCTTCTGCCTCAGCCTCCCGAGCAGCTGGGTCTACAGGCACGTGCCACCGCGCCCAGCTAATTTTTCTATTTTTGGTAGAGATGGGGTTTCACTGTGTTGAATGGTCTCGATCTCTTGACTTTGTGATCCGCCCACCTTGACCTCCCAAAGTGCTGGGATTACAGGCATAAGCCACTGTGCCCAGCCTATGTACAGTAATTTTTTAAATTACTCTTACCCAGGGTTGAAATATTGAAGTAGTCTTTGACTATTCTCTTGTTTCCATATCCATTAGCTGCCATGACCTCTGAATTCTTATCTAGAGACTTTAAATCTTCTAGCAATATCCTAATCCTACTGCCAGCCTCTCTACTTATTCTTGACTATACCTCACTCTCTTAGCCAAATAATATTCATAAAATACAACTGATTCTGTTACTTTTTAAATCTAAAACCTTATTTCCCCATGTATCAACTTTTGTCACAGTAATATTCTGTAACAAAACATGCCAGAACTCATTGGCATACAGTGATGAACATTTATTCTAATTCCTACGGGATTGGGCCTTGTTTTAGCCTAAGCCATGGCTGAGGATGGCTAACCTAGAGACGGTTGAGGTCAGCTTATTTCCCAACTGCATGTTGAATCCAGTTTTGCTCCGTATGCCTCTCATTCTCTTTAGCAGTTTAGGTGGGGGCAATTACATACAGACTGTGTCTCTTTAGCTGGTGCTGTTCTCTCTGCCTAGAATGTTCTCCTTCAAACCTTTTTTTTGTTTGTTTTCCATTCACTTTCCTTTTTGATTTTTATTTGCAGTATCTTCAAACCTACAGAAACATTGAAAACAAATATAATTAAAACCTGTGTGCCCTCCATTCTAGATTCAGCAGTTGTTAACATACTGTCATATTTGCTGTATATATGTGTGTGTATATTCTTTTTTCATGAATCATTTGAAAGTAAAATGTAGATATCATCCTTTAATACTTTATCTTTCATCTCTTAAGAATACAGGCATTTTTCTATGTAACAGCAGTAGCATTATTTCTCTTAAGGAAGTTAACTATAATTCTATAATATCTTCTCTCTGTGCATGCATATTTCAAATTTCCTCATTTATAGCAAAAATGTTGTTTACATTACTGCTTTTTAAATAACCAGAGTCCAGTCAAATTTTGGTTTTTGCAATTGTGTGTTGAGTCTTGCTACTCTCCTTTCTGATTTATGAACATAGTGAATGACTCTTCAGTTTCTCTCAGCAGTTTTCAAGGATCTTGCATATTCTTTTAAAAATTTTATTCCTTCTCTTTCTCAAAGATTTATTCCTAAATGTTTTATGTTTTTGATGCTATTGTAAATGATTTTTAAAATTTTTATTTTCCAATTATTTGTTGCTAGTACAGAGAAATTTTTTTTTTTTTTTTTTTTTTTTTTTGAGACAGAGTTTGACTCTTTTTACCTAGGCTGGAGTGCAGGCACGATCTCAGCTCACCACAACCTCCGCCTCCTGGATTCAAGTGATTCTCCTGTCTCAGCCTCCCAAGTAGCTGGGATTACAGGCATGCACCACCATGCCCGGCTAATTTTGTATTATTAGTAGAGATGGGGTTTCTCCCTGTTGGTCAGTCTGGTCTTGAACTCCCGACCTCAGGTGATCCGCCCACCTCGGCCTCCCAAAGTGCTGGGATTACCGGCATGAGCCACTGTGCCCGGCCTTTTTTTTTTTTTTTCTCCTTTGAGACAGAGCTTCACTCCTGTCACCCAGGCTGGAGTGCAATGGTGAGACCTTGGCCCACTGCAACCTCTGCCTCCCGGGTTCAAATGATTCTCCTGCCTCAGCTTCCCAAGTAGCTGGGATTACAGGCATCCACCACCACACCCGGCTAATTCTTACATTTGTAGTAAAGACAGGGTTTTACCATATTGGCCAGGCTGGTCTCAAACTCCTGACCTGTGGTAATCTTCCTGCCTCAGCCTCCCAAAGTGCTGAGATTACAGGCATGAACCACTGTACCTGGCCTAGAGAAAATCAATTGAGTCTTGAGTGTTGGCCTTTTACCCTATGATCTTGATAAACTCTTAGTTCTGGTAATTCTCTTATAGATTGATTCATTTGGCTTTTTTATATACACAATCATGTTATTTTCTTGGCATATTTTATTAACTAAGAATTCCAGTACAATGTTGAATATAAGTGGTTATGGTGGTCATTCTTGCCTAGTTCCTAATCTTAGAAAGAAAGCATTCAATATCTTAACAGTAAGTATAATGTTAAATGTCGGCAGGGGGTGGGGGCGGTTGGATGGGTTTTATCTGTTTGAAGAAATTTTCTTTCATTTCTCTTTTGCTGAGAGTGTTTATTATAAATGGAGATTGAATTTTATCAGATATTGTTTCCATCTGTTGAGATGAACAGATGATTTTTTTTCTCCTTTTTTTCAGAAATATTGTGAAATTCATTGATAGTTGGATGTTAAACCAACCTTGCATTCTTGAAATCAACTTTACTTGGCATTATATTTATATTATACTTTATATATATTATTGGATTTAATTTGCTAATATTTTATTGAGGGTTTATATCCGTGTTCATAAGGGATATTGATCTGTAATTTTTATTTCTCATATTGCTGTTAGCTTTTGGTATCAAGTTTATTCTGGCTTCATAAAATGAATTAAGAAATGATCCTTCTTTATTTTCTGAAAGAGTTTGATTAAGATTGGTATTATTTCTTTATTAAATGTTTGATATAATTCATCAGTGAAACAGTTTTGGCCCTGGAGTTTTCTTTTGGGAAAATCTTAAATTTCCTATTAAATTTAAAAAATAAGTATAGGACATTTCAGGTTTTCTATTTCTTCATGAGTCAGTTTTACCAAGATATCTATGTAATCATGTTTCTTCTTTAATTCCTGATAGTGGTAATTTGTGTCATCTCTTTTTCTTGGTCAGTCTGACTGTAGGTTTATTCATTATTATCTTTTCAGAAAATCCATTTGCTTTTAATTTCTTCTCTAATGTTTTTCTGTTTTCTCTTTTATTGATTTCTTTGTTTCCTTCCTTCTGCTTGATTTGTACTTAATATGATCTTTTTTTTTCTAGATTCTTAAAGCAGAAACATTGATCATCGATTTTAGACCCTTTATTTCTAATATGATCATTTAATGCTATAGATTTTCTTTTATGCCTGGATTTATTAGCATCCCACAAATTTTTATGTGTTTTTACTTTTAAGTTCAAAATATTTTCCTAAAGCCCCTGTTTCCTAGCTCCAACATTTGAGTCTTCTCTGAATCTGACTCTTTTGATTGCTTTGTCTCTAGACACTTTTTTGTTTTGTTTTGTTCAGTTGACTTTTTTTTTTTTTTTTTGAGACAGAGTCTCACTCTGTCACCCAGGGTGGAGTGCGGTGGTGCAATCTCAGCTCACCGCAACCTCCACCCCCTAGGTTCGAGCGATTCTCGTACTTTAGCCTCCCAAGTTGCTGGGATTACAGGCATGTGCCACCACAGCCAGCTAATTTTTGTATTTTTAGTAGGGACAGGGTTTCGCCACATTGGCCAGGCTGGTCTTGAACTCCTGACCTCAGGTGATCCACCTGCCTTCTCCTCCCTGAGTGCTGGGATTACAGGCATGAGCCACCATGCCCAGCCTGTTCAGTTGATTTTTAATATGTCTCATAATTTTGGATTAGCTATAAAATAGTAAGAAACTGAAATCAATAGGTTTAAAGCTTATAAATTGGTACACCTCTCCTATTTGGTATTAGTGTAAGGATTTGAGTTTATTTAGTCAGGAATTAAGCTGGGATTGAATTTTTAATTTGCTATAAATACCTTCATTACACTACAGGCCTCTAATGCTAGAGGAATTTGAGGCCTCTAACATTGGAGGAATTTGAGGCCTGTAGTACAGTGTTTAGGGTGGAAGTAGGGTGTCAAATGGTTTTTGTGAATGTTTGTGCCCCACTTTGCATGCCTACTCCTTAGAGGGATTTTCTTCTCATTCTTACCTCTTGTCAGTTATAAACTGGTGTTGCTTGTTACTCAGTGCTTTCAAGATTGGTAGAGGAGAGGGAACAGACATGGTTCTTGGTTGTTGTGGTATAGCCTTGGTTTTAGGTAGATTATGTGTGCCTGGACCTTTGTTAGAGTTCCCTCCCCTCTTCCTGTGGCAACCAAACTCTGCTTCGGATTTTTTTGTGTGGCAGTTTCTGCTCCCTCCCTCAGCAATTGCAGACCTCTAGTCCTACTGATATAAGATTCTGAGCCTAGGACTGTTCTTGCCACCTTTCCTCCCAGGAATTGAAGGTTTTTCCCTCCCTCAGCAAGAAGACATGGGTTTGCTTCCCCTTCCTCAGTGGCTGTGTGAAAGAAGGATCTGGGCAGGGTGGCGGGCATTTGTTCCTTTCTCATGTGGCAGCTAATTCCTTGTACCATTGAGAGAGGCTCTTGATATTCTGCCTTGTTTCCTTCCCTGCCCCCCTGCCTTGTTTCCAGTTGTTTTCATGGAACAACTGGACAAGTGGCAGTCTGGAACAACTGGAACAAGTGGCAGTCTATGGACAAGAGGCTGTGAGTGAGTGCCAACTGCCTGGGACTCTGCGGGGTTTCATACTATCAAGCTACCCCACACTCAGCTTTAAGTGATCCTTAAAATTTTAGCGTATTACTTCTGCTTGTATGACAGTAGTAGTTTCCTCTTCTCTCTGCCACAAATGAGCCATTTCTGGTACCCTGTTACCTTTTGTAAGTATTTGTTGATCCTTGGATTCAGGCTACTTGGTTGTCTTATAACTTTAGCTCTCTCACAGGTTCAAGAAAACTTTTCAGTAATTTAGAAGTGTTTTGTTTAATTGCCAGTATTCTAGGATTTTCCAAATCTCTTTATGTTACTGATTTTTTAATTCCATTGTGGACAGAGAACATATGTTGTATACTTTGGATTCTTTTAAATGTATGAAGACTTACTGTATGGTCCAGGATTTGGTCTATCTTAGTGAACATTTCGTGTACAATTATTAGGTGAAGTGTTCTATGACAGTGAGTGCAAGTTGGTTTAAATTGTTATTCAGATCATCTATACTTGCTGGTTTTGTCTGTTTTTTTCTATCAGTTAATAAGAGCAGTGTTAAAAATCTCCAACTGTGATCGTGGTTCTGTTGATTTCTCTTTCATATATTTTCAAGCTCTGCTGTTTTTGGATTGTTGTGACTTCTTGGTAAATTAATCCTTTTATTATTATGAAATATGCCCCTTTTCCTCTGGAAATGCTTGTTTTGAACTCTTACTGTAAGAGTAGCCTCTCTGGCCAGGGATGGTGGCTCACGCCTGTAATCCCAGCACTTTGGGAGGCCAAGGTGGGCGGATCACGAGGTCAGGAGATTGAGACCATCCTGGCTAACATGGTGAAACCCCGTCTCTACTAAAAATACAAAAAAAAATTAGCCAGAGGTGGTGGTGGATGCCTGTAGTCCCAGCTACTCGGGAGGCTGAGGCAGGAGAATGGCGTGAACCTGAGAGGCGGAGCTTGCAGTGAGCCAAGATGACGCCACTGCATTTCAGCCTGGGCAAGAGAGTGAGCCTTCATCTCAAAAAAAAAAAAAAAAAGGAGCAGCTCTCAGCTGTGCTTTCTGTTGGTTTATTGGGTTTGAGTTTTATTTATTTATTTATAGCAGGTCTTACTTTGTGCATTCATGGTTTAGAGTTAGCCAAGGATGTGGAGGGAATTTGCACATAGATTTTGGGGCTTTGTCCTCTGGATTCCTTTCTTTGATTTTTTTTATTCCTCACTATCTGACTGTGCTGGCAGCTTCAGTCTGTCTATTAAGACTGCTGCTTTCTGCTTGAGCTCTACCCTCTACTTGTGTCCATTCCTGTTTCTGCCTACTTTTGGTGGATCTCCAGTGTTTTTAAGTACAATAGTTGTTCTTTAATGTATTGTCTAGGGTTTATGATTGTTAGTGCCAGGAAGAGTAGTCTGATGCAAAGTATTCTGCCATATTTAGTACCAGAATTCCTCTAGTCTCTTTTAATTTAGAATAGCTCCTAACTTTTTTTTTTTCAATCCCTGCTACCTTGAGTTTTTGAAGATTCTTGGCCAGTTTTCTTATAAAAGTTTCATAATCAGGATTTGTCTGATTGTTTCCTCGTGGTGATGTTTATTTAACTTGTTCCTCTATCCCTTATATTTCCTATAAACTAAAATTTAGATTAGGAGACTTGATTGGATTTGGCTTAAACTGTTTTTACTTCATAGATCATTTGTATGCTTCCTGTTGAGTTATATCACCAAGAGCATAATATTTCATTGTTCCAGTATTGGTGATGATTAGTTAGATAACTTGATTAAGATGGTGCTCTCCACTGTAAAGATTTGTTTTTATCTTTGTAATTAATAGGTAATCTCTAGGGTGGTAATTTGCATCCTCTTCATTTTTCACATCGTGTCCAGATATCACCTCCTAAAGTTTATTCTAATCAGATGCCAGCACAGAGCAACACTTAACAAGCATTAGCTGCTATTATTAAGGTCCCATTTCCCAGCCATAAGTCTTTATAGTATCTAGTTTATATATACCATATACAGTTTAATCATTATATATCTCATACTGTGTTGTAGTTATAAAGACATGTCTTTTCTAGATTTTGGGGTACTGAATGCAGATATCACATCTTACAAATCTTTGTGTCTCCCATAGCACTTAACTAGCATTTTGCATATAGTAGGCACTCAGTAATTATTTTTTGTAGAAAGAAAAAAATAGCTAAGAAAATCCCCAAAGCATTTTTTTCTTTAGATATTTTAAATTTCTCTGTCTTGGCCAGGCACGGTGGCTCACGCATGTAATCCCAGCACTTTGGGAGGCCAAGGCGGGCAGATCACAAAGTCAGGAGATCGAGACCATCCTGGCTAACACAGTGAAACCCCGTCTCTACTAAAAATACAAAAAATTAGCTGGGCATGGTGGCGGGTGCCTGTAGTCCCAGCTACTTGGGAGGCTGAGGCAGGAGAATGGCGTGAACCCGGGAGGCAGAGCTTGCAGTGAGCTGATATTGTGCCACTGCACTCCAGCCTGGGTGACAGAGTGAGACTCCATCTCAAAAAATAAAAAAAAATTTGTCTGTCTTGGGTACTGGTTAAATTTAATGTCAATTACATTTTCTTTTGTAGGTAAATGAGAAAACGGGACAGATTATACAGTATGATAAATTTTATATACATGAAGTACAAGAATTGATAGACATAAGAAATGATTATATCAACTGGGTCCAACAGCAGGCCTATGGAATGGTAGGTTTTCTGTGCAATTTGTAGTTTCATTTTTATGTATATATATCTAATAAAAAAAGAAACAATTGCTTGGTTTTGAAACGAGAAAGTTTTTTCAGAACTTTTATCCAGAACTTACTTTTTAAATAACACATTGCAAAGGAGTGCTATATATTATACAGTATTTATATGCATTCTACTCTTTTACCAAAGCCAAACCAAAGAAATGGATTACACTTTAAAAAAACAAAGCAAAAAAAAACTACAAGTGCGAAATGGATTTTTAACTTTTTTATTTTCTATGAGGTTGCCTCTTATTTCTCCAGTGTTGAGAATACTGGCATTCTTCATACTAGAACTCCTAAGAATGCATTATTGTTGTGAAATTGGTGCTTCAAGACTACCAAAAGAGGGCTGGGTGTGATGGCTCATGCCTGTAATCTTAGCACTTTGGGAGCCTGAGGCAGGTGGATTGCCTGAGCTCAGGATTTCAAGACCAGCCTAGGCAACATGACGAAACCCCATCTCTACTAAAAATACAAAAAATTAGCCAAGCGTGGTGGCACATGCCTGTAATCCCAGCTACTCAGAAGGCTGAGGCATGAGAATCACTTGAACCTGGGAGATGGAGGTGGCAGTGAGCCGATTATGTGTTTACCTTTATTTCAGATTTTTTATATAAATGTGGGTGCGTACATCTTTTTATGCAGCCAAGTCTTTAATAACTAGACACTATCCCATTAAAATAGTACCATGGTCTTATAAAACTTGAATTAGGCACATAAAATTTTAATGCAGAAATGGGTAAGCAGTTAGATACAAAATATTTAGGTTTACTACTCTTATTTGCTAGCCATTTTTGTATACTTGAGGCCCACTTTTCTGTAGCCAGGTAATTTAATATGTGTGCAGCAGTTAGAAGGGTGAGTAACTTTTCATTGCTTGCTAGGCACCAGCTGTAAGCTCCTTGTGGATGGGTGCTCTTGTCAGTCAACCAACACCTCTGACAGTGTCTAGAATATGTCTAGTAAGCACTAAAAAAGTACAGTAGTTTTTGAATGGCAATCTGGTTAGTGCATGCTGTTTTTAGGATACTCCTGCCTCCTGGAATCAGGTTGCTTCTAGACATCTTTTCCTTCCCTAGTGTACTTGGGTCTGGACTTGGAGAGACTCATTGACTTTTATCCTGAGTCACCTTGAGGCTGGGTCAGGTTTGTAGCCATTCTATAGATTTAGGTCTACTCATTTGCTTATTCAACAAACTGATAATCTGTTATATAACAGGCACTGATTTAAGTATTAGAAATACAGTGGTGAACCAGACAGAGCCTTGTTTCTCATGGAATTTGTAATCTACTGGGCAAGATTGGCAATAGTCAAAGCAAAAAATATCAGCTAATAATATGTATTATTAAAATGAGGGGACTTAGTAAAGATAGATTTCAGAAAAGACTTATCTAATGAAGTATGAGTATTAATCTGAATGACAAGGAGCAGCCCTTTAAGATCAGGGCAGAGAGAATTTCAAGAACAATGAACATTTGGTAAAATACCTTAGGTGAAAACAAGCTTGACATGATAGAAAAAAGCCAGCTTTAGGCCAGGCGTGGTGGCTTACGCCTGTAATCCCAGCATTTTGGGAGGATCATGAGGTCAGGAATTCGAGACTAGCCTGGCCAACATGGTGAAACCCTGTCTCTACTAAAAATACAAAAACTTAGTCAGGCATGGTGGTGGGCGCCTGTAATCCCAGCTACTCGGGAGGCTAAGGCAGGAGAATTGCTTGAACCCAGGAGGTGGAGGTTGCAGTGAGCCTAGATTGCACCATTGCACTCCAGCACGGACGACAGTGTGAGACTCCTTTCAAAAAAAAAAAAAGAAACAAAGAAAGGAAAACAGCCAGCATGTCTTATGGGAGTGAGGAGGGAACAGAGAAATGGGCAGGGGCCAAATCATACAGAGTTTAGTAAACTAGCATTAGGAATTTGGATTTTATCTAAAGTGTTAACGATAAACAGGGGAAATTTAATCTGATCCTTCTGAATAATCACTTTGTTGGCTGTGTAGGGAACGGGACAGAAATGAAAGATGGAGATCCATGAGAAAGCTATATTTTAGTAGATTAGGGGAGAGGAAATGATGGGTTTGACTAGGATGATGGTTGTTTAGATGGAAGAAGGAAATGGACTTGGAATACGTCATGGAGATAAAAGGGAATCTTGGAGACAAAAGGAAAATAAAAATCACTGATGGATTGGATATGAAGTGAGGAAAGGAGAGAAATCCACAAAGATTAAAAAGCAGGTGTGGTAGAGGGAAAACTAGGAGAGTCTTGGAAACCAGAATTTAAAAGTGAAAGAGAGACTGTTGAATGCTGCAGAGGAGGAGGATGAAACCATAGAATTGACAGTGAATTTGGTTACATGAAGGTAATTGGTAACCTTGATAATACCATTCTAGGGTTGGGGTGTTGTAAAGAGAAATTTAGAGGTAAGGAAGCAGTAACAACCATTGGCAATACTTTGAAGAAGTTCTGCATTGAAGAGGAGCAAAAAAAAAAAAAAAAATAAATAAATAAAGGAGTGGTAGCTGGAATCAAGGGATAATTTTTTAAGAAAGAAAATAATTGACCTCAGCAGAGTTTTGAATAAATATTTCCTTTTTTCTTCATCTCTGACCTAGGTAAAGCTTCTCAAACTCTTCCTTTAGAGAACCTGTGAAGGCAGGAGAAATGACATATCTCTTAAGGATTTAACCTTCCTTCAGCAAGACTTGAACTAAGGCTAATTTTCTATCTTTAAATGCAAATTTTGCATTATGGGCATAATAGATATTTATTGCAATATAAAAGATTTAATTAGCCGGGCACGGTGGCTCACCGCACTTGTAATCCCAGCACTTTGGGAGGCCGAGGCGGGCGGATCACGAGGTCAGGAGATCGAGACCACGGTGAAACCCTGTCTCTACTAAAAATACAAAAAAATTAGCCGGGCGTAGTGGCGGACGCCTGTAGTCCCAGCTACTCGGAGAGGCTGAGGCAGGAGAATGGCGTGAACCCAGGAGGCGGAGCTTGCAGTGAGCCGAGATTGTGCCGTTGCACTCCAGCCTGAGCGACAGAGCAAGACTCCATCTCAAAAAAAAAAAAAAACAAACAAACAAAAAAGAGATTTAATTTATTTGCCATTGAGGAAAATTGATTCTTCAGGAAATGAACCTTGTTCATACCAAGACTTTGCATATAAACCCTCACACACCAACCAGGGTACCCTAGGTCTTTTAGCAGTGTTTTTGAAAGGATTCAGAACATTTGGAGGGATATGTGGACCCTTTTAAAGAGGAACAATTTCTTAAGAAGCCCAGTGTTCACTTACATATTATATAAATATATACACACATTAAACTAGTTCTAAACTCTTGGTGCTTAGCTGTTAAAAGAACTCTAAGACCACAACAAATTTATAATTATAAATAACATTACAGTCCGGGTGCGGTGGCTTACGTCCCAGCACTTTGGGAGGCCGAGGCGGGCAGATCACCTGAGGTCAGAAGTTCTAGACCAGTCTGGCCAAGATGGTGAAACCTTGTCTCTACTAAAAATACAAAAATTAGCCAAGCATGGTGGTGGGCACCTGTAATCCCAGCTACTTGGGAGGCTGATGCAGGAGAATGGCTTGAACCCAAGAGGTGGAGGTTGCAGTGAGCTGAGATTACGCCACTGCACTCCAGCCTGGGTGACAGAGTGAGACTCCATCTCAAAAAAAAAATAAATAATAAATAACATTACAAATTGGAAAATTAAGTTAATTTATTATGGAGAATGTTGTAATGATTAAGAATTCTAACTCACAACATAAATATGTATGATGAGAAAGCAGAGTAACTTTTATGAGAGTGCCTGGATTCAAATCCCACCTCAGCATATATTCAGTTCTGTCCTTGGGAAAATTACTTAATGTCTCTGAGATTTCATTTTGTTTTCTGTAAATTAGGATATTAGTACCTACCTTAAAAAGTTTTGAGAAGATTAATTTATATGATCCCTGTGAAGGACTTAATTTCTGGCACACGTTAAGTCTTTATAAAATGGTGATTATTGTTGCTGGCTACCTTGACACAGGCTACAAATTTGGCAGTAGCTTTTATTCTGACGTGTCTAATAACTCTGTTCTCTTGCTGCCTTTCTCTATGTGCACTATAATGAAACATTTTCTAAGAGGACTTTCTAGGTACTATTCTCAGTTTCCTTATCCTCCTTTAACTTTGCTTTTAAATTGTTTGTAAAAATACCTTATTGGTTACTACCAAATTCTTTGCTATTTTTTCTTCCCTTTCTGATACTTTTAGTTAATTATCTTTATCTGGTTTTCCCTTTGGTGCCTCTCTCTCTTAGAAAAATGATTATACCTGATGTCTAATCATCTCTCTTTTTCTGAAGTTTTTCACATGTCCTATTATTTTTCATATTCTTGCCAGTTCACATCTTTCTCTCCCAATTTTTAGTGTAACCAAATTATATTCTGCTTAGTATGGTTTAGTCGCACTATAAATTCTAACATTATCTTACTGACTTCCCCAATGTATAATGATATGTATAACATCTATATCTACTTACATGTAGTAGTAAAAAAGATAATGCATACATACTAATATTTCATTGTTTAGCTAAGGAGAAAATCCATCTCCCATACTATAAACTCCCTTGATATATAGTATAGTTATCAAGCAGGCCATAGATAAATTTTATAGGCTTTTTTTTTTTGCTTATTTAAACTTTCTTAGTAGTAATAGCACTTTTTAAATGTCCTACAAGAGGCATATTGGTGATATGAAGGCTGTGCATACGTGAGGATAGGGTTATATTGGAAGTCCCTGCACCTTACTTTCAATTTTGCTGTGAATCTAAAGCTGCTTTAAAATAATAAAGTTCTTTTTTCAAAAAAAGTCCCACAAGGTATACTATAAAAGGATTTCAGATGTTCCTTTTATATTGCCTTCTAGCTAAACAGAGTGTAATCTAAAAGGCTTTTTTGCAGAACAGTCTCTAAAGACTTTCATCTTGTTTACACTGCCAGTTGGAGCATTTATGTGGTAATAACTTGGTACTGTGAATTTTTTTAAAGAAATTCTTGTCAATAATATTCTTCTTCTGAATAGGATTTGCATAGAGTGATGTTTTGCTTATGCTTATACTGCTTTGGCTTTACTTAACACAATATAGTGAGAGAACCCAAAGTCTTTGCTAATATCTTAAATCCTCCAATAATATCCCTGGTGACATGTGGGAACTTAGTCAACTACAAAGTTAAAGAGAACAGTTTACACAAGACTGCCCTCACTTCTGATACCAATTGTGAGTTTGGGTAGGGTCCCCCAAACTACCCTTAGGTTTGATAATTTGCTACAAGGCCTCCCAGAACTCACTGAAAATTGTTACACTGATGATTAGAGTTTATTACAGGGAAAGGCTAATAGGTTAAAATCAGCCAAGGGTCCTTTTGACTCTCTGAGCAGCACCATGACATTTGGCAAGAACAAGCACCTTATGAAAGGTGACAAATAGGGAGCAAAGAAATGGTTAATCTACTTTCTAAAAAAGACAGATATGGTATGAAAGCACGTGCTATGTTTAGTGTAAGAAATATTGGAGAGAAACACTAGTCACCAGGACTCAAGGAACCAAAATTATATCTGATGGCCTCAAGTGTTGTGTATATTTGAAGTGAACCTTTCTGATCTGCAGAATGATGAAACTGTATTTTAAAAATTCAAGCTGACTACTGAGGATGTTGAGGCGCTAAACTACCTAACTTCCATAGCATGGATCTTGCCTGTGACAAAATGAGGTCCATGGCCAAAAACTGGTAGATCATGAAAGAAGCTCATGTTAATGTCAAGACCACTAATGGTTATTTGCTTCATCTGTTCTGTGTTGGTTTTACTAAGAAACACAACGGTCAGATACAGAAGACCTCTTACTCTCAGCACCAACAGGTCCGCCAAATCCACAAGAAAGTGATGAAAATCATGATTCAAGAGGTTCAGACAAGTGACTTGAAAGAAGTGGTCGATAAACGTTGGAAAATATAAAGAAAAGGCTTGCCAGTCTGTTTATCCTCTCCATGCTTGTCCTTGTTAGAAAAGTAAAAATGCTAAAGACGCCCAAGTTTGAAGTGGGAAAACCAGGGAGCTTCATTGTGAAGGTAGTAGTTCTAGAAAGGCTACTGGGGATGTGACAGGTGCTAAAGTTATATGAGCTGATGGATGTGGACCATAAATCCAAGAATCTGTTTAAAATTTAGGCTTTTGGCCAGGTGCGGTGGCTCACGCCTATAATCCCAGCACTTTGGGAGGCTGAGGTGGACAGCTCACGAGGTCAGGAGTTCGAAACCAGCCTAACCAACATGGAGAAACCCCATCTCTACTAAAAATACAAAATTAGCTAGGCGTGGTGGTGCATGCCTATAATCCCAGCTACTCGGGAGGCTGAGGCAGGAGAATTGCTTGAACCCGGGAGGCAGAGGTTGCGGTGAGACGAGATTGCACCATTGCACTCCAGCCTGGGCAACAAGATCGAAGCTCCGTCTCAAAAAAAAAAAAAAAAATTTAGGCTTTTAATAGTGACAAATAGAAAGTTCAATCTGAGAAAAAAAAATCAACCAAGGGAAGAAGCACACAGGGCACAGTCTGGAAAGATAGAGACAGAGCTTCTGTTGTCCTTTCCTTGTAGAGTCATGGATGAATTACTTTCCTGGCATAGATGTGTGACAATACAGAGTATTTCCAGCCAAAGAAGCTCACCAGAACCCTGGTGCCCAGAGTTTTTACTGGGGTTAAATCACATCCTGCTCATGTAGTGACCTCTAGTTCCCAGCTCTTCTGGAAGCAGAACTGACAGCACATGGCCCAAGCCCCTATCATAAGTCACATTGTCCAGTGGCTAAAGCGCCAGGCAAACAAAGACACTCCTATCAGGCATGATATTGCACAGGTCTATAGGTCACCTCCTAGTAACCTAGGGCAATGCCCTCTCTTCTGGGGTAAAATTAATTCCTCACAACACAAGGCACCATCCACAAATTTAGTAACATATTTCTGAAGATTCTGGTGCTTTACACAAGTCTGTGCTCTGAGCATATGTGGAAACTTTCTACAAGAAAATGTACGTTTCTGTTCAATAAAGTGGTAAGCTTTCATTATAATTTCCACTATTACTGCCTTAATAAATATATCTTTCTCTCTTCATTTCTTTTTGCTTACCAACCTTTTTCCCTGTCCTGTACTTTCTATTTTAAATTAATTCAGTTTTAAAGAATGCTTAATGTAAGATACCTTATGTTTTACTGGTTTTTTTTCTGTCAAATAAAAACAATTTATGGCTTATTTTTTCTCACTTTGTGTCCATATGGCATTTTAATCTACTAAACACTGTCAGACATTTTGCTGAGATTTTAAAGTCTTAAAGTCTGAGGAATGTTTTTTCCATTTTTTTAAGTAGAAAAACTGAGCCATAAAATTTTTTTTTAAGACCAACCCAGGCATAGGATTAGTTTTCTTATTCTGCCTAAATTCTGCAAATGGGGGTGTTTAATTGCTGAAAACAAATTTCATTATGTTCAGGCCTCAATCATTTTATGATCACAAGGTACCTGAAACAAAGATCTTACATTAATAGATAGAGATATATAAGATGCATGTGTAGGGAGTGTATTTGATTGTAGATATATTTTCTACCTCATTACTTCAATATTCTGCTGTAGCAAAATATATGAAATGCTACCTTGAATAGAAATAGTTAAATTTGGACACTAACATTGCTCTTTACTCGTTATTGTTATATTCTGCGCTGCTGTCTTAGGATGTCAACCATGGATTAACTGAGGTAAGTTTGGTGTAATAAAGCTCATATTTAGAGTAACATATACTCCATTTTCTCCTGAGTAATAGAAGAGCCAAAGGTTCCTTTTTTTTTTGGTGTGGTTAAAAAATGTAAATAAATAGATATATATAAGTATCATTTTTAAAAATTGAGTCTGTAGAGATTATCTTGTATAACATTTCAGAAGTTTTCTGAAGAAAATGAAATTCTGTTAACTTTACACCTATATGATGCCTCAACAATATTTGCTTCAGATTAGTTTCTGTCCTCCTCAAGTCTTCCAGTATAAAATGTAATGTGTCCTCAGAATATAAAAAAGCAAACTTTTATTTTAAAATTTAGCAAATGCCTACCTAATGTGGCTGAAAACATTTTATATTAGAGAGGTAAAAAAACTTCATTTTTAAAATTGATTAATTGATACTCAAAATGGTCACAAAGTTAAACTTTTTGTATGATTATCTTTCTCACTTCTAATATAAAAGTTCTAGCACTTTGGTTTAAGTAATCAATAACCCTAGACTGCCCTTTTAACACTTGGGAACATTATAATACCTTCTTTATCTGTTATAGATGTCAGGTTTTGCTTTGATTTGCTTTTTGTTGGTTGCTATGTTTTTCCCAGCACTTGAACCAATGAAGCATTTTGAGTTAGCTTTAAATTATAGCTCTAATATTGTTTGCTTCCTCATTGTCAAATAGAATTAGCACTTAAAATTATGAAAACATAGAGTTTTGAAGCCAAAGGGTACTTTAGAGATATCTAAATCTTTTTGAATTTTAGAGAAGTAAAATTAGTTTTTATGATCATTAGCTAGGCAGTGCCACAAATATAGGATGGAGGTAAACCTTGTCACATGAAAAATACTGAAGAGTGAATGTTTAGAATGGAATAAAATACAATTTAGGGAGAGCATGATTAGGACTTAAAATATTTAAACTACATACACTTCCCAGCAGGGGCAAAGCAAAGACTAAGTGATGCATAGTGATATATAGAAATGCAGAGTCAGGCTGGGCGCAGTGGCTCACACCTGTAATCCCAGCACTTTGGGAGGCCGAGGCGGGTGGATCATGAGGTCAGGAGTTCAAGACTAGCCTGGCCAACCTAGTGAAACCCCATCTCTACTAAAAATACAAAAAATTAGCTGGGTGTGGTGGCAGGCACCTGTAATCCCAGCTACTCGGGAGACTGAGGCAGGAGAATCGCTTGAACCCCGGAGGCGAAGGTTGCAGTGAGCCTAGATCGCACCATTGCACTCCAGCCCTGGCGTCAGTGCGAGACTCTGTCTGGGAAAAAAAAAAAAAAAAGAAATGCAGATTCAGACTATAAAGAACTGTCTAGTCACTAAGAAGTGGATTGTTTTATGGTGTATTAATTCTTCATTAGAAGTCTTATAGCAGGGGCTCTGAGTCAGGGCAGGCACAAAGATATTGTCTTATTGGGTAGATGGTAGAAGTAGATCGTCCTCCAACTACAAGAATGTGTGACTGGCAGTTCATAACTCTTTATATTTTACTGCACTATTAAAATACTTAGCAATCAATACATTACCTGCCAGGATAAGTAACTGTCTGTAAAGTGTCTAACGTCTAATGATGATAATAATAGATCAGTTTTCCTAACTTTAAAGGCTAACAGAATAGTAATACTAATGGTACTTTTTTGTATATTAAGTAAATGAACAGATTATTGGACTCATAATAATTTTGATACCCTAATGACGTTATACTCAATATCTGTTAAATGAAGGAATAGGCAGATTACTTATCATTAGCCTCAGTTGCTGCAGTTGCCCTAACATGTAAGAATTGGCTGTCACATTTAACATAGGCGCCCCCAATTTTAGAACAAATTTGCAACCTCATTCACTGAGATTTGCAGTTACCATATGCTAAGCAAAAGATACTTGCAGTATATGATTGTATAGACTCTCAAGTATACAGTTGCCCCCTAAAATTGGGTTTATTCCAATGCCTCATTTAATTTTTAATAATTCTGTAAGCAGCATGTTTTATTTGTAATTCCAGAACCACATGAGTGAATAAACAAAGAATGTAGTCCACTTTATAAGAAATGACAGCATCCACAGTAAGTATATCACAAATCAACTTGTACTAATAAGTTAATTTTTTATTTCCAGTTGGCAGATATCCCTGTTACAATCTGTACGTATCCATTTGTATTTGATGCCCAAGCAAAAACTACTCTGTTACAGACCGATGCAGTCTTACAGATGCAGGTAAAATATTATATAATACTAATCTAATTTGAGAGGGTTTTTTTTTTTTAATTGTTTCTTTGATGTTTTTGGACAGTAAATATTTGAAATTTTCCTAGGATCAGTAATGAAGGTACACGAAGTACTTTGGGTAGCTATAAAGAAGACTGCTGCATGTGATATGTGTATTCTTATGAGGGCATTTATAAAAAAAGGTTGCAGTGAAAATGAAATAACCTAACCTATGATCATTTTATGTATTACAAATTGTATAAGCCTCTTTCATTACAGAAATATTCAATCTTTATAAACCGTTTTACTAGTTTACTTGGTAAGATGTTGGTTTGTTTCAAAATCTTGTTTCATTATATGTCCCCTTTTTATATGCTTAGTAAGAGATGGAAGTCACTAGAGGTGAGAGATGTTAAAAGTAGGAAGCATTTGATTTCTTTGTTAGGAAGAAGATGTGAAATTTCCTTGAAGAAAGTTTTAATAATAAGGTATTAAACATTTTCCTGGGGTTGGTCACCATTATCTCCTATTCCTCTTTCCTTTCCCATCCATTTTATGTTGAGCGTTCTTTCATTTATGGAGAGGATTTTTAAAACTACTTCATATTATGACTTTAAAGGGTTACAGTAAGTTTGCTTTATCATTTGATCCTGTAAATAAAAAAGATTTTGAGCTGCTTCCTCTGGTATAGAATATCTGACTATACCAACTAAGGATTAAGGAAAGGATGAAAAGAAAGCTTGAATATTTAATAGTCTAAAAATATTTTAAAAAATTAAAAACCTTCAAATCTTGGTAACCGTTTTTATTCTGTTCAAATAAATGCATTTGGTATTCTAAATATTTTTGTAGTGTTCTATACTAACAGCTAGTAAACCAGTTTTTTGGAGGTCTTTGTTAAAACGTTAAGTTAATAACTTGGTGATTTTACCATGGGATATTCCATTTTAGAACAAGAACTGAGGGAGAACCGTAATAAAAGAACAAAAGTTTTAAATGGTAAAAGTCAAATCCTTGGTTCGTGAGCACATACCATGATCACTCAGTTAAGTGAATTTGTGTAATACTTCCTTAGCCAGATCGTTCCTTATTGTTTGTTTTTTATTTTCGAGACGGAGTTTTGCTCTTGTTGCCCAGGCTGTAGTCCAGTGGTACAGCCTCAGCTCACTGGAACCTCTGCCTCCTGGGTTCAAGTGATTCTCCTGCCTCAGCCTCCTGAGTAGCTGGGATTACAGGCACCTGCCACCATGCCCTGCTAATTGTGCATTTTTAGTAGAGACAGGGTTTCACCATGTTGTCCAGGCTGGTCTCGAACTCCTGACCTCAAGTAATCTGCCCTCATTGGCCTCCCAAAGTGCTGGGATTACAGGCGTGAGCCACTGTGCCCAGCCTGTTCCTTAATACTCTTTAAAGGTTTGTTTTTTTCTCCTCACTCTTTACCCTCCCCTCCAGTGAATGTTTTTTAGAAAAACCAATGCTCAGATTTATCAGTATTACTATCGTTCTGTACTGGCTTACTTTAATGGTGTTATGAGTTATACATTATACATTAATATAAAAACATTCAAAAGGGTACTCTTTATGCTTAGTTTATTAAGTTTTATGCTGTACTGGATACTGTGTTAGGTGCTATGTTAATTCAGTAGCATAGGAATTATAGAATACCTGTAACTAATAGGTAGAGGTTAGCTTGTTTCAGTCACAGTAGCTTTATTGTAGCATTGCTGTTAAAATGTTTATTTTTTGTTTTCCAGATGGCTATTGATCAGGCCCACAGGCAGAATGTCTCCTCTCTTTTTCTCCCAGTGATTGAATCTGTGAATCCCTGCTTAATTCTAGTGGTGCGTAGAGAAAATATTGTAGGAGATGCAATGGAAGTCCTTAGGAAAACAAAGAACATAGATTACAAGAAGCCACTCAAGGTAATTTGACATTTTCTGTGGTATAATTGGGACTTGTATTCAGAAGCTATGTTTAAAATTTTCCTGTTTGTTTTTAGTGAATCTTCAAAACTTAATAAATAAAATTATATATATTTTAAACTATTAATTATAGAGTATTAGTAATAAATAACATGTTCTATGGTCTCCAGAATGTACTTTCATTTCTTTACAGTCTATTTGATGTTTGTATTGTGCTATTTTAGGTTATATTTGTTGGAGAAGATGCTGTGGATGCAGGAGGGGTGCGCAAAGAATTTTTCTTGCTCATCATGAGGGAATTATTGGATCCTAAATATGGCATGTTTAGGTATTATGAAGATTCCAGGCTCATTTGGTTTTCTGATAAGGTAAAATGTCCAACCATCTAAATTACTTCTGTGTATATGCCCATGTATTTACACCTGTATGTATCAAGTTAATTCAGTAAATAAGAAATTACTACTGGATCCCTAACATATAAGATCTGCTTTATTACAATTTGAAAAATTATAAACTTTGGACTTGGAGTTGTCAAAATACATTTGATGCTTACCACACATTTTAAATTAACGTAATAAATTAAGAGATGGTTAGCCAGAAAATAATGTTGACTATTCCTTCTGCTGATTTCAATTTGAGGATTGAATAATAATCACCAGATTAACTTTTCTTCTGGGAAAAATTAATTTATCATTAGGGATCATTGATTTATCTACCTTGTCATTTAGAGCAGGTCAGCAGACTATAGCCCATTAATCTCAAAGAAAAAAAAGTCACACCTACTCTTTTACGTATTGTCCAAGGCTGCTTTCACGCTATAATAGCAGAGGCAGAGTTTAATTACAACAGTGACCCTATGTCCAGGAAACCCCAAAATATTTGCCATCTGGTTCTTTATAGAAAGTTTGCTGACCCAATTTAGTGATCATAAGTGAAAAGGATGGATCAGTTTAGTAGAACTCCTGACTTGAAAGAAATTTAAATAGAATAACTATTGGTTGTAAAAACCTCAATGTAATATTGCTGTCTTGTGTAATGTTAGCAGCTTAGTGCCTAGACTCTAATTCATCAGGGGTTGCAAAATGGTGTGCTACTCTAATATTTCTTGTTCATTTATTAGCTTGGATACTTCTGTATAGAGAAATTTCCTCACATTTTCTGATTCCTTAGTAGTGTAATTCATAGGAAAGGATTCTATTTAGTTACCAATTTTTCAAAAGAATGAGTTGGTTCATTAGCGTAGTCCACTGGTAATAATTCATTTTTTGTGTTTTGCTTTCAAGTATCATTATGTATTCATAGGTTTAAACATACTTGATGTTTTTCAATCCACTGCAGTTATTGTCTTTATTGATGCTCATATTGTCCCATCTTTGTTCAAGGAGAGCTCTTAAGGTTGGTGCCCAACTCCTTTTGAAAGAGCCTATATACTTTTTGGTACCTTCCTTGCTAGCTTGTATACTTACTATGACAGAATGTTCCAGACTTATCTTACACATTTTTACTGCCTAACAATACCAACATTACCACCAATATTATGATTACTAAAATTTTTAAAATTGTTTCTCAGTTCTTTTTGTCCAAAGGGTATACCCTAATATAGATAGACAGCCAGATAATATAGTTTTGATATCACTTAAAATTGTTATACTCTATTGTTATACCACCAAGTGAATACTCATTTAAGCTAACTTGTTTTTAGGGATTGCTTGTTCAAATTCAATTTAGTTTTACAATGATATAAAATATCTACATACTTCCAAAGTCAAATCCACAAAATAAGATGTGTTACAAGAAGTCAAGCTCCACCTTGTTTTCCCCCTCTTCCTATGGGTGATCTTTTGAAAATATGGGCTATCCTCCTTTAAATATATATATATGTATGTATATATATATGTAGATAGCAGTATATTACATACCAAAGTAGTTTTCCTGGTTTTGACCATGGCTATGTAAGCTGTTACCACTGGAGAAAACTGAGTGAAGGGTACATGGGAGTTCTTTATATTATTTGTGCAATTTAGGAGTCTGTTTTTTTTTTTTTTTTGAGACTGAGTCTCGCTCTGACGCCCAGGGTGGAGTACAGTGGCACAATCTTGGTTCACTGCAAGCTCTGCCTCCCAGATTCACGCCATTCTCCTGCCTCAGCCTCCCGAGTAGCTGGGACTACAGGCACCTGCCACCATGCCTGGCTAATTTTTAAAATATTTTTAGTAGAGACGGGGTTTCACCGTGTTAGCCAGGATGGTCTCAATCTCCTGACCTTGTGATCCACCCGCCTCCGCCTCCCAGAGTGCTGGGATTACAAGCGTGAGCCACCACGCCTGACCTCCAATTTATGAGTCTTTAAGATATTTTAAAATAAGTATTTTTTGACCGGGCTCACACCTCTAATCCCAGCTCTTTGGGAGGCCAAGGTGGAGGTCAGGAGTTCAAGACCAGTCTAGCCAACATGATGAAACCCTGTCTCTACTAAAAATACAAAAATTAGCTGGGCGTGGTGGTGCACGCCTGTAATCCCAGCTACTCGGAAAGCTGAGGCAGGAGAATCACTTGAACCCAATAGGCAGAGGTTGCAGTGAGCCAAGGTCGCGCCACTGCACTCCAGCCTGGTGACAAAACGAGACTGTCTTTAGTCAACGTTTAGCTGTTTGGATAGAGGTAAGGATAGGACCAACAGTTGATTTTAATCACGTTTTGGTTTTAGCAAGTGAATGTAACACAGAAGGGAGTAAAAGGCAAGGGAGTTATTATAGTGAGGGATTATGGAATTACAGCTTTGTGTGGGCTTGGTTTGGACAAATAAATAAAGGAATTGTATTGAGGGGCTGAGATAAGAAGTCAGAGGTAATGGTTAGTTATGGAATGCTTGAAATTGAGATTTGGAGGGTTGTAGTTGAATGTAAGATATAACCATGGGTATGGGCATTGAGGTGTGGTGGAGAACAAGACTGTTGGAAACAGACAGGTCCAGAAACTGAGAGGCTAGTGTGTTATACGCATTTTTTTTGTCTGGATATTGAAGTTGCCAAAAACAATGGCAGAAATAGTGGTAGAGAAAGAAAGCATAAGATAGTGCCAAAGTTTGTGAATAAAGGAATTGTGGAAGGTTTTTTATACAACTGCCCAAGGAACAGTTGCAGGGAATACAGTCACTTGGCCTGTGTTTCAGAGGAGTTGGAAATTTTAGGATGGCAAATGGAAGGAAGTCTAGAAACACGGAAGAGCAAGGAGACCTACCTTAGCTCTAGATGCAATCATATGAAGGATTGAAAAGTGACACCATTTGTGAGAGCTGCAGAGGAAATGGTGTCCTCAGGAGACAGTCTTGTTTCCTTAGACAAGAAGGGGAAAAAATTTGGAGTTTAGGATATAAGCAGTTTTCCAAATGGTAGATTGTGAGTTCCAGAACAAACAGTGAAAGGGTTTGGTGGAGCAAGGACAGTCATAAAATTGTGTCAGACTTGAGGGCATCTCACAATGCCATATGGATGTGGGTTTGGGGATAACCTATGAGTTTCGAGGCTTTGTATTTGTTCTGTAAACAGGCATATAAGACATGATGGAGTTACTCCTAATGGCCTCTGAGGTAAGTGGACAATCTGCTCAAATCCTAGCCTCCTTCCTGGCACTGGTCTCTTTATAAATAGGGAAGTTTGTAGTGGTGTAGCAGGTAGAATTTGAGAGGGCATATGAGGTTGGGGGCTGTCCTGTTAGAAACACAGAGTTCTGTCTGCCTTTAGTCAGTTTTGCAAAGAGATAATGTTTTGAGACCAAGGGAGGGGCAGTTGTAATAAACTTTATCATGAATCTCCTTGGGACCTTTCAAGTTCTAACTCAGCTTGGCTGGTGAGAGCCCCTTAGAGCCGGCTCTACTCTTTGGTGTACTTCTGACATATCCCCATTATTCTTCAAGCATTTCCTTACATTTGGTATGGTAAGCATTCCGGTTTTATCTTGTGTTTTCTCCACCCCAGCCGTGGCATTAGCCATTTTTCATAAGAGCCCTGACTTTAAGTGGAAAATGGTATTTAGAAATCAAGCTCTGGGTGCTAAGTGTAGTACTTCTTGCTTCATGGGAGTCAGTAGTTCTACTGGGTTCTTTCAGCTGATAGAAATAGGATCTGTATGTGTGTATACACACATGCATCCATAGACTTATCTATATTTAGAGCTGTATATATGTTGAAGACCATGAAATCAAACAAACTGACACTTCTAATTCTATGCAAACACCAAAGAATTTACTCTAGCCTTCTTCCTTTCCATATTATGTATATAACTTTCACCATCAATGAGAAACCTTACTGCCATAATCTTTAGGATATTTACTTAAATCTCCCCTGTAGGGCTGGGTATGGTAGCTCACGCCTGTAATCCCAGCACTTTGGGAGGCTGAGGTGGTTGGATCACCTGAGGTCAGGAGTTCAAGACCAGCCTGGCCAACATGGTGAAGCCCTGTCTCTACTAAAAATACAAAAATTAGCTGGGCGTGGTGGAGCGCGCCTGTAGTCCCAGCTACTTGGGAGGCTGAGGCAGGAGAATCACTTGAACCTGGGTGGCGGAGGTTGCAGTGAGCTGAGATTGTGCCACTGCACTCCAGCCTGGGGACTCAGCAAGACCGTGTCTCAAAAAAAAAAAAAAAAAAAATCTCCCCTATATGTATCTGTGGAGTCTTCAGGCTGCACAGGTCAAAAGCTCAACCTCAGACATAATCATACTGGACCACCCTCTCAGAAAAGGTATAATAGTAGGATGTTACCTGTGGATTTTTCCCAAATTCCCTTTATGATGTTAAGGAAATTCCCTTCTGTCCCTAGTTTGTTCAGCATTTTTATCATAAAAGAATATTGGAGATACTCTTTTGTGTAATGGTTTTCCTTTTTTTTTTTTTTTATTTTTGTTTTTTGTTTTTTTGATGGAGTCTTGCTCTGTCCTCCAGGCTGGAGTGCAGTGGCACAATCTCAGCTTACTGCAAACTCCACCTTCCAGGTGCAAGCGATTCTCTTGCCTCAGCCTCCCAAGTAGCTGAGATTACAGGTGCACGCCACCATACCTGGCTAGTTTTTTATATTGTTGGTAGAGATGAGGTTTCACCATGTTGGCCAGGCTGGTCTCAAACTCCTGACCTCAAGTGATCCACCTGCCTCAGCCACTGAAAGTGCTGGCGTGAGCCACCATGCCCAGCTATGTAATGCTTTTTCTACATCAGTAGAGATTATCATGTGGTTTGTTTCATTCTGTTAATATGGTACATTAAGCTGGTTGATTTTCTTATGTTGAATCACCCTTGCATTCCTGGGGTAAATACCCACTGGGGTAATAGTGTATAATCCTTTTAATAGGCTACTTGATTGAGGTTGCTATTATTTTGTTGACAATTTTCACATCTATAGTCATAAGGGATGTTGGTTTGTAGGGTTGGATTTTTGTTTGGTTACTGTTTTTTTTGTTTTGGGGTGTGTGTGCAAGGGCCTTTTCTGGTATTTTGATAGTAATGACCTCATAGAATGATTTAGGAAATATTCCCTCTGCTGTGATCTTTTGGAAGAGTTTGAGAATTGGTGTTAATTCTCCTTTAAATGTTTGGTAGAATCTGATCCTTGGCTTTTTTTTGTTGGAAGATTTTTATTATTTTTATTTTTTATTTTTTTTGTGACAGTCTCACTTTGTCACCCCAGTTGGAGTGCAGTGGCACGATCTCAGCTCACTGCAACCTCTGCCTCCTGGGTTCAAGCGATTCTCCTGCCTTAGCCTCCCAAGTAGCTGGGACTACAGGTGCTCACCATGCCCGGCTTAGTTAGTTTTTGTACTTTTTGTATTTTTATTTTATTTTATTTTTTAGTAGAAACAGGGTTTCACTGTGTTAGCCAGGATGGTCTCGATCTCCTGACCTTGTGATCTGCCCTCCTCGGCCTCCCAAAGTGCTGGGATTACAGGAGTGAGCCACTGCGCCCGGCCTGGAAGATTTTTTAATTATAGATTTAATCTCTTTAATTTTTATGGGTTTATTCAGATTTTCTAGTTTTTTTGTAGTGTTAGCTGAGTTCAGTTGGCCCTTTGTATCTGTGGGTTTCACATCTATGGATTCAACTAACCACAGATAAAAATAATCGGAAAAAAAATTGCATCTGTACTGAACATGTAACAGACTTTTTGTCATTATTCCTTAAACAATACAGGATAACAACTATTCACATAACATTTACATTGTTATTTGGTATTATAAGTATTTTAGAGATTATTTTAAATATACAGGATGATGTGCATACATTATATGCAAATACTCTACACCATTTTATATCAGGGACTTGAGTATCCTTCAATGTTGGTATTTGCTGCAGGTCCTGGAACCAGTCCTCCATGAATACCAAAAGAGAACTGTAGTTTGTAGGTTTCTAGGAATTTGTCCATTTCCTCCAGGTTATCTATTTTGTTGGTATACAATTGCTCATAATGTTTTCTTATAATCTTATTTCTGTAAAATAATAATGGCCCCACTTTCATTCCTGATTTGTCATTTGAATCTTCTTTTTTCCTTGGTCAGTCTAGCTAAAGGCTTGTCACTTTGTTAACCTTTTTTTTTTTAATTATTATTATTATACTTTAGGTTTTAGGGTACATGTGCACAATGTGCAGGTTTGTTACATATGTATTCATGTGCCATGTTGGTTTGCTGCACCCATTAGCTCGTCATTTAGCATTAGGTATATCTCCTAATGCTGTCCCTCCCCCCTCCCCCTACCCCACAACAGTCCCCGGAGTGTGATGTTCCTCTTCCTGTGTCCATGAGTTCTCATTGTTCAATTCCCACCTATGAGTGAGAACATGCAGTGTTTGGTTTTTTGTCCTTGCGATAGTTTACTGAGAATGATGGTTTCCAGTTTCATCCATGTCCCTACAAAGGACATGAACCCATCATTTTTTATGGCTGCATAGTATTCCATGGTGTATATGTGCCACATTTTCTTAATCCAGTCTATCGTTGTTGGACATTTGGGTTGGTTCCAAGTCTTTCCTATTCTGAATAGTGCCACAATAAACATACGTGTGCATGTGTCTTTATAGCAGCATGATTTATAGTTGTTTGGGTATATATCCAGTAATGGGATGGCTGGGTCAAATGGTATTTCTAGTTCGAGATCCCTGAGGAATCGCCACACTGACTTCCACAATGGTTGAACTAGTATACAGTCCCACCAACAGTGTAAAAGTGTTCCTATTTCTCCACATCCTCTCCAGCACCTGTTGTTTCCTGACTTTTTAATGATGGCCATTCTAACTGGTGTGAGGTGGTATCTCATTGTGGTTTTGATTTGCATTTCTCTGATGGCCAGTGATGATGAGCATTTTTGCATGTGTTTTTTGGCTGCATAAATGTCTTCTTTTGAGAAGTGCCTGTTCATGTCGTTCGCCCACTTTTTGATGGGGTTGTTTGTTTTTTTCTTGTAAATTTGTTTGAGTTCATTGTAGATTCTGGATATTAGCCCTTTGTCAGATTAGTAGGTTGCGAAAATTTTCTCCCATTTTGTAGGTTGCCTGTTCACTCTGATGGTAGTTTCTTTTGCTGTGCAGAAGCTCTTTAGTTTAATTAGATCCCATTTGTCAATTTTGGCTTTTGTTGCCATTGGTTTTGGTGTTTTAGACATGAAGTCCTTGCCCATGCCTGTGTCCTGAATGGTATTACCTAGGTTTTCTTCTAGGGTTTTTATGGTTTTAGGTCTAACATGTAAGTCTTTAATCCATCTTGAGTTAATTTTTGTATCAGGTGTAAGGAAGGGATCCAGTTTCAGCTTTCTACATATGGCTAGCCAGTTTTCCCAGCACCATTTATTAAATAGGGAATCCTTTCCCCATTTCTTGTTTTTGTCAGGTTTGTCAAAGATCAGATAGTTGTAGATATGCGGCATTATTTCTGAGGGCTCTGTTCTGTTCCATTGATCTATGTCTCTGTTGTGGTACCAGTACCATGCTGTTTTGGTTACTGTAGCCTTGTAGTATAGTTTGAAGTCAGGTAGTGTGATGCCTCCAGCTTTGTTCTTTTGGCTTAGGATTGACTTGGCGATGTGGGCTCTTTTTTGGTTCCATATGAACTTTAAAGTAGTTTTTTCCAATTCTGTGAAGAAAGTCATTGGTAGCTTGATGGGGCTGGCATTGAATCCATAAATTACCTTGGGCAGTATGGCCATTTTCATGATATTGATTCTTCCAACCCGTGAGCATGGAATGTTTTTCCATTTGTTTGTATCCTCTTTTATTTCATTGAGCAGTGGTTTATAGTTCTCCTTGAAGAGGTCCTTCACATCCCTTGTAAGTTGGATTCCTAGGTATTTTATTCTCTTTGAAGCAATTGTGAATGGGAGTTCACTCATGATTTGGCTCTCTGTTTGTCTGTGATTGGCTTACAAGAATGCTTGTGATTATTGTACATTGATTTTGTATCCTGAGACTTTGCTGAAGTTGCTAATCAGCTTAGGGAGATTTGGGGCTGAGACAATGGGATTTTCTAGATATACAATCATGTCATCTGCAAACAGGGACAATTTGACTTCCTCTTTTCCTAATTGAATACCCTTTATTTCCTTCTCCTGCCTGATTGCCCTGGCCAGAACTTCCAGCACTATGTTGAATAGGAATGGTGAGAGAGGGCATCCCTGTCTTGTGCCAGATTTCAAAGGGAATGCTTCCAGTTTTTGCCCATTCAGTATGATATTGGCTGTGGGTTTGTCATAGATAGCTCTTATTATTTTGAGATACATCCCATCAATAGCTAATTTATTGAGAGTTTTTAGCATGAAGGGTTGTTGAATTTTGTCAAAGGCCTTTTCTGCATCTATTGAGATAATCATGTGGTTTTTGTCTTTGGTTCTGTTTATATGCTGGATTACATTTATTGATTTGTGTATGTTGAACCACCCTTGCATCCCAGGGATGGAGCCCACTTGATCATGGTGGATAAGCTTTTTGATGTGCTGCTGGATTTGGTTTGCCAGTATTTTATTGAGGATTTTTGCATCAATGTTCATCAAGGATATTGGTCTGAAATTCTCTTTTTTGGTTGTGTCTTTGCCAGACTTTGGTATCAGGACGATGCTGGCCTCATAAAATGTGTTAGGGAGGATTCCCTCTTTTTCTATCGATTGGAATAGTTTCCGAAGGAATGGTACCAGTTCCTCCTTGTACCTCTGGTAGAATTCGGCTGTGAATCCATCAGGTCCTGGACTCTTTTTGGTTGATAAGCTATTGATTATTGCCACAATTTCAGAGCCTGTTATTGGTCTATTCAGAGATTCAACTTCTTCCTGGTTTAGTCTTGGGAGGGTGTATTTGTCGAGGAATTTATCCATTTCTTCTAGATTTTCTAGTTTATTTGCATAGAGGTGTTTGTAGTATTCTCTGATGGTAGATTGTATTTCTGTGGGATCGGTGGTGATATCCCCTTTTTTGTTTTTTATTGCATCTATTTGATTCTTCTCTCTTTTCTTCTTTATTAGTCTTGCTAGCGGTCTATCAATTTTGTTGATCTTTTCAAAAACCAGCTCCTGGATTCATTAATTTTTTGAAGGGTTTTTTGTGTCTCTATTTCCTTCAGTTCTGCTCTGATTTTAGTTATTTCTAGCCTTCTGCTAGCTTTTGAATGTGTTTGCTCTTGCTTTTCTAGTTCTTTTAATTGTGATGTTAGGGTGTCAATTTTGGATCTTTCCTGCTTTCTCTTGTGGGCATTTAGTGCTATAAATTTCCCTCTACACACTGCTTTGAATGTGTCCCAGAGATTCTGGTATGTTGTGTCTTTGTTCTCGCTGCTTTCAAAGAACATCTTTATTTCTGCCTTCATTTCATTATGTACCCAGTAGTCATTCAGGAGCAGGTTGTTCAGTTTCCATGTAGTTGAGTGGTTTTGAGTGAGTTTCTTAATCCTGAGTTCTATTTTGATTGCACTGTGGTCTGAGAGACAGTTTGTTATAATTTCTGTTCTTTTACATTTGCTGAGGAGAGCTTTACTTCCAACTATGTGGTCAGTTTTGGAATAGATGTGGTGTGGTGCTGAAAAAAATGTATATTCTGTTGACTTGGGGTGGAGAGTTCTGTAGATGTCTATTAGGTCCACTTTGTGCAGAGCTGAGTTCAATTCCTGGATATCCTTGTTAACTTTCTGTCTCGTTGATCTGTCTAATGTTGACAGTGGGGTGTTAAAATCTCCCATTATTATTGTGTGGGAGTTTAAGTCCCTTTGTAGGTCACTCAGGACTTACTTTATGAATCTGGGTGCTCCTGTGTTGAGTGCATATATATTTAGGATAGTTAGCTCTTGTTGAATTGATCCCTTTACCATTATGTAATGGCCTTCTTTGTCTCTTTTGATCTTTGTTGGTTTAAAGTCTATTTTATCAGAGACTAGGATTGCAACCGCTGCCTTTTTTTGTTTTCCATTTGCTTGATAGATCTTCCTCCCTCCCTTTATTTTCAGTCTGTATGTGTCTCTGCACGTGAGATGGGTTTCCTAAATACAGCACACTGATGGGTCTTGACTCCTTATCCAGTTTGCCAGTCTGTGTCTTTTAATTGGAGCATTTAGCCCATTTACATTTAAAGGTAATATTGTTATATGTGAATTTGATCTTGTCATTATGATGTTACTTGGTTATTTTGCTCGTTAGTTGATGCAGTTTCTTCCTAGCCTCGATGGTCTTTACAATTTGGCATGTTTTTGCAGTGGCTGGTACCGGTTGTTCCTTTCCATGTTTAGTGCTTCCTTCAGGAGCTCTTTTAGGGCAGGCCTGGTGGTGACAAAATCACTCAGCATTTGCTTGTCTGTAAAGTATTTTATTTCTCCTTCACTTATGATGCTTAGTTTGGCTGGATAGGAAATTCTGCCTTGAAAATTCTTTTCTTTAAGAATGTTGAATATCGGCCCCCACTCTCTTCTGGCTTGTAGAGTTTCTGCTGAGAGATCAGCTGTTATTCTGATGGGCTTCCCTTTGTAGGTAACCCGACCCTTCTCTCTGGCCGCCCTTAACATTTTTTCCTTCATTTCAACTTTGGTGAATCTGACAATTACGTGTCTTGGGGGTGCCCTTCTCGAGGAGTATCTTTGTGGCATTCTCTGTATTTCCTGAATCTGAATGTTGGCCTGCCTTGCTAGATTGAGGAAGTTCTCCTGGATAATATCTTGCAGAGTGTTTTCCAACTTGGTTCCATTCTCCCCGTCATTTTCAGGTACACCAATCAGACGTAGGTTTGGTCTTTTCACATAGTCCCATATTTCTTGGAGGCTTTGTTCATTTCTTTTTATTCTTTTTTCTCTAAACTTCCCTTCTCTCTTCATTTCATTCATTTCATCTTCCATCACTGATACCCTTTCTTCCAGTTGATCGCATCGGCTACCGAGGCTTCTGCAATCTTTGCATAGTTCTCGAAACTTGGCTCCATCAGCTCCTTTAAGCCCTTCTCTGCATTGGTTTTTCTAGTTATCCACTCGTCTAATTTTTTTTCAAAGTTTTTAACTTCTTTGCTGTTGTTTTGAATTTCCTCCCGTAGCTCGGAGTAGCTTGATCGTCTGAAGCCTTCTTCTCTCAACTCGTCAAAGTCATTCTCCGTCCAGCTTTGTTCCGTTGTTGATGAGGAACTGCGTTCCTTTGGAGGAGGAGAGGTGCTCTGCTTTTTAGAGTTTCCAGTTTTTCTGCTCTGTTTTTTCCCCATCTTTGTGGTTTTATCTACTTTTGGTCTTTGATGATGGTGATGTACAGATGGGTTTTTGGTGTGGATGTCCTTTCTGTTTGTTAGTTTTCCTCCTACCAGACAGGACCCTCAGCTGCAGGTCTGTTGAAGTTTGCTAGAGGTCCACTCCAGACCCTGTTTGGCTGGGTGTCAGCAGCGGTGGCTGCAGAACAGCGGATTTTTGTGAGACCGCAAATTCAGCTGTCTGATAGTTCCTCTGGAAGTTTTGTCTCAGAGGAGTACCTGGCCGAGTGAGGTGTCAGTCTGTCCCTACTTGGGGGTGCCTCCCAGTTAGGCTGCTCGGGGGTCAGGGACCCACTTTAGGAGGCAGTCTGCCCGTTCTCAGATCTCCAGCTGCGTGTTGGGAGAACCACTACTCTCTTCAAAGCTGTCAGACAGGGACATTTAAGTCTGCAGAGGTTCCTGCTGACTTTTTGTTTGTCTGTGCCCTGCCCCCAGAGGTGGAGCCTACAGAGGCAGGCAGGCCTCCTTGAGCTGTGGTGGGCTCCACCCAGTTCGAGCTCCCTGGCTGCTTTGTTTACCTAAGCAAGCCTGGGCAATGGCGGGCGCCCCTCCCCCAGCCTCGCTGCCGCCTTGCAGTTTGATCTCAGACTGCTGTGCTAGCAATCATTGAGACTCCGTGGGCATAGGACCCTCTGAGCCAGGTGCGGGACACAATCTCCTGGTGTGCCGTTTTCCAAGTCCGTTGGAAAAGCGCAGTATTAGGGTGGGACTGACCCGATTTTCCAGGTGCCGTCTGTTACCCCTTTCTTTGACCTGGAAAGGGAACTGCCTGACCCCTTGCACTTCCCGAGTGAGGCAATGCCTCGCCCTGCTTCGGCTCGTGCACAGTGCACTGCACAGATTGTCCTGCACCCACTGTTTGGCACTCCCTAGTGAGATGAACCCGGTACCTCAAATGGAAATGCAGAAATCACCCGTCTTCTGTGTCGCTCACACTGGGAGCTGTAGACCGGAGCTGTTCCTATTCGGCCATCTTGGCTCTACCCCGTTAACCTTTTAAAAGAACCAACTTTTGGCTTTGTTACTTCCGTGTATTATTTTTCTTTTTTTTTTTTTTTAAGCAAAAGTAATTCTGCTTCATTGATGTAGGAGTTAGTATAATCATTGAAATACATCCAGAGGGTGCAGCCTTTATAGGAAAAGAGGAAGTCAGCATTAATTTATTTAAAATACTAACAAACAGTTAACTGCAAGTGCAAAGTTAAACAAAAGAACTCCTATATATTGTGCATTAAAGGTGAAGTCAAGAGGAAAAATGATGCAGGGAAACAACAATTTTCTCTTCTTTTTAAAAAAATTTCAATAGGTTTTTGGGAAACAGGTGGTGTTTGGTTGCATGAATAAGTTCTTTAGTGGCAATTTCTGAGATTTTGGTGCACCCATCACCCGAGCAGTATACACTGTACCCAATGTGTAGTCTTTTATCCCTCACCCCCACCCCCACCCTTTCCCACAAGTCCCCGAAGTCCATTATATCATTCTCATGCATTTGCGCCCTCATAGCTTAGCTCCTGCTTATGAGTGAGAACATAGGATGTTTGGTTTCCCATTCCTGAGTTATTTCTCTGAGAATAATGGTCTCCAGGTCCATTGAGGTTGCTGTGAATGCCATTATTGCATTCCATTTTATAGTTGAATAGTATTCCATGGTATGTATATTTTTTTATCCACTTGTTGATTGATGGGCATTTGGGCTGGTTCCATATTTTTGCAATTGTGAATTGTGCCAGTATAAACATACATGTGCAAGTGTCTTTTTTGTATAATAACTCTTTTCCTCTGGGTAGATACCCAGTAGTGGGAATTGCTGGATCAAGTGGTAGATCTGCTTTTAGTTCTTTTTTTTTTTTTTTTTATTCTTTTTGAGATGGAGTCTCGCTCTGTCGTCCAGGCTGGAGTGCAGTGGCGCTATCTTGGCTGGCTGCAAGCTCTGCCTCCCGGGTTCATGCCATTCTCCTGCCTCAGCCTCCCAAGTAGCTGGGACTGCAGGCGCCTGCCACCATGCCTAATTTTTTTTGTTTGTTTATTTTTAGTAGAGACAGGGTTTCACTGTGTTAGCCAGGATGGGCTCGATCTCCTGACCTCGTGATCCACCCACCTCGGCCTCCCAAAGTGCTGGGATTACAGGCGTGAGCCACCGCGCCTGGCCAACTTTTAGTTCTTTTTAAAAATTTTATTTATTTATTTATTTATTTATTTATTTATTTATTTATTTTAAGGGTGCGAGATAGAGTCTTGCTCTGTCACCCAGGCTGGAATGCAGTGGCACAGTCTCAGCTCACTGCAACCTCTGCCTCCCATGTTCAAGCCATTCTTGTGCCTCAGCCTGCCAAGTAGCTGGGACTATAGGCGCACCTCACCACGCCCAGCTAGTTTTTGTATTTTTAGTAAAGACAGTGTTTTGTCATGTTGGCCAGGCTGGTCTTGAACTCCTGACCTCAGGTTATTCACCTACCTCGGCCTCCCAAAGTGCTGGGATTGCAGGTGTGAGCCATCATGCCTGGCCTACTTTTAGTTCTTTAAGGAATCTCCACACTGTTTTCCGTAGTAGTTGTACTAGTTTACCTTCCCACCAACAGTGTAGAAGTGTTCCCTTTTCGCCACATCCACGCCAACATCTATTGTTTTTTTATTTTTTTATTATGGCTATTCTTGTGGGAGTAAGGTGGCATTGCATTGTGGTTTTGATTTGCATTCCCCTGATCATTAGCCATGCTGAGCAGTTTTTCTTTTTTTTTCTTTTTACCATTCGTATATCTCCTTTTGAGAATTGTCTGTTCATGTCCTTAGCCCACTTTTTGATGGGATTGTTATTTTCTTGCTGATTTGTCTGAGTTCCTTGTAGATTCTGGATTGTGTATTATTTTTCTATTCTCTAATACATTTATCACTGCTTTAATATTTAGTTTTCTCCATCTGTTAGCTTTGGGTATAGTTTGTTCTTAGTTCCTTAGGATATAAACTTAGGTTATTGACTTGAGATCGTTCTCTTTTTTTTAGTTTAAGTGTTTACAACTATTAGTTTCCCTCTGAACATTATTTTTGCATCCCATAAGTTGTAGTATGCTGTGTTTTCATTAGTCTCAAGTATTTTCTAATTTCCCTTGTGATTTCTTCTTTGATCTTTTGGTTGTTTAAGAATGTATTGTTTAGACTGGGCATGGTGGCTCATGCCTGTAATCCCAGCACTTTGGAAGTCAAGGCGGGCAGATCACGAGGTCAGGAATTTGAGACCAGCCTGGCCAACATGGTGAAACCCCGTCTCTGCTAAAAATACATTAAAAAAAAAAAAAAAGAGCGTATTGTTTAATTTCCATATGTTTGTGAATTTTCCAGGTTTCCTTTTGTTATTTCTGGTTTCGTTCCATTATGATATGAGAAGATAATTTTTTATGATTTTAGTCTTTAAAATTTATTGAAAGTTTTGTGACCTAACATACGGTCTATCCTAGAAGATGTTCCATGTACACTTAAAAAGAATGTTTATTCTACTTTTTTTTTTTTTTTTGAGACGGAGTCTTGCTGTCACCCAGGCTGGAGTGCAGTGGCGCGATCTCGGCTCACTGCAGGCTCCACCTCCCGGGGTTCACACCATTCTCTTGCCTCAGCCTCCCGAGTAGCTGGGACTACAGGCACCCACCACCTCGCCCGGCTAATTTTTTTGTGTGTTTTTAGTAGAGACGGGGTTTCACCGTGTTAGCCAGGATGGTCTCGATCTCCTGACCTCGTGATCCGCCCGCCTCGGCCTCCCAAAGTGCTGGGATTACAGGCGTGAGCCACCGTGCCCGGCCTATTCTACTTTTATTGGATAGAGTATTCTATATATGTCTGATAGGTCTTGTTGGTTTATAATGTAGTTCAGGTTCTCTATTTCCTTATTGATCTTTGGATTGTTGTATACATTAATGATAGTGGGATATTAAAGCTACCAGTTATTATCTTAGAACTGTCTATACCTCCCTTTGATTCTGTCAGCTTTTGCCTTATATATTTTGGAGCTGTGTTGTTAGGTTCATAACTATTTGTAATTGTTATATCTTCTTGATGAATTGACCCTGTTATCAATATTTGTCTTTGTCTCATATCAATTTTGCATCATATTAGTCTATTTTGTCTTAGTATATATAGTTTCTCTAGCTGTCTTTTGTTACTGTTTACATGGAATAACTATTTTCCACCTATTTCTGTCTTTGGACCTAAAGCAAGGCTTGTATTTTTTTTAAAGACTTGTTTTGTGGCCTAACATATGGTCCATCCATATGCTGCAGAGAACAATGTGTATTCTTCAGCTGCTGGATGAAATGTCCTATAAATATCTATTAAATCCATTTGGTCTGTAGTGCAGATTATTTGGTCTGTAGTGCATATTAAGTCCAATGTTTCTTCATTGATTTTCTATTAGAATGATCTGTCCAATGCTGTAAGTGGAGTGTTGACGTCTCCAGCTATTATTGTATTGGGGTCTCTCTCTCTCTCTCTCTTTAGCGGTAATAATATTTGCCTCATATATCTGGGCACTCCAGTATTGGGTGCATATTTATATTTGTAATTTTGTTTTGTTTTGTTTTGAGACACGAGTCTCGCCATGTCACCCAGGCTGGAGTGCAGTGGCTCAATCTTGACTCACTGCAACCTGTACCTCCCAGGTTCATGCTATTCTCCTGCCTCAGCCTCCCGAGTAGCTGGGACTACAGGTGTGTGCCACCATGCCCAGTTAATTTTTGTATTTTTAGTAGAGATGAGGTTTCACCATGTTGGCCAGGATGGTCTCGATCTCTTGACCTCATGATCCACCCACCTTGGCCTCCCAAAGTGTTGGGATTACAGGTGTGAGCCACTGCGGCCGGCCTATATTTGTAATTGTTATATCTTCTTGCTTAATTGACCCCTTAATCATTATATAATGACCTTCTTTATCTTCTTTTATAGTTTATGTCTTGCATCTGTTTTGTCTAATACCTTGTGTTAGACAAAATAGTTAACATTTGCATGGAATATCTTTTTCCATCTCTTTATTTTGAGTGTCTGTGTCTTGATAAGTGAAGTGTGTTTCTTCTAGGCAGCAGATCATTGGGTCTTGTTTTGTGTGTGTGTGTGTGTGTGTGTCTGTGTGTGTGTCTGTGTGTGTGTTTGTGTTTTATCCATTTACCTAGTCTGTGTCTTTTGATGGGAGAGTTTAGTCCATTTATATTGATTGATAAGGAGTTACTCTTCCATTTTCTTTTTTTTTTCTTTTTTTTGGACACAGGGTCTTGCTCTGTCACCCAGGCTAGAATGCAGTGGTGTGATCACAACTCACTGAAGCCTCTCCCGGATTCCAGTGATCCTCCCACTTCAGCCACCGAGCAGCTAGGACTATAGGCACGTGCCACCATGCCTGGCCAATTTTTCTATTTCGTATAGAGATGGAGTTTCACCATGTTGCCCAGGCTGGTCTCAAATTCCTGGGCTCAAGTGATCTGCCTACCTCCACCTCACTAAGTGCTATGTGAGCCAGCAGTGCCCAGCCATTCCTGCCATTTTTAAATGTGTTCTGGTAGTTTTTTGCCCTTCCTTCCTTCCTTCCTTCCTTCCTTCCTTCCTTCCTTCCTTCCTTCCTTCCTATTCCATTCCTTTTTGTGAAAGTGACTTTTCTCTGGTGGTATGTTTTGAAATTTCTTTTTTTTTTTTATTTTTCGTGTATCTGTTGTATGTTTTTTGGTTTGAGTTTACCATGAGGCCTGCGAATAGCTTATAACCCAATATTGTAAACTGAAGATAACACCAATTACATAAACTAACACGCAGAGAGAAAACTAATAAAAACTTTACGCATCAACTGTGTTCCCCTGGTTTTTAACTTTGTATTGTTTCTGTTTATTTTACTACACTGTCTGTCTTGTAGCTGTAGTTATTATTTTTTATTGGTTCATGTCTTAGTCTTTCTACTCAAGATAGGGGTAGTTTATACACCACAATTACAGTGTCATAATATTCTGTTTTTCTGTGTATTTACTATTACCAGTGAGTTTTGTTTCTTCACATGATATTGCTCATTAAAGTTCTTATCTTTCAGACTGAAGAACTCCATTTAGTTTTTCTTCTTGAACAGGTCTCGTGTTGATAAAATCCCTCAGCTTTTATTTTTCTGGGAAGATCTTTATTTGTCCTTCATGTTTGAAGGATATTTTCACTGGATATACATACTATTCTAGGACAAAAGTTTTTTCCTTCAGCACTTTAAATATGTCATGCCATTCTCCTGGCCTGAAAGGTTTCCATTGAAAAGTCTACTGCTAGATGTACTGAAGCTCCACTGTATGTTGTTTCTTTTCTCTTGCTGCTTTCAGGATCCTTTCTTTATCCTTGACCTTTGGGAGTTTGATTATTAAATATCTTGAAGTCTTATTTGGGCTAAATTTGCTCTGTATTCTGTAACCTTCTTGTACTTGAATATTGATACCTTTCCCTAGGTTTGGGATGTTCATGTTATTATCCCTTTGAACAAACTTTCTGTCCCATTTCTTTCTCTACCTCCTCTTTAAGGCCAATAACTCTTAGATTTGCCCTTTTGAGGCGATTCTCTAGATCTTGTAGGAGTGCTTCATTCTTTCTTGTTTTTTCTTTTGTCTCCTCTGATTGTGTACTTTGAAATAGCCTATCTTCAAGCTCACTAATCGCTTCTTTTTCTTGATCAGTTCCACTGTTGACAGACACTGATGCATTATTCTTCAGCATGTCAGTTGCATTTTTCAACTCTAGAATTTCTGCTTCTTTTTATTTTACTCTTGAATTTATCTGATAGGATTCTGAGTACCTTTTCTGTGTTATCTTGAATTGCTTTTTCCTCAAAACAGCTGTTTTGAATTCTCTGTCTGACTGAAAGGTCATGTATCTCTGTCTCTCCATGATTGGTCACTGGTGCCTTATTTAGTTCGTTTGGTAAGGTCATGTTTTCCCGGGTGGTTGTGATGCTTGTGGATGTTCGTTGGTGTCTGGGCACTGAAGAGTTAGGTATTTATTATAGTCTTTACAGTCTGGTTTTATTTGTATTCATCCTTCTTAGGAGGGCCTTCCGGGTATTTGGAGGGACTTGGGTGTTGTGATCTAAGTTTTTGGTCATTGCAGCCATATCTGCATTAGGGGGCACCCCAAGCCCAATATCACTGTGTCTCTTGCAAACTAAGAGGTACTGCTGGTCTCGGATAAGATTTGGAAGAATCCTCTGGATTATCAGGCAGAGACTCTTGTTCTCTTTCCTCACTTTTTCCCAAACAGAGTCTTTCTGTGCTGAGCTCTCTGGAGCTGGGGGAGGGGTGACACCAGCACCTTTGTGGCCACTGCTGGGACTGCACTGGGTCAGACCTGAAGGCAGCACAACACTGGGTCTCACCTAAGGCTCATGGTAACCACTACCTGGGTACTGCCTTTGTTTGCTTAAGGCCCTAGGGCTCTGCAGTCAGCAGGTGGTGAAGCCAGCCAAGCTTGTGTTCTTCCCTTCAGTGCAGAGAGTTCCCCTCTCAGTCCCAGTTGGGTCCAGAAATGCTGTCTGAGAGCCAGGGCTTGGAGTTAGAAACCTTAAGGAACCTACCTAGTGCTCTATTCTACTGTGGCCCTGCTGGCATCCAAGCCACAAGACAAAATTGTTCCCACTCTACAGGCCCCATCCATAGAATGATTAGGTGGGGACCTGTCAAAGGAGAATCCTCAAATTGTCAGTATATATTGGTTTTTTTTTTTTTTTTTTTTTTTTTTTGAGATGGAGTCTCGCCCTGTCGCCCAGGCTGGAGTGCAGTGATGCAATCTCGGCTCACTGCAAGCTCCGCCTCCCGGGTTCACGCCATTCTCCTGCCTCAGCCTCTCTGAGTAGCTGGGACTACAGGCGCCCGCCACCACGCCCGGCTAATTTTTTTTTTGTATATTTAGTAGAGACGGGGTTTCATCGTGGTCTCGATCTCCTGACCTCGTGATCCGCCCGCCTCGGCCTCCCAAAGTGCTGGGATTACAAGCATGAGCCACCGCGCCCGGCTATATTGGTTTTTTTATCCTTTGGGTTTTCAAGAAAGGTTGTAACCCTGGATGTCTGTGTTTTAGTAATGTTCTGGACCCTGGAAAGGGAAGCTAGGATTCTCCTTGTTCACTGTACAGACCTTCATTTGATCCCTTTGTTTTCAGTGCAGCACCCTAACTATCAGCTGTCTCAGATTCCAGACCCTCTGGTTCAGGCTCTCCAAAAAGACAAAGGACTTTCCACCAAGCATCCTAGTTTCAACCCCACTCTAATACCTCTGCCTTTTAGAGTCTTTATGTTTACCCGCTGAGCTAGCTGGGCTACCTCTGATATTGTGAGTATTGGTACTTCCAGTTCCTGAACCTGTAGCACAAATTAGCTATAACTTACTATTTCAATATTTTCTGCTTTACCAATTCAGCCATTTGTCTACTTTTCATATTTTGAAATGTTATTAACATCTCTTTATTGCTCTTACCTCCCTTATTCTCTTTTTTCCTGTGGACTTATACCATTTTTCCTCCTTCTCTTTTAGAGGGTTTTAGGAGGGAGAAAGATTTAACACATTAATCAGTCTGCTCTATTTAAGAACTTTCTAAACTTAAACAGAATTAAGACACAGCACAGAAAGATTAATTTGACCACTGAAAACTGTTACATTTATGCATAGCAGAAAACATAAAATTGAAAAGCATGTAACAGGCTGGGTTGTATGTAACAAATATGACACAGAGTAATACTCCTAATATAAGAAGAATTCAAATACAAATACTTAAGAAAAACACTACCCCCCAAAAGTTAAGTGGGCAAAGTACCTGGAGAGTTATTTCATGAGCACATACGTATCTCTGATTTTCAGTATCACAAATAGTCAGAAATGTGTACTAAAGCAATTTGTCATTTTAAACTCAAAAGAAAAATGTATTTGTGTGTGCGTAGAGTATATATACAGATGAAAACGTGAAGAGTAGAGCATTTTCCTGGACTGCAAATGGCAGTTTAACCTGGAACAGGAGCTGGCTCAGTATCTCACGCCTGTAATCTCAGCACTTTGGGAGGCCGAGGCGGGTGGATCACCTGAGGTCAGGGGTTGGAGACCAGCCTGACCAACGTGGAGAAACTCTGTCTCTACTAAAAATACAAAATTAGCCGGGCATGGTGGCTCATGCCTGTAATCTCAGCTACTCGGGAGGCCGAGCCAGGATAATCACTTGAACTCGGGAGGCGGAGGTTGCCGTGAGCCAAGATCGCGTCATTGCACTCCAGCCTGGGCAACAAGAGTGAAACTCCATCTCAAAAATAAACAAACAAACAAACAAACTGAAACAGGGGTAGAGGAAAACATATTAGCAATATGCTTGACTGTCTTTTGACTTATGAATTCTTCCTTAGGAAGTAGAATTTCTCCTAGGGAAATATTTCAAACTATGGACCAAAATATGCAAAAAGATGTCCATCTTATTTTTAATACTACTAGCTAGGTAGGATAATTGACATTTATTGAACCTTTAGTGTGTGTTTCAAGAACTGTGCTAAAAGTGTTTAACATATATTATCCTATATAATCCTCACAACAACTATATGAGATAAATACTATATTTACCTTCTTTGAAAACACAGAGGCTAGACCGCTAAACCAGGCCGGAGCCCAGGTCTTATTTAAAACATTTATTCTTTAACCATCATGCTCACAATTTTCTGTAAATACATACTACTTTTATAAAGATGAGGGAAAAAAATAACATTTTCAATGTGTCAGTAGTGTAAGTATGTTTCAGTTATCTAAGCATCCAAGGAGAGTAAAACAGCTAAATTTAGCAACTCATTGTACTTTTATGATACAATATGCAGCCATTAAAAAGTTATGTTTTGGCCAGGCGCGGTGGCTCACGCCTGTAATCCCAGCACTTTGGGAGGCTGAGGTGAACAGATCACCTGAGGTCAGGAGTTTGAGACCAGCCTGACCAATATGGTGAAACCCCGTCTCTACTAAAAATAGAAAAATTAGCCTGGTTGTGGTGGTGTGTGCCTGAGGCGGGAGAATCTCTTGAACCCAGGAGGCATACGTTGCAGTGAGCAGAGATGGCACCACTGCACTCCATCCTGGGTGACAGAGGGAGACTTTGTCTCAAAAAAACAAACAAAAAAAAGTTGTGTTTTAGAAGAACATTTAATGACATAATACTCATGTTGTAATTAGAAAATGAGATAAAATCTTAAATACAGTGTATTAAAAATATTTTTCTGAGCTTATTATAGGTGGAAATACACAAAAAAATTTTAATCATTATTCCTGAGTGATTGGTTTGCAGGTGTTTATTCATTTTCTTTTCTATGTTTTTTCTTTGTTTTCCAAATTTCGAATGTGTATTACTTTTTAAATCAGAAAAAAAGTTATAGTAATTATTTCACCTATTAACTTAATGTCGAATGACGTGAATATGCTTATATGTCTGGGAAAAAACAGTTGTAAAGTCATATGTATAGTACAATTTCAGCTAGATATATTTTTTTTAAGTCTGAGAAAATATGCTACATGGAAATGTACAAAAATACTAACAGTGATGTTATCCCAGGGAGAGTAATGAGGATGAACTTTTATTATTTATTACTTTTTTCTCTATCTTCAAAATTGTATAATATGAGCATATTTATATAATCATAGAAAATTTAATATTTTAACTGGGAGGACATGTCTTTACTTTTTCTTCTATTTTTAGACATTTGAAGACAGTGATTTGTTCCATTTGATTGGTGTTATCTGTGGCTTAGCAATTTATAATTTTACCATTGTGGACCTGCATTTTCCTTTGGCTTTATATAAGAAACTACTGAAAAAGAAGCCATCCTTGGATGATTTGAAAGAACTAATGCCTGATGTTGGGAGGTTAGTTGGAAAAAAAGTCAAAAGGTAGTAGGGTTTGGGAGGTAAGAAGTGGGGAATGTACAGAAAGCTTTCCTTCTATGAAAAAATATGTTTTGTTCTTCTTGTTAAATTTCTGAAATAAACAAATGCCCTTCTAATAAAGGAAAATCCATTATGTTTCTCAGATCAAAATTTTCTATTGAAAGACTAAATTTGGCTGGTGCAGTGGCCTACACCTGTAATCCTAGCACTTTGGGAGGCCAAGGCAGGTGGATCACCTGAGGTCGGGAGTTTGAGACCAGCGTGGAGGTCAGGAATTCAAGACTAGTGTGACCAACATGGCAAAACCCCATCTATACTAAAATACAAAAATTAGCCAGGCATGGTGGCCCACGCCTGTAGTCCCAGCTACTCAGGAGGCTGAGGCAGGAGAATTGCTTGAACCCAGGAGGTGGAGGTTGCAGTGAACCAAGATTGCACCATTGCACTCCAGCCTGGGTGACAGAGCAAGACTCTGTCTCAAAAATAAAAAAAAAGAAAGACTAAATTTTTAGTTGTTTGACAATACCTTGCAAATATCAGGTAATCACCTTAGGAAAGTAAATTTTTTTCTGAGAGTGGTTAAATGATTTATTTGAACTTTTACTTCTGATAACCTTCATTCCTAGTTTGAATATGTGAAATTTATTTTTATTTATTAAATAAAATGTATTAAAAATTTTATATAAATAAGGACAAATGGGCTAGGCGCGGTAGCTCATGCCTGTAATCCTAGCACTTTGGGAGGCCGAGGTGGGCGGATCACGAGGTCAGGAGTTCAAGACCAGCCTGGCCAACATGGTGAAACCCGGTCTCTACTAAAAATACAAAAATTAGCCGGGCATGGTGGTGGGCGCCTGTAATCCCAGCTGCTCTGGAGGCTGAGGCAGGAGAATTGCTTTTAAAAACCCGGGGGGCGGAGGTTGCAGTGAGCCAAGATTGTGCCACTGCACTCCAGCCTGGGCGACAGAGCAAGACTCCATCTCGGGAAAAATAAAATAAAATAAGGAAAAATGTTAAAAATAGGTGGATACATGGCCTTTGTATTCAGAAAAGTGATAAGAACCTTTTACTAATTTTTTTCCTTAAGCATCATTTATGAGTTTGCCATTGTGTATTCACTATTCTGAAAGAAATATAAAATTACAAATTGACAAAAGGATTTTACCAAGAGGGAATGAGAAGTGTGTGTGTGTGTGTGTGTGTGTGTGTGTGTGTGTATATATACATATATATGTAAAATAGTCAAAATATCCAATAATGTTTTTCCTCTCAGAAACATATATATTATTTTGCAGAAGCATGCAACAGTTACTGGATTATCCAGAAGATGACATAGAGGAAACATTTTGTCTTAATTTTACGGTAAGATGGAAGGACATAGGTTAGCCTGATTATTCATCATCCCTTTTCTTTAACAGCTGTGTCTTAGGGTTTTTCTTTATTTCGATGGATGGAATTCTTAAAGAACCCTTTAGCTAACATTTATTGAGCATTTACTATGTGCTAGCTAGTCATAGTACATGCATTTCATTTAATCCTCAGCAATCCAATGAGGTTAGGATTATCCCTGTTTTACAGATGAAGAAAACTGAAAACAGTCATTACCTTGGGGAGTCAGTATGCATATCAGCCTCTGTGACTTAAACCTGTGTACTTTATCATTATGCTAAAGATATTTACAAATAACAAGACATCCTCTTTACCCAAGTGTTCATTTTTGAGTCTGCAATTACAGAAGTGCTTTAGAGAAGCAAAAGGTTATTGTAATGTGAGAATATTACTACTAAACTTAAAAACATTAATTTCCATTGGTACATTCCTTTCTATTTCACACTAACATTCATCCTTGCCCATCTTGTCTTATTCACTGTTGGATGACGTAGATAAAACAAATGCAAATGCATTGCAATATTATTTGGAAAATGAAATTGCAAATCTTGTAAAAGATTAAGGCAGCAAAGGGATGTGTTTTGTTTTGTTTTGTTTTGTTTTTTTGAGACGGAGTCTTGCTCTGTCACCCAGGCTGGAGTGCAGTGGCATGATCTCAGCTCACTGCAACCTTTGCCTCCCAGGTTCAAGCGATTCTCCTGCCTCAGCCTCCTGAGTAGCTGGGATTGCAGGTGCCCGCCACCACGCCCAGCTAATTTTTGTATTTTTACTAGAGACGGGGTCTCACCACCTTGGCCAGGCTGGTCTTGAACTCCTGACCTCATGATCCACCCACCTCGGCCTCCCAAAGTGCTGGCATTACAGGCATGAGCCACTGTACCTGGCCAAAAGGGATGTTAAATAACTGATCCAGTCACATGCCAAGCCATTGATAGATGAGGATATGGCAGAAGTAGACTAGTTGGTAATTAAATAAGAGAAAATCCATAAGTATTACGGTAAGGCACTCCAGAAGGGAACAATTTGAATATTATAGACTCTTGGAGAAATTGTAAAACCTTCAGTTTTCTTCTTCGTCTTCTTCTTTTCTTTTTTCTGAGACAGAATCTTGCTCTGCCCAGTCTGGAGTGCAGTTGCGCAATCTCAGCTCATTGCAACCTCTGCCTCCCAGGTTCAAGTAATTCTCCTGCCTCAGCCTCCCGAGTAGCTGGGACTACAGGCGCACACCACCATGCCCAGCTAATCTTTGTATTTTTAGTAGAGATGGGGTTTCACCATGTTGGCCAGGCTGGTCTCAATCTCTTGACCTCGTGATCTGCCTGCGTTGGCCTCCCAAAGTGCTGGGATTACAGGCGTGAGCCACAGTGCCTAGCCTGTTTTTTATTTTTTATATTTTTTATTTGTGTATTTGTTTGCCACCCTGCCCCACACACAACATTCTCTTTATGGTTTTGTCAAAGCTGACAAAAGATGCCATATTCTGCTGTCATAAAATTTGCCAAAAAAAATTGCACATTCATATTTTCTTCAAGAAAATTTTAAGACTATTTTCTGTCCAGGCACAGTGGCTCACGTCTGTAATCCCAGCATTTTTGGAGCCCGAGGTGGGCAGATCACTTGAGGTCAGGAGTTAGAGACAAGCCTGGCCAATATGGTGAAACCCCGTCTCTACTAAAAATACAAAAATGAGCCAGACATGGTGGCACGTGCCTGTAATACCAGCTGCTCGGGAGGCTGAGGCAGGAGAACCACTTGAATCCGAGAGGTGGAGGTTGCAGTGAGCTGAGATCGCGCCATTGCACGATCTGCCTGGGTGACAGAGTGAGACTCCATCTCAAAAAAAAAAAAAAAAAGTCGCTCTCCACAAATCCAGATAACAACAGAAAAGCATTTTCCAAAGTGTGTTCCTGTTAGAATAAGGTGACCATAAAATTAAAAAAAAAAAACAACAAAAAAAAACTCTTTTCTGTGAAATTTTGGTTCTTTTTCACTTGATTCCATCATACCCATGTTAGTTTCTTGAATTTTTATCGATCATCTCAGTTGACTAAAAAATTGAGTTTCAAGCTGTTTAATTTCTAATTTATCAGTCACCAAATTTGTGAATTCTTACTATATTCAAAGAACTATGGTAATTCAAACATTTCTTTCCACTGCCATTTCTTTCTCAGAGATTTTTCAGTGGCTCTTTATTGCTTGTAGAATAATAGCTTTAGAATGGGTGTCAAAGACATTTTTAAACTGGCTCTCCTCCTTTCGTTGTATCCCTCCCTTCATACCAAGTTTTGTTGTATCACACAGTATTTTTTTTAATATACCTTACCTTCCTCTTTTTCAGAGCCACTTGCCATACATTTTCAGAAACTTGGTATTTATTGTAATATCTAATTTTTTGTTCAATTGATATTCTCTGTCTGAAATCTCACTCTCTTCTTAATCTTTCAAAATACTACCCATACTTGTAGGTGCTTTTCAGATGGCATTTCTTCCTCAAGGTCTTTCATACTTCCTCTAGTTTAGAATTCTGTTTGCATTCCTGTATGATCTGATAACATTTTGTTCATCTCTCTCTTATAAATGCATTATTTTATTATAATTAGTTCTTTATATGTTACATTTCTCTGCCTTTACTAGATAGTAAGCATCACAGCAGGAATATATTCATCTGACATCCCACTCCCATCATAGTATTTTATAAATAGCAGGTTTTCATAAAAGAGGATAATATTCCAAAAAGAAGGAATAGCAAAAGAAAAGATACAGAAGTGGGAATGGTAATATTTTTAGAAAAATTCCAGAAGTAAAAGAAATAAAAGGTTTCAAAATAACTGACTATCTTTATAAACCAAATTAGTACATAACTGGAAAAACTGTCTGTGATCAAGTTTACAACAAGGGTGATAGAGGAACCCTGGAGTAGCAGTTCATTTGGGAAGAATGCATGGTTTTCTAAGCTGAATGCATTCTCATACTTGGATTTTATCACTCGTCTAAGGAAAACATCCTGTCTAATATTTTATAGTAACCATTTTAAAGTTTTATGCACAACAAATGCTTAGTTTCCTTATTAACTTACCAAACACTTGGTAATTTGTAATTAATCATGGTGGTAGGATTTCAAACTAGAGAGGATCAAAATTTCTAGTTCTGGCTTTAAGCGAAATTCTCAGATAAGCTATATGGTAGCAGAATTTTATCTCAAATTTAGTAGTTTTTTTTAATTAAATGAGAGAAAGGTAGAATATAATAATGGATTATTAAAATACTCTAAGTTTTGAGTCTGACATTGACTTTTTTTAAAAATTTAAATTAATAGATCACAGTTGAAAACTTTGGTGCAACAGAAGTGAAAGAGCTGGTTCTAAATGGTGCAGACACAGCTGTTAACAAACAAAATCGGTAAGTGAATTTTAGCAGCAACAGTGGGAATAATAAGATTCAGTAGACATTTTCTTCTGTACGCAGAAAACGTGTCACAACCCTAAGCTTTTACTCCAATAAAACTTTAATTTTGAGTGGTTAGTGAGGAAATAATCTGCCTTTTCCTCCTGAAATCCCTCGAAGACATTAAAACAAAGAGAAGGGAGAAGTGACAGCAGCAAACATTTTTGGAAGCCAGGAAACAGTAGTAACTAACTTTAGCAAACCAGAGGAAGCTGCAACATGAGATGGAAAAGAGGAGCCACGAAGCCAGCTGGATCACTTCACAAAACAAAAGTTTGGGTGCTGAGAATAAAACATACCTTTAGAAAATGTGTGGTGTTTGGGGAAATGCTAGAACTCTTATAAGAAGCAGTTAAAAACTAGTTTCCCATGCTAACATTGGATTTAAAACAACAACAAAAGAAACTAGTTTCCCTTAGCACACCAGGAACCTGGCAACTGCCCCTCTCTGGCCTGGGCAGGAGATTGGAAATTTACCTTCTGGAGAAATTGAACTAAAGGGACTGTGGATTTGAGGACACCTGGGCACTGCCACAGGCAAGGAGCTGAACTGAAAACAGGGAGATTAAGTGCTGAAAGTCTATAGCTCCCTCCTCCTTGGTACTGTATAGTGAAGGATCCTTTTCTGGGGAAACTGCCTAACATTTAAAATGTAAATCCATAGGCCCGGCACAGTGACTCACGCCTGCAATCCCAGCACTTTGGGAGGCCGAGGTGGGCGGATCACTAGGTCAACGACAACAAGACCATCCTGGCTAATGCAGCGAAACCCCATCTCTACTAAAAATACAAAAAATTAGCCAGGCGTGGTGGAATGTGCCTGTAGTTCCAGCTACTCGGGAGCCTGAGGCAGAAGAATCGCTTGAACCCAGGATGCAGAGTTTGCAGTAAGCCAAGATCGTGCCACTGCGCTCGAGCCTGGGCAACAGAGCGAGACTCCGTCTCAAAAAAGAAAAAAAAAAAAAGTGTAAATTGATAGCCAAAGGTCAACAGACATTTAAGGAAAGACCAAAACAGTCAAAAAGAATGAGAAGAAACCAGGAACCATGGAGGTTGAAGGACAAAACTTCAGAGGAAACTGAAATCAGTATCCTCAGAATGATGCGTGACATCCAGATGGATACAATTAAAAATGGAAAAAAAAAACAAAACTCATTTGAAAGAAATGGAATGAATGAAATCTGTCAAAGAAAATATTTAAAAAAAAAAAAAAACTTCCCCAGAAATGAATGACATCTTTTCAAGACTGAAAGCATGAGAAGTGGAAAAAAGGTCAATACCAAGACAAGATACATGAAATTACAAAATTTTCAGCCAAAGGGACCCTAAAACTGTCCAGAAAACCCACAGACCTAAGAATCAGTAACATCAGACACTGGAATCAAGGAACACTGGAAGCTAGAAGACCAAAATTTTGGGAGAAAATTACTTTTAACTTAGAATTCTGTATCCAAATTATCAAGTGTGTGTGTTTAAAAACATTTTCATACATCCACAGTCTCAGAGAGTTTACTTCTGATGCCTTTTTCTCAGGAAGTTACTGGAGGATGTGTTCTGTCTACCAAAACAAGGAATTACACCAAGAAAGAGGAAGACACAGGATTAAACAACCACCACCACCACCAGGATTCAAACAAGCAAAGATTCTTTCTGAAGGATCAATAGCTGTGTCGATTTAGAAATAACAACTTGGGTTAGGTCAAGAGGATGGAGGGCTCGAGGAGAGAAATGCGACTGATAGTACCTAATATTTTGAATGAATCTAGAGGAAATGGATATTTCTTTTGGAGAAGTTGGGGATGAATTAGCAAACTAAGGAAAACAAGTTCTTTTTAAGAGAAAAAGGGTAACCATAGAATACAGCTTAACTGTGAATAATATAGAAATGTTAACAAATATTGAACCAAAAATTGTTATATAAATATAATAGATGTACAGGGGAGTAGAAAGTGAATGGGACAATTACATTAAAGATTAATCCAAACCAAACTGAAATTTAAGGAATAACAACAGAACTGTGTTGTTAGAAACTTGAATATAAATATCAGAAGGGATAGCAAAAAAAGTTAAATAGTTGCCTTTTAATAGCGGGAATTTCTGGCAGAGAAGTGCAGGACAGAGTTGCTTTGTTCTCTTCTATTTTGTTAAAATTCTTTAATAGTGGCTGTTGCCAGGGAGTTGGTTCAAAGGATTATAATCCTAATTCTGCTACTTAGAAGCTTTATAATTTTAAATAAATTAGTTGATGTCTCAATGCCTCAGTGTCCTTCTCTGTTAAATGGAATGACAAATTATACTTACTTCATGGGGTTGAGAACTAGATGAGACAATATTTTAAGATACTTAGAATAAGACCTAGCACATGTAGTGCTCAGTAAATGTTGGCTATTAGGATTGTTACTATTCGATGTTTTAAACTCCTGATATGTCTTACTTTGATAAAAATAAAGCTGTTTTTAAAATGATGTGAAAAAATTTTAGGTCCTTCTAGATATCCTTGTTTTAAAAAAATACTTGGTTCTGAAAGGCAATTTACCATTATTCCTATTGCAGAATCATCCTTTATTACTTGGAAGACAAAGATATAAAATAGTGAAATCTTCTAGTATCCATTCTCATTATTTGACCAGATAGCATCATAAAATGTTGTGGCTAGCAAAACAAAACAGATTGAGTAAGATTGTGGTTCAAATTCAGGGGTTAAAGGGGCTTCTTTTTTTCTTTACAGTTTCCTTTTGTATCATAAGAGGTAGAAGAGAATCAGAATTGATTGTGTATGTATTCACACGTACATTTGAAAAGAAACTACACTTGTACTCTTTAATGATTATCCTAAAAGAATGTTTAGTACCCTGTTTTAGGCATTTGTTAAAAGTAAATGTTGTTCAGATTCCTTGGAACCCAAGGAAAAGAAGGCTATAGTTTGTCAAATGATCTGAATCCCAAAGCTCTCATTTTTTCGTCACCTATTGTTTGTAACAGATCATTCCTTTTAGGGATGCGTGTGACATGATATATATAAATTCTCAATAACTTGTAAATATTTTAAAATTATTTTCATAGCCATTTGCATCATTCTGCCCATTAGGAAATGACATTTTTTCCATTGGGAATAGCCTAAGAATAACTGAATGCCTCATGGATACAGCTGATTTTTATATAGAAAGAATAATAGCTTTTTCCATAGTGACTTTGGTTTTGTCCTGTTTGAACCCTACTCATACATTCTCAGTTTCGTAGATACGTAGCAGAAATTGTAGGAGCACTTGAAGTTTTAATGACTACATTATGGATTCTTCATAAATGATTTTTATAATCTGTACATGTGTGCTTTTTCATTTCCAGGCAAGAGTTTGTTGATGCTTATGTGGATTACATATTCAATAAGTCAGTGGCTTCCTTATTTGATGCTTTTCATGCGGGCTTTCATAAGGTCTGTGGAGGAAAAGTCCTTCTGCTCTTTCAGCCTAATGAACTACAAGCAATGGTCATTGGAAATACAAATTATGATTGGAAGGAACTGGAAAAGGTAGGGGAAAACTAATCTCTGATATTGTTAAATGGAAAGGTTTATATGTGGAAATCTTGCCTTTTTATGTATTATTTTTTATTTTATACACTTTATTACTACCATTTTACAGGAAAGCACTCTACCCTTCAAACTCCACAATGAATGGATTTGAACTGTGTATGAATTAGACACTATTATAATTGGTGGCATTGATATAGAAAACTCATCTGGCCAGGCACAGTGGCTCTCACCTATAACCCCAGCATCTTGGGGTGCTTAGGCGGGAGGATAACTTGAGGCCAGGAGTTCAACAGCAGCCTGGGGAACATAGTGAGACCTGATCTCTAAAAATAACTTAGGCCAGGCGTGGTGGCTTACACCTGTAACCCCAGGACTTTGGGAGGCCAAAGTGGGTGGATCACCTGAGGTCAGGAGTTCAAGACCAGCCTGGCCAACATGGTGAAACCCTGTCTCTATTAAAAATCCAAAAATTAGCTGGGCATGGTGGCACATGCCTGTAATCCCAGCTACTCAGGAGGCTGAGGCAGGAGAATCTCTTGAACCTGGGAGGTGGAGGTTGCAGTGAGCTGAGATTGTGCCACTGCACTCTAGCCGGGGCAACAGAGCAAGGCTCTGTCTCAAAAACAAAAAATAAGTAAATAAACATAGATAAAAATAATTTTAAAAATTAGCCAGATGTGGTAGCAAACACCTGTGGTCCTACCTGTGGGAGGCTGCAGTGGGAGAATCTCTTGATCCCAGGTGGTTGAGGCTGTAGTGAGCCATGATTATACCACTGCACTTGAGCCTGGATGACAGAGCAGGAGCCTGTCTGTCTCAAAAGAAAACAAAAATGTCATCTGTGACACAGCTGGATAGAAGCCCTAACCAAGCCGGGCGCGATGGCTCATGCCTGTAATCCCAGCACTTTGGGAGGCCAAGGTGGGCGGATCACCTGAGGTCAGGAGTTCCAGGCCAGCCTTGCCAACACGGTGAAACCCCATCTCTACTAAAAATACAAAAATTAGCTGGGCGTGGTGGCACACACCTGTAATCCCAGCTACTTGGGAGGCTGAGACAGGAGAATTGCTTGAACCTGGGAAGTGGAGATTGCAGTGAGCCAAGATTGCGCCACTGCACTCTCCAAAAAAAAAAAAAGCCCTAGCCAAAGCTGAATGGGTTTTCGTTCTGCCTCAGTCTTAGGAAAACCATTATGAAATGCAGTTGTGATGTTTAAAAATCTTTGTTTCCTTTTTTTCTGATTAGTCTCAGTGTTACATTTTTTAGCAGAGTAATTATCAAATATTGATTCTGATAAACATTTAATAGAAAGTGCTGGCCATGTGCGGTGGCTCATGCCTGTAATGCCAGCACTTTGGGAGGCCGAGGTGGGCGGATCACGAGGTCAAGAGATCGAGACCATCCTGGCCAACCAACATAGTGAAACCCTGTCTCTACTAAATATACAAAAATTTGGGCATAGTGTTGCACGCCTGTAGTCCCAACTACTCGGGAGGCTGAGGCAGGAGAATCGCTTGAACCCGGGAAGCGGAGGTTGCAGTCAGCAAGATTGCGCCACTGCACTCCAGCCCGGGCAACAGAGCAAGACCCCATCTCAGAAAGAAAGTGCTAGGTTAAACCAGGCATGGTGTCTCACGCCTGTAATCCCAGCACTTGGGGAGGCTGAGGCAGGCAGATCACTTGAGGCCAAGAGTTGGAGACCAGCCTGGCCAACATGGTGAAACCCCATCTCTACTAAAAATACAAAAATTAGCCAGGTGTGGTGGCACACTCCTGTAATACCAGCTACTTGGGAGGCTGAGACACAAGAATCACTTGAACCTGGGAGGCAGAATGACAGAAAGGGCAAGGTTAGATCAGCTTTGAGAAAGATATATGTGAAGTTAATCTGCTGATTTTCTATCTTTCTAATATACCATCCTCTGATTTATGCATTTATAATTAGTTAGATACTGTATACCTATTAAGATAACTAACATAAAAAAATAGAGCAGCACTTACCACTCTACCTTTTGTGTCAGTCATATTAATAGGTGCAAAGCATCAGGAATGTTTATATGTTGCCGATGGGGATACAAAATGGTATAGTCACTTTGGAAACAGTGGCGGTTTCTTATAAAGTTAAACATACATTTGCTATATGACCCAGCAGTCCTACTCCCAGGTATTAAATTATATTCACACAAAAATCTGTAAACAAAGGGGACAGAGTTTCAGTTTTACTAGATGAAAAGAATTCTGGAGATGGATGGTGGTACAACCATGTGAATGTAGTTAATGCTACTAAAGTGTACACTTAAAATGGTTAAGATACAAACTTTATGGTATGTGTGTTTTACCTTAATTTTTAAAGACTTTTTTTTTTTTAATTTGCAAATGAGTAAAAAACTGGAAACAACCTAGATGTGCTTCAGTGGGTGAATGGGTAAACCTACTACAGTATACCTATTCAGCAGAATAACTACTAAGTGTTAAAAGGAAATACACAGCTGAGCCGGGCACGGTGGCTCATGCCTGTAATCCCAGCACTTTGGGAGGCCAAGGCGGGCAGATCACCTGAGGTTGGGAGTTCGAAACCACCCTGACCAACATGGAGAAACCCCATCTCTACTAAAAATACAAAATTAGCTGGGTGTGGTGCCTGTAATCCCAGCTGCTTGGGAGGCTGAGGCAGGAGAATCGCTTGAACCTAGGAGGCAGAGGTTGCAGTGAGCCCGAGATCACACCATTGCACTCCAGCCTGGGCAACAAGAGTGAAATTCCATCTCAAAAAAAAAAAAAAAAAAGAAAGAAATGCACAGCTGGGTGTGGTGTCTCACACCTGTAATCCTGGCACTTTGGGAGGCTGAGGTTGGCAGATCGCTTGAACCCAGGAGTTCAAGACCAGCCTGGACAACATGATAAAACCCCGTCTCTACAAAAAATACAAAAATTGGCCCTTTATGGTGGCGTGCACCAGTAGTCCCAGCCACTCGGGAGGCTGAGGTGGGAGGATCCCTTGAGCCCGGGAGGTAGAGGCTGCAACGAGCCCTAACTGCACTCCGACGTAGGCAGCAAAGCAAGACCCTGTCTCAAAAAAGAAAAAAAAGCACTATTGATACATGCAACAACTGGATGAATCTGAGGCTTTCTGCTGAGTGAAAGAAGCCAGTTTCAAATGGTTGCATACTGTATGGCTCCATTTATGTGACATTCTTGAAAAGACAAAAAATTATAGTGAACAGAGACTAGGGGTTGAGTGGGAGGGTGTGACTTCAGAGGAGGTAGCACAAGAGACATCTAAGAGCGTAACAGTGATGGGACTGCTCAGTATCCTAATTGTGGCAGTGGTTGCACAAATCTGCACATGTGCTTAGAACTTACAGAACTGTATACACCCCAGAATATAGCCAGTTTTACTGTGTAGTAATTTAAGGAATAAGATTTTAAGAATAATTAGGACTTCTAGTTAAACATTATGGAATAAACATGTCTGCTGCCTCCCAAAAATATCACTAGAATGACAGAAATGGAATAAAAATAGTAATACACACACCAAAAAATAAAAGCGCAATGAACAAGAGAAGAAATAGTTTTGGAAGACAGAAAGTAAGGAGGTAAATTGACGAGTGACTTAAAGCAGAGGAAAATTGAATTCTAAGCCTCCAGAGGGACAGGATTGTCAGGAGGCAACTTTTTTTTTTTTTTGAGACGGAGTCTCGCTCTGTCGCCCAGGCTGGAGTGCAGTGGCGCGATCTTGGCTCACTGCAACCTCCGCCTCCCAAGTTCAAGCGATTCTTCTGCCTCAGCCTCCCGAGTAGCTGGAACTACAGGCGTGCCACTATTCCCAGCTGATTTTTTTATTTTTTTTAGTAGAGATGGGGTTTCGCCATATTGGGCAGGCTGGTCTTGAACTCCTGACCTCATGATCCACCCTTGGCCTTCCAGAGTGCTGGGATTACAGGCGTGAGCCACCGCGCCTGGCCCAAGGCAACTCATTTTATATCCTAGAATCTGAAAGGCTCAAGAACTGGTATACCATGTTACCCTTAATGGCAGGGATGAAGGTTGGACTAAGGGCAACAGAATTACTTTAAAGCCATTTTAAAGAATAATTGGACCATTCATGTCGCCTCTCCTACCCAGCAAAAGACAGCTTGGGAGAGAGGCTTTACAATTTGGGAAACTAGGTAAAACTGAGGATGCCACGCAGCTGGTAGCCAGGTGTGAATCCTTCAGGCAGGAGATTGAAGGTTCTTGTGTGGTAGTAAATTGATCTACTCAAAAGAAGAAGCCTGTAGATACTAACTCTAAGGGGTCCCCCAGTGGAAATGGACTCCACCTCTAATCACCTTAAAATGACAATGATATAACAGCTTCTCATCACCCTTTAGATCCTACACAATTTTTCCCTCCTTGCCTCATCTCCTGTCATTGTTCCTCTCACTCTGCCTCAGCCTTATTAACCTCTGCTGAGCCTAGAACCCTCCAGGCACACTCCAGTCTTAGGGCGTTTCTGTTTCCTTTTCCACGTGCCTGGAATTCTCTTCCCCTGATAATCCCAAAAGATTCTTGCTCTCACTTCCTTTGTGTGTTTATACATTCTCAGAGACCTTCCCTGGATAACTGATCTAAAATTGCAAACCTCTCTCCTGCACACGTATCCTGTCTCCCCTCGCTGTTTTATTTTGCTTCTTTGGATTTGACATAATTTTACTTAGGTTGCTCCTTCCCCCCACCACAATGTAAGCACCATGAGGGCAGAAATTTTGCCTCTTTGTTCACTGCCGTATTCCCAGCACCTAGGAGAGCACTCAGTAAGTACTTGAAACCTTGCCTGAAGTGATAATTGATGTAAGTGTTCATTCAGTTAAAACAGGACATCTTAAAAAGTATATTGTAGCAGTCGGGCGCAGTGGCTCACGCCTGTAATCCCAGCACTTTGGGAGGCTGAGGCAGACGGATCATGAGGTCAGAAGATCAAGACCATCCTGGCCAACATAGTGAAACCCCCGTCTCTACTAAAAATACGAAAATTAGCTGGGTGTGGTGGTGCAGGCCTGTAATCCCAGCTACTCGGGAGGCTGAGGCAGGAGAATCGCTTGAACCTGGGAGGTGGAGGTTGCAGTGAGCCAAGATCACGCCACTGTATTCCAGCCTGGTGACAGAGCAAGACTCTATCTCAAAAAAAAAAAAAAAATATATATATATATATGTATATATAATGGTGTATTTATACTTAACACTTTGATTTCTTCTGTTGTATATCTGATTCATTACAATTTTAGTGATTATGATTTGGAGCTTTAAATGTTCTTTCTTAATCAGGACATGTGTGCACATTTTTACCAAACCATTTAGAGATTTAAAAGAAAAAAAACTTTAGCCATCCTCTTTTCATTCCCTACTAACATGCTCACAGACTTTAATTCAAACAGTTTAATAAATTCCGTGCTAGAATTCAAGCTGTTTTCTTCAAACTTGTGTGCAACTAAGCAAATATTTTGCATATTTGAATTATTGAGAGTTCAGTGATTAAGATAAATCATGGCTACAAATGAGAGTCCAAAATTCAAGAGGCCCATTAGCAAGTATTTATTGAGCCTCTACTGTGTGCCTGATAATATACAGCTGAAACTATGCAAGAGATTGAAGAGAGGGCAGGAAATAGGATAGAGACATGGTCTTTGCCCTAATAAGGGAGCCAGAAATTAAATGCTTAATACACAGTTTTGATTAATACAATGAAAAAGAGTTTAGTGAGTGGTACATAAGGAGGAACCTAATCTAGGCTAGATGAATCTGGGAACGCCTCTTACTAGATGGTAAGCTCCACAAGGTAAGTGAGGATTCTGTTCACTGAGGTTTTCCCAGGGCCCAAAACATTGACTAAAACTCATTATATATTTGCTGGATGAATCAATGAATGAATTAGATGGCATTTAATCTGAGCCCTAAAAGGGTAAAAATTAGCCTGATGACCAAAGAAAAAAGGATGTGTCTGAGTGGTGTAGGCTGAGGGAACAGTATGTCCAAAGGACCTGACGCATCTGAAGAACTGAAAGTTAAAGCCAACTGCGGCTGGATAAGAACAGTTCACAATATAAATTATTTCCTCTCTACTTCCTACCCGCTTCTCTTTTAGTACTAATTTTTTTTTTTTTTTTTGAGATGGAGTTTCGCTCGTTGACCAGGCTGGAGTGCAATGGCGCAGTCTCGGCTCACTACAACCTCCGCCTTCCGGGTTCAAGCGATTCTCCTGCCTTAGCCTCCCCCAAGTAGCCAGGATTACAGGCGCCTGCCACCATGCCCGGCTAATTTTTGTATTTTTAGTAGAGATGGGGTTTCGCCATGTTGGCCAGGCTGGTCTGGAACTCCTGACCTCAAGTGATCCGCCCGCCTTGGACACCCAAAGTGCTGGGATTACAGGCGTGAGCCACTGCGCCCGGCCAGTACTAATATTTTTGACAGGGGAGATATTTTAGTCCTATTGCTGCAAATTACGTCAAAACTTACTGGCTTCAAAATAACAATGAAACTTTGTTGTTTCATAGTTTCTGTGGGTCAGGAATTCAGGAGTGGCTTAGCTGAGTAGTTTGGCCTCAGCTAAGTTTGGCCCTCATGAAGTTGCAGTCGGAATATTGGCTGGTGCTGTAGTCATCTAAAAGCATGATTAAGGATAGAGATTCACTTCCAAGGTGGCTTACTCACATGACTGTTGGCAGGAGGCCTCAGTGTAGCACCATGAGTACTTCTCTCCATATAGGGATGTTTGAATATCCTCATGAAATGACAACTGGTTTCCCCCAGAGTGAGTGATCCAGAAGAAGGGCTGAAGCCATAGAGGTTTTTTTTTTTTTATGATTTAGTCTCAGAAGTCATACATTCCTCATATTCACAATATCCTTATACACACGGGCACGAATACCAGGAGGCAGTGCTCACTGGTGGCCATCTTAGAAACTACCTCAGAAAATTTTTAGTGTTGCTTAGTACCATATTTTTAAAAGGAGAGATAAATTGTAATGTTTGACTTCTGTTCATGAATACAGAGAAAGGGAATTTTCTGATTATCACAGATAATTCCATGTCAAACTTTTAATGGTCCTATAACATTATTTTAGTAATTCTAGTTTCTCTTTATTTACTTTTGAAGATGATAGTATGATCCTGTCATGTTCTTTGAAGTGCTGGGAAAGATTTCTGGTGATTCTTACATATTTCTTCTTTTTCTCCTGGAACTAATAGCTTCAAATTGTAAATGTCCAGACAGTGGGCAATCCATTGAATTGCACAAGTTTCAAACTACTGGACCATGTTAGCTTTATGTGCTAATATATTAGCCAGTGTGTCCCTTAATACTAATAAAAAATTATGTTGTTTTTAGAATACAGAATACAAAGGGGAATATTGGGCAGAACATCCTACGATAAAAATTTTTTGGGAAGTATTTCATGAATTACCATTGGAAAAGAAGAAACAGTTTCTGTGTAAGTATTTCGAACTAGTTGTATACTTTATGAGACTGGAATCTAATTATAGTATTATTCCAAAGTCCTGTTTTAATCTTCAAGTAATTTTTCTGAAAAAGAACTATCTGCACTCTTCAGTACATGTATTTTCTTATTTCAAAGGCTAAATTCAGTTTGCCTCCAAAATAGCATTGATTCATTCTGTGAAGTAAGATGGAAGCTAACTTGGAAATGAAAGCAAACTATAGCTATGTTATAGTTACAATAAACTGTGGTTACAATAAACTAGGATTGTAGAATTCCTTTTAGATTTCTAAAAAGATCTCTGGAGTATAGTCATCCTTCGGCATACATGGGGGATTGGTTCCAAGACCTCCCTGCGAAGGATACCCAAATCCAGTAGATGCTCAAGTTTCTTGTATAAATTGGCATAGTATTTGCATATAACCTACACACATCCTTATACTTTAAATCATCTCTAGATTACAGTCATGTGCCACATAATGACTTTTCAGTGAATGACAGACCATATATACGATAGTGATCCCATAAGATTATAATACACCTACTGTACCTTTTCTATGTTTAGATACACAAATACCTACTGTTATGTTACAGTTACCTACAGAATTCAGTACAGTAACATGCTGTACAGGTTTGTAGCCTAGGAGCAATAGGTCTATATCATGTAGCCTAGGTATGTAGCCTAGGTTGTGTAAATATATGATGTTTACAGAATGAAATCGCCTAATGATGCATTTCTCAGAACATATCCTCATTGTTAAGTGACACATGAATGTACTTGTTATTAATACCTCATACAATGTAAATGCTATGTAAATAGTTGTTATACTGTATTGTTGAGGGACCAATGTCAAGAAAAACAGTTGACATATTCAGTACAGTCACAAGCATCCATTTTTTGAAAATATTTTCGATTTGCAGTTGGTTGAATCCATGGATACAGAACTCACAGATACGGAGGGCCAACTGTATTGCTCTTTTCTCTGTTTGGTCTTCATTTTCTTTTTCTTTTTGCTTCAAGACTAAAACTTTGGCAATTTCTATATAAAATAAAGCTTTTTCAGGCCTTAGTTCCCTCATTTATAACTGATGCCTGTGTGTCTTTCTTCTGTTAAAGTCTGTATTCTAATTGAAATTTGACATATTTTTAAAGTTGTCAGAATTTATGTGTCCAAATCAGTGACATTTCCTTTGATACTCCTGCTGTTGCCAAGAATGATTTGGCAACCTCCGAGAATCTTGGTCAAATTCTTCTGTATGTCATAAGGATGAGAAATCATTACTCTTTAAGAGTGATTTGAGCCTGGGCAACATGGCAAAACCTCATCTCTACCAAAATTAGCCCTGGGCTTGGTGACTGTGCTCCCAGCTACTCCCGAAGCTGAGGCGAGAGGATTGCTCGAGCCCAGGAGGTTAAGGCTGCCGTGAGCTGTGACCATGCCACTGCACTCCAGCCTGGGCAACTGAGCAGGACTCGTCTCAAAAAAAAAAAAAAAAAAAAAAAAAAATGATTTGAATTTTGGCTGCCCATTATAAATTTCTGATTAAAAAAAAAAAAAAGAAACGCAAATAGAAAAAGAAATCATAATCAAAACTGCATTTTGCATTTGGTTTGTCAACTAGTTCTGAATGGCTTTTCCCAAAAAAGGGCTCTCAGAATGTTTTGGCAATGGCAAAATACTCACTTAGCAAACATTTATTAAGCACTTCCTTTGTGCCGGTATTAAGATTATACTTTTAAAGAAAAAATATTGTGTGGATGAGCAATTAGAATGTGTCTCAAAACTTGTCTTCCACAAATTAGGAAGTAAGTTAACATGTTAGAGCAGATGTTAATGTGAAGCCCTACTGTAGTGACTGTACAGAATATTACTTGCTACTTTGTTTTTGTTTTGAAGTGGTTGACTGAATGTTCTTTCTTGGCAGTATTTTTGACAGGTAGTGATCGCATTCCTATTCTTGGTATGAAGAGTCTGAAACTAGTCATCCAGTCCACAGGAGGTGGTGAGGAATATCTCCCAGTTTCCCATACTTGTTTTAATCTTCTGGATCTTCCAAAATATACAGAAAAAGAAACTCTACGCTCTAAACTGATCCAAGCTATTGATCACAATGAAGGCTTCAGTTTAATATAACTTTGGAGTTAAAACTATTCAGTTTAGTGCAAAAGCATTAAACTATTTGTGTTCTTCTTATGGTGATGAATTCAGCAAGGTGACAGAGGTACTGTTATAATTCTTACTTGCAGAATGTTCAATCTACGAGTGTTCATGGAAGCCAAAAAATATTAAAGGAAAATGAACAAACTGTTAATATTATTGTACAGAACCATGGATTTTTTTTGACCATCTTCCAATAAACATAGCAAGTATTGTGAATACATTAAAGTTTTACTAACATGAGTTTTAAGAGTTTGCATATTTCGGAAATGATCTGGTATGAGTGCATGGAAATATTGCTTAATTTTTCTTCAATCATTGAGTGAAAAACCTTTAACTTTGGCCTGCAATAGTCATTTGATTATTTTTTCATTTGTAAATAATGTTAAGTTTTGTAATAAAATAGTTATGTTCTGATACCAGTACAGTTTCTATGGTTGTAATTGAACTTGAACAGACTTTTAAAGGTTAAAAATTATGATTTAAATCTTACTCTGAGAATCTATAAAAAGAAAAAAAAGGTAGCATGGTGGAAACACGATGTTTTCTTTTTTGCTAGAATAAGTGTCTTTGTGCAAACCTAAATCACAAATAGGGAATATACTACATAACCTGCAGCTCTTTTCTCTTTTGTGAATCCTGACACGCTGATAGATGGGGGATTGTTGATCAGAGAACTTATTAATATTTATTACTGGAAGAACTCTGTCTCCACAGTTGCCAGTAATAGAAAGAAACATTGGCTACTATGAGCACCAATCACTGGGTTATAGCTTTCAAAATTATTGATGCTGCAGTGCTTTAGAGCTATTTCCTTGAATTTAAAAAACAAATCTTAACAGTTCTATGGTGCTGATGCTTAGTTATCTCATGCCATTAAATTGTAAAAGTGAGTTGATGCAATACATGTGACTTTCTGCTATAATGCAAATATTTATTTTTTAAATTTATTTTAAAATGCCGTGAAACTGTTTAATAAAGATTTATTGTTTTAATATTTAAACTTTCAGTGGTTCTCATATAAGAGTCAAAATTTTTCAAAAAGAGGGATGGTTCAGGGAAGGTCTCTTAAATTTCGGATGGCTTGTTTCTATTCCCATATGAATTTATAGAGGTCCACAGTCTCTTAACCTGCAATTCTAAAATAAAAAAAAACTGAAAAGAATATTGTCATCTCTCACTTTGCAGAAAAACCTGATCTGAATTGTTGAAGCTATTTATGGTATTCACTAAATAAGACTATGACCCCTATTGGGTGCTTTAAAAAATTCTTCAAAATTCATAATTCCAAAATGCAAATAAGCCCAAGGGGCTGGATAAGGGATTGTGGACTTGTACTTTTCAGTAGATTAACTTAAAAAACTATTGGCGAACTATACAACTCTTCTATAGCTAGAAGCACTAAAACAATATTCTCACCTAAGGTACTTTGCCTCAAAGTAGTAGCATTCTTCCCCATGAGAATGTTTCCATGTACCTGATATTATACCATTTTCCCTGTTCATCCACTTCTTGAGGTAGTAATTATTCAAATCAAAAACATGTCAGATGCTCTTTCTCAATAGTAGTAACCTTTGTATATTATGAAGCTGATCTGTGAAATAGTAGGCACTTTGTATTAATAGTTCCATGAACAAATATTTTAACAAGAGAATAGCATCTGGAAGCACACTGTATACAAAGCTTAATTTGGGGACTTTTCCTCCCTGTTACTCCAGACTGTGAGACAATGTATTAACAGCAAGGAGATTCATGGTACAAAGTTAAAATACCATTGAAGATTTCTGAAATTGCCATTTACTTTTAAAAAACACGAAGTCTCGAGCTTTGTAGATCAGAGCAGCAAGGCTGCAGATCATTTGCTAAATTGTAGGGACTATGTTTTTTTTTTTTTTTTTTTTGAGGAGGTTTCAGTGACGTTTAATGCAACGTGCATTAAAATATCCAAGCTGTTTTCAGAAACCTAAGAAGTCTGAAGTTGAGCTGTGGATTTCCTCTTGTCCATCCTGAGGCTTGGGCTGCTCCAGATGCAGCAGGCGCTGAGATGGGAGGAGCTGGCGCCACCAGGCACCAGAGGGGTCTGTGAAGGGTTTGTGAAATTAATTATCCTTCTTAAACTTGCCATTGATGTAAGGTACCCAGTCCAGGATCAGCCACCAATCGGTGGCCCACACCAGCCCCACGGCGCCCACAGCGCTCCATGTGTAGGCTGTCGGGATCCAGTTCTTGACCAGCTCCCAGTAGCGTGGGCCCAGGAACCGGGTCACCATCACGGCGGAGTCGCACCCTCAGGGTGACCCTCGGAACTATGATTATTGAGTTGGCTAAATACTGAAGTATTTGGCCTCCACACATCTATTTGTAAGGTACAAATATATAGTGTGTTTGTAGCTCTCATGTCTTAGTAGTCATTCAAGCTATTAGCCATTGTTCAGGATGATTAATAAGACAGCAGAACCAAGACACTCCTTTCAATTAAAAGGAAATAAAACCAGAATGCAGGCTGGGCGTGGTGGCTTACACCTATAATCCCAGCACTTGGAAGGCTGAGGTGGGCAGATGACTTGAGTCTAGGAGTTCGAGACCAGCCTGGCCAACATGGTGAAACCCTGTCTCTACTAAAAATACAAAAAATTAGCCGTGTGTGGTGGCAGATGCCTGTAATCCCAGCTGCTTGGGAGGCTGAGGCAGAATAGGCGGAGGTTGCGGTGAGCTCAGATGGCGCTACAGCACTCCGGCCTGGGTGACAGAGCAAGACTGTCTCAAAAAAATAAAAATAAAACAATAAAACCAGAATGTAGTTGTAAAAACAGAGACCTAAATTAGATTCCCATGGTTAGCCTTCTCATAGGATCTGTTCCTAAGGACCATTCATTGGGGTCAACTTTTACTATCAATCAGGTTGCTCTTCCTTACAGCTTTTAAAAGTTGTGAATCAAGGTGTAATATGGCATACAGCAGTCTTCCCCTGAAGAGTGCATGGTAAGCCTGCTAAAACAAAAGCAAAATATTCCTGTCATCAGTCTCTTCCTCCACTCCCCAACCTCTTTTGCACTTTGACCATCCAAAATGCCTTATGGTAGTTTTGTCCTCCTTTGTTGAAGAATTCACTCTATTTATTTTGATAGCTCCCTACTCTGCCGTGTTTGCTTATGAACCCCAGATTACCTAATTTATGAAGTATTTCTAGGTAAAATTTGGGAATTGAGGCTAATGTAAGTTAACCTCCTTTTTTAGGCCAGCCCTAAGAAGTGTTATGTTAAAAGTCAAAACGGAGCTCCTCAATTCTTTTCCAGCTAAGGGTGTTTCTCAAATCTGGCTATCCTTTTGAATCGCCTGGGGGTGTTTTTAATACTCTGCACAAACCCCACCTTACACCAATTAAATCTGTATTTCTAAGAGGTCTCAGGCTATTCTTGCGTTTTATAAGTTTTCAAGTGGTTTTTAATAGTTTCATTTGACAGTCACTTCAAAAGGTGGGGAGGTCATTAGACCATTTTTCTGTACTTTCTACTAGTATCCTAGTCTGAGCTGAAGGCCTAGAATGGCTTTAGATCTTTGTTCACTTCTTGGGGGAGAGGTTTCGGTGTACATACACATACATACTCCCTCCACCCCTTTCTAGATTACAGGTCAGAAGTTGTGTTTCAAATAAAGCTTAGTTGGGGGTTATGTAAAACACCATTGATTGAAGGTCCACCGTCATTTTATGTACCACTACAAAAAAATGCTAATTAAACCATGTGACATTAATTAGGGTATTACAAACAAACAGTGAAATACAGTACATGCTGCATTAGCCAATGGTTCAGCAGTAACATCATGCATAGGGCTTGAGTTAAATTAGGTTTTGCCAAATACCTTTTGACCACTTAAATTGACTGTGTACCTTTAAAAGTATCAACTACCTAACTTCCTTTCTTCAATTTGTGCATATATAGAATGTTCCTTAATTTTGTAATATTTTGAGGATATCATCATCTTACAGGTAATTTCTCTAGAAGAGTGCTAATATACAGGACAGGTCTACCTAGAAAGTTTGCTGGGGAGGGAGGCAGAACTGGGAACAGGAAATTGCTAAAGCCTTATTCATTACATATACTTTTTTTTTTTTCTTTGAGAAGGAGTCTTGCTGTCACCAAGCTGGAGTGCAGTGGCGTGATCTTGGCTCACTGCAGCCTCCACCTCCTGGGTTGAAGCAATTCTCCAGCCTCAGCCTCCCAAGTAGCTGGGAATACAGACGCTGCCACCACACCCGACTAATTTTTGTATTTTTAGTAGAGACGGGGTTTCACCATGTTGGCCAGGCTGGTCTTGAACTCCTGACTTCAGGTGGTCCGCCCACGTAGGCCTCCCAGAGTGCTGGGATTACATGCGTGAGCCACCACACCCGACCAAGTTACATACATTTTGAGGGGTACACTGCTGGCCTCTTCAGTAGTACTTTCTCCCTCAAAACCTTTAATGGCTTAAGTAGGTTCTCAGGTCAGCCTCAGAAAGTTGATACCAAATGTGGTCTGCAGTCTTCAGACTTGAAAGACCTAGCATCCAAGAACGGATTTTCAGTTAACCCAGCCTTTGCATCACATGGATTTTCACTATCCACCATTTCCTGTTCTCTCTCAAATCCCAAACTCCTGGTCCTTTGTCACAGGACATGTCACATCCTTCTTAGGCCCTGCCCTGCCTTTTCTCCATGTTTTACTTGCTCAGGCCTCTAGCCTAGAATGGCTGAAATAGTTTTTGAAATGCTTGGTGGTGATGTATCACCTGCTACGATCAGCACCATCAGTGTTTGCAAGTACTGGTCTGGTGAGACTAATGTAATAAACCAAATGAAGAAATGTAATATGAGAAAGAAAGCATCTAATACTATAACATTCGAAGCTGTACAAATTCTGCAAGATTTAAAAATTATATACCTTAAACAATGTAAGTTAACAGAAAAAAGTCAAATGACAATTTTAATAGACTTTAAAACAGTGTACAAGTAAAAAACACTGGTTTTGTATTTCAAAAGTTGAAGGAAGATATCCAGTCATTAAACAGTCTACAAAACATATGCCAGTAGATTACATAAAAGACTATGTACAATATAAAAAGAGCTGAAAACAGTCTTCACTGTAAAAATAATTTAAAACAAACTTTTCAATTTAAAATATCTATAGCACAAACACATCATGCAAATGGAAAACTAAATATACTGCATTCTTTAGTGTAGCCAAATAAATTCAGATTGAGACATCTTTTAAGTAGGGAAATGGCCATTCAATATGATTTTTTTCTCTGGCAGTAATGGTCCTAGCTGGGTATTTTATGCATAAAGAACAGCTATATTTCAAACCCTTTTTATTGTAATAAATACTAAAGCAACAGAGGAATACTTTATTAATTTAGGAATAATGTTCAAAAATGGTCTGAAAAATAAATGCTTACTGTGCAATTTCATAAAGATGAACTTCTTGAAAGACTAGAAGCTTTTGCAGCTGAGAAAGTCGATCTCTAGTTTTAAGGCAGGCTAAGCTTTTAAATAAAGATAAATTATAAGAACTAGTTTCATTCATTAACTATTCTGCTATTACAAGTTACATCATGTTCATCTCCATAATACTAGGCTAGCAGTTTGGTATTTAACACCAAATCCTCCCAGTGGGAGACATGTACTTTCTGGCTGAATTACAATTAACATCTTATTACTTTGGAACTGTAATCGGGCCTGTTGCTCTCCTCATTAATGGAAAACAGCAGTCCAAAATATTACACTCTCCCCAGTAGAAGTACCATTATTATAGATTCAGAAAGGCTTTGCATATTCACATTTTGGCAGTTTAATACTTGTGGAAAAGATAAATGCAAGCTCTACCACAGTGATAGGTATTTAAACAACAATGGCAAATATTTCAAAACTAAGGGGATCCAGGCAGGCACTAATGTTTCTAAAGCAACTGAAACATTTCCAAAGCATTTATTTGTTTTTCAGGTTAGTTTTATGAGCCAATATAGACATTATTACATGTCCACAGGAAGTACAAAAGCCATCTTCATTTGAACATAAATACAATAATCCTGAAATTCTTAGCACCAAGTATTACTTTTAAAAGTAAAGACAACCGAGTGCTCTCCCCACATATTGCTGACTTCCTTCTACTCACATTGCATGTCATTTGAGATTTTAAAAAGTTAGCTGCCACAGTTTTGGAAAATGCCAGTGTTTAAAAATAATTGTGTTAAAGAATCAAAAGTTTAGCGTAACAGATTTTGAGTACTTCAAACCATTCAATGTTACAAAGAAAAGTGAAAATACCATTCTTTGGTCTAGATAAGCTGTTCCCTTTACATTAATTTAACATTCTGATGGCTTTTTGAAAACTTTAAAAATGTTGAAACTCACTAGACAAAAACAAAAAAATTATATATACACGTATGAATTTATCATACAAATGAACCTTTAAAAGAAAGTCTTGACCAACAGCTGATTAAAGATACTTAGTACCTTTCTTTTTTTAAAAAAAAGTTAGTGTTGAGTTTGTACAAGTACAGAAATAATGAAGTTAAAAATTATCCATGAAAAAACAATCTATTTTACCAACCTATAAATATTACACCTTTCTGGTTTCCTTGCTCTATCGAGTTCACAAGTAAACATTCATTTTGACATGCTAAAGTTCCTAATGCTGGTGGAACAATTCCTGTACCTGCACAATTATTACACTATGATTTGTTTGATGGACAGTTCATGTCTGTTACTTCCTGTTTTATAGATATAGCTTCATTAATTGCCTCTTGATCATCTCCATCAGTCCCAAATCCAGCTCCTCCAGCTCTCTCTGGAATATCAGGCTCATCTTCTAAGCCATTGTAGAATTCTTCAATTTCACTTTCATCCTCCATGGGTTCTTCTAAACTTGGACTCTGGCATGTCCCACTATCACTGTTACTGCCACAAGAACTAGAGGATAAGACGTCGTCTTCAGAGTCTGAATATACCTCAGCGCCATGGAAAATGTAACGATTTGGTGGCAAAAACAGATACTGATTACCTGAAATACAATAATAAAAATGTTACTTTCAGTTTTCTAAGACTAAGTCTGAGCAGTGTGGAATGAAGTGTGGGTTCCAGCTCTGCCTTTGTAAGTGTCCTTATGAAAAACTACTATTAGTGTTTAAAAACAACTGGGAGGCATGGTATGCCTGCAGTCCCAGCTACTCAGGAGGCTGAGGCGGGTGGACTGCTTGAGCCCAGGAGTTCAAGGGCCAGCCTAGGCAACAGAGTGATGCTGTCTCTTAAAAATTAATAAATTAATTAAATAAATACAAGCAATACACTTAGCCCTGGGTTCAAATCTTAGTTCTGCCATTTATTATATCTTTGTAAGTGTACCTCTGTGCCTCAATTTCCTCATCTAGAATATGAAATAAATTTTTACAACCCTGTGAAGGAGGGAGGTGTGAAAAATGTAGAAAACCATATCCAATAAAGGCTATTTCACCAATTCTTTTAAAAAGATTTGATGAAAATGAAGTATCCAGCCCAGCCTACATTAGATACCCAATTTGTGTTAAGTAGCTTCTCTAAAGTACACAGGCTTTTAAAGCATCTTAACTATTTTCATTTAACTTTTTTCTGATTATAAACCTAACATATTTTGTCAATAATGTAATCACCACAAATTCATAGTGTACTCTGTAGACACTGTGAATCTACAGTATCACCTGTGAACCTAAATTTAGATTCACCTGAGATCTCAGGCCCCACGACCCACCTACTGCTTCAGAATGTGCGTGTATATACACATACAGTCTAAGACGCTTTTGAAGACTCCTCTAAGATGTAATTTGAATCCATGAATACCATGAAGTTCTTTCTACAGCACACCAAATCAATCCTAGCTTGGCCATTTGGGGTTTAAGTGAAAGAGTAGGATCCCTAAAAACTGATGGAAAAGTTTTCTACCCTATTCATAGTATGTCCCTAACTTAACATCTCTTTTCACACATAATAAATGTAGTATTTATTATACCGTATCCCAGACTAATTCTCAAAAGCCTGGTTATCCACACTGGTAGGTGGCATACCTCAAGTTCTCTCCAAAGTGGCTCTCAAACTTTTTTTTTTTTTGAGACGGAGTCTCGCTCTTTCACCCAGGCTGGAGTGCAGTGGCGCCATCTCTGCTCACTGCAGGCTCCGCCCCCCGGGGTTCACGCCATTCTCCTGCCTCAGCCTCCCGCGTAGCTGGGACTACAGGCGCCTGCCACCTCGCCCAGCTAATTTTTTGTATTTTTAGTAGAGATGGGGTTTCACCGTGTTAGCCAGGATGGTCTCGATCTCCTGACCTCGTGATCCGCCCGCCTCGGCCTCCCAAAGTGCTGGGATTACAGGCGTGAGCCACCGCGCCCGGCCTCAAACTTTTTTATACTGCATCATGACCCAGTTCTCACCCTGACTACAACCTGTGTGACAATTCTGACCTGAATCCCTAAAATTTATTTCACAGTCCACTACAAATCACTGTGAAAACCACTTATTTCCCTCTGTTAAAACAGACACATAGTACTCATCAGTTTCCTAAGACACCACAGGCAGGGCACAGTGGCTCACACCTGTAATCCCAGCACTTCGGGAGGCCAACGCAGGCAGACTGCTTGAGCCCAGGAGTTTGATATCAGCCTAGGCAATGTGGCAAGACCTTGTCTCTACAAAAACTAAAAAAAAAAAAAAAAAGAAAAAAAAAAAATAGCTGAGCATGAGGGCATGCGCCTGTGGTCTCAGCTACAGCTACTCTGGAGGCTGAGGCAGGAGAATCGCTTGAACCCGGGAGGCGGAGGTTGCCCTGAGCCGAGATCACACCATTGTACTTCAGCCTGGACAACAACAGTAAAACTCCGTCTCAAAAAATAAATAAAAATAAAAAAAATAAAAATGACTGTTCCAGGTTATCTCTGTTTCCTGGGCAAAGAGATTTGTCCGTTTGACACATCTGTCAAAATGACATTCAAGAAATGTGGGTGCAAGTCTTAGTGCATAGGCAGACTTTGTATATGCTAGAGACAACTGTATATTATCTAAGTCAGTAGCAATTTTTCTACTTTCTGACTTCTGCCATGATTTGCAAACATAAGCATCCTTCTATGTTTTTTCTAGTTTCCCCTGGAAACACATCTGCTCTTTTTAAATCCCTACTTATTGTTAAATATTTTGCTCCTTAGAAAGCCTTCTGTAATCTAATCTCCAAGTAGAATCTACCTTTTGGGGCTGGGCGCGGTGGCTCATGCCTGTAATTCCAGCACTTTGGGAGCCCGAGGTGGGTGGATCACGGGGTCAGGAGTTTGAGACCAGCCTGACCAACATGGCGAAACCCCGTCTCTACTAAAAATACAAAAATCAGCCGGGCGAGGTGGCACACGCCTGTAATCTCAGCTACTCAGGAGGCTGAGGCAGGAGAATCTCTTGAACCCGGGAGGCGGAGGTTGCAGTGAGCTGAGATCGTGCCACTGCACTCCAGCCCGGGCGACAGAGTGAGACTCCGTCACACACACACAAACACACAAAAAAAAAAAAAAAATCTACCTTTTGGGGTGATGTTTTGTTCAAAACAAAGTACTTTGTTCTTCAGTAGCACCTATACCAAAGTATTAATGAGTATTTATCACCCACATTTATAATTATACACAACATTAATCACTGTGTCTCCAGAACTTACCACAGTACCTAATATGAAAAAGGCCAAAGGTTTATTCAACTGAACTAAAATGTATTTACAGCAAATGACTGGAATACTCAAATACAGTTGTCTAAAATTTGTCAGTTTTCACCAAGTATGGTAAATGGAATGAGACTTAAAGTTCTAAGTTATATAAGACTGTTATAGCTAAGTTACAGTGGTTTTCTTTTTTTTAACATTAAGTTAGGAATTTCCACCATACAGACTACTTGGACTTAAAACATCGGCTTCCAAAGAGTAGAAAGTGATTTCACATGTCAATTAACACTGACTGATACAGACTATGCATGTTCTAAACAGGGTAGAAACTATTCGTATATTCAGTGGAGAAGAATCACGGGTGTTTTTTCTAAGTCCTCAGAGAAAACAAAGATGTGTTCTAGATCTGAGACAACACTGCATAGTAGTTAAGGGGGCAGGCTCTAAGTATAAATAGACTGGATTTTAATCTGGTTCTTCCACTTCTTAGTAGTTACTGTGCATGAGGTATTCAACCTCTATGGTCCTGAGTTTTCCCACCTGCAGAAGAGTAATAGTTCCTACCTCAGATTAAAATCAGATAACATATGTAAAGCAGCTGACCCACAGTAAGCACTCAAATCTGTCATCATTTCTGCCAGCTGATAACCCGTTCTTATTTTTCCATCCCCTAGAGAAACACAACATACAGAGCACTATTAAACACTTCCTTCTCCATAATATGTTAAGATACCAGAAGATTTACCTTTCTGATTACGAACTGTACAGTTTCTCTAAACTGAATCAACTACATAAAGCTACCCTATCGATTAACCTGCCGAAATAGCTAAATTTTTGGAAATATTGTTACGACATTTATACTTTCAAAATGGTTCGATTGCCTTTCTTACCATCAAGCCGCTTACTAATCTGCTCCTTTGCCACTCTATTAGGCCAGCATTTTCTCACTGTTCCAGCCACTGAAGTTCTTTCATTTTTCTCCCCAGTACTGGAACCAACATTCTTCAAATCCGGATTTTCCATCTGTTCAGCAATACTTTCAACATTCCTAGAAGTTTGTACTTCCTGTGGTTTTTCTTCCATACAACCTTTTGATTCAGACACATCTAAATCATCATTACTCTTAGCTGCTTGGTCTAAAAGTGTGACAATCACTGAAGAATCTGGTGGTGAAGTTCTTTCTGGTGAACTTGAGTCTTCTGAAATATGAAGAGGTGTGGGTGGCAACTCTGACAAATAAGCCAATTCTTTTTGTGTTCGTGGAGGTTTTTCAGTAATTTCTGAGAGCTTTATAGGGTTACAGCAAAGTTTGGCATATTCACCACCTAACCTATGACACAATTCATTAATTATGACATCACAGTCTCCAAGAAGCTCTACATCAAAATGCAGATGAGGCAAAGGTTCTCTATTAATTAATATCTGAGGCACTTCATGGGGTATGGAACCTTAAAATAGGGTGAAAAATAAGAGTTAGAAAAAGGGAGGAGGAAGTAAGCTAATAAAACCACAACAGATACATTACGCAAAAATCCAACAAGGGCTTGAGCTCCAAATTCCCAAAAAAGACCCATGCATTAAATACTTAACCAAGCCATTACATTTCATCAAGCAAGCAGATGGGCACTTAGGTGTCTTTTATAAAATGCTCAGGCTCTGCTCCTATCACCTGGCTACCCCTGAGCAATCTTCCCAGACTTTCCCACTCTGAACCTCAAATTTCCTTGTCTGCAGAATGGGGATAATAACAGTACTTTTCCACAAGACTGTGGTGAGGATTAAATAAGTCAAGTGCATAGAAGAGTTCTTGGCACATAAATGTTCTACTTAAGTAGCTCCTGATATAAAGAAGGTGAGCCGGGTGCGGTGGCTCACGCCTGTAATCCCAGCACTTTGGGAGGCCGAGGCAGGCGGATCACCTGAGGTCAGGAGTTCAAGACCAACCTGACCAACATGGTGAAACCCCATCTCTACTAAAAATACAAAATTAGCTGGGTGTATGGTAGCGCATGCCTCTAATCCCAACTACTTGGGAGAAGAACTGCTTGAACACGGGAGGCAGAGACTGCAGTGAGCCGAGATCATGCCACTGCACTCCAGCCTGGGCACTACAATCCACCCTGGGAGGGAGGATAGGAGGGAGGGAGGGTGGGAGGAAGGAAGGACGGACAGACGAACGGAAGGAAGGACAGATAGAAGGATGGACGAAGGAAGGAAGGAAGGACGGATGGGAAGGACGGACAGAAGGAAGGACTAACGGAAGGAAGGATGAATGGAGGAAAGGAAGGACAAACGGAAGGAAGGGAGGGAGGGAGGGGAGGAAAAAAGTCATATATTCTACACTATTATAAACCTGTTTCTTTAATTATCTTTGCAACACAACATACTATCCCACAGAAAGCTTTTGAAAGAAAAGTTTTTAAGGACCGGGCGTGATAGCTCATGCCTGTAATCCTAATGCTTTGAGAGGCAGAGGAGGAAGGATCACTTGAGGCCAGCCAGGAGTTTGTGACCAGCCTGGGCAACAAAGTGAATCTTGTTTCTACAAAAAAAAATTAAAAATTAGCCAAGCATGGTGTGCACCTGTGGTCCTAACTACTCAGGAAGCTGAAGTGGAAGGACTGCTTGTCCCCAGGAGTTGAAGGCTGCAGTGAGCTGAAACTGCACCACTGCACTCTAGCCTGAGCTACAGCAAGACACCCGCCTCTAAAAAATAAATTTAAGCAGAGTGCCTTTGATTTTGCTTTAAGAAGAGCAACTCAAGAACAAAGGGGCTTGTATATTAAATTTTCATGTTTCATTTAATTGCAAATTGTCTTGTATTCTACTTTAACAGAATTTCATATCTAATTAGGTAAGACTGAGTTAACTGCTAAAGCCACGAGATATGGGATAGACACAAAATTGAAGAGCTTGACTCCATGTTTCTTCCAACTGTTTAGCTGCCTTGACTGCTGATGTGGGGTCTAATTCAATTCTCTGGCTAGGGATTTAATATTGTTTCCTCTCCTCTTTCCCTCACTTATGAAAGGACACATCTGATGCAACTGAAATCTCTCTCTCTCCTCCTCTGATTCCAAACTAGAGGAGGAAACAGACAGTATGAGAATATATATGACAAAGAAATTTTTCTGACAGTAATAGAGATTTAAATTTTATGTGAACACTTTTATATACACACCCTTTTGGGTAAACTATATCAACATATCACCGTTATGGCATGGCTGTTATTACGACAAGAATGAACCAATCATTTTGAGCCTCCAAATTCCATCTTACATGGTATGTTACACTTCTACCTTCTACCAAACTATACATTTAAATTTATTAAATGTGAAATTAAATTTGAAAGATCAACAACTGTAATCAAAAAATATAAGGATAAAGGACCATTTCACAAATTAATTGATGCTAACCCTTGCAACATAAAAACACATTCCACCAAAAAGTCTAAGTTGAACTCTTTACCTTTGTCTTAATTTTTCACATAAATTAGAAGTAGAGTTTAGCATTACTTCTGGGTTTTCTTGTTTCTGATTTTTTGAGACAGAGTCCCACTCTGTCACCCAGGCTGGAGTGCAGTGGCACAATCTTGGCTCATTGCAACCTCTGCCTCCTGAGTTCAAGCGATTCTCATGCCCCAACCTCCCAAGTGGCTGGGACTACACGCGCACACCACCACGCCCAGCTAATTTTTGTATTTTTAGTAGAGACAGGGTTTCACCATGTTGGCCAGGCTGGTCTCAAACTGCTGCCCTCAAGCGATCCACCCACCTCGGCCTCCCAAAGTGCTGAGATTACAGGCATGAGCCACCAACATTACTTGTGTTTTGACAACCCTCCGCCCCCCCATCAAAATGTCAGATTCACCAGTCTCAATGAACAACAATGCCATCTAAAGAACAGTTTAGCCAGATGTGGAGGCTCATGCCTGTAATCCTAGCTACTCAGAGGGCTAAGGCAGGAAGATCACTTGAGCCCAGGAGTTCGAATCCAACCTGGGCAACACAACAAGCCCTCATCTCTACTAAAAATAAACAATTTCTGACCAGGCACAGGGGCTCACGCCTGTAATCCCAGCACTTTAGGAGGCAGAGACAGGCAGATCACCTGAGCTGAGGAGTTCGAGACCAGCCTGGCCAACATGGTGAAACTCGGTCTATACTAAAAATACAAAAACTAGCCAGGCATGTTGGTGGACGCCTGTAATCCCAGCTACTCAGAAGGCTGAGGCGGAAGAATCGCTTGAACCCGGGAGGCGGAGGTTGCAGTGAGCTGAGATACGCCACTGCACTCCAGCCTAGGCAACGAGAGGGAAACTCCATCTCAATAAATAAACAAACAATTTCTAAAATTAGCTCTTCACCACTCTTTCAAACAGAAGCAGAGTTAAGATTACTAGGGTCTATTATACAGACCCACAACCCATGACATTATATATAGAAAGGTTCTCCAAAAACCATCACCAACTTACTTGGAATTAGAGCTACTGGTCTTACTTTGAGGGAAGACCCAATAACAATGAGAAGGTCAACTTCATCTTTGTCATACTTCATGGCTCTATGAAACTGTTCTGGTAAATTTTCACCAAAAAACACAATCTCTGGTTTCATGATAGCAAGCGGTTCATCAGCTGGGCACCTAGGACATCGAGGAACTACCTACATATTTTCAGATTGTGGTTGAGGTAGAGAAGCAAAGAGTAAGCCCAACTTAGAAATAGTCAACATTTCCACACCTCTAAGAATACATTTCAGAATTATTAAAAAAAAAAATAACAAAACAGAAAAGCTATGGATAAACAGCAACTGGATAACAATCTAAACATCAACTGTCAATGATGGGTAGTTTATTAACATACTACGAAACAGTGAAATACTGTGCTCTTGTTATAATATCTATGCAGAAAAACACTTGACATTGAAGAGTCCATCATGTATTAAGAGGAAAAACACAATGTGTATATATACACTAAATGGGAATTGATCCTTTAAAAAAAAACAGACATTTGTCAAATAAAATGATTCCATTTTATTTGAGATGAAGTCTTGTTCTGTTGCCCAGCCTGGAGTACAGTGGCATGATCTCAGCTCACTACAACCTCCACCTCCCGAGTTCAAATGATTCTCCTGCCTCAGCCTCCCAAGCAGCTGAGATTAAAGGCATATGCCACCATGCCAGGCTAATTTTTGTATTTTTAGGAGAGACGGGGTTTTGCCATGTTGGCCAGGCTGGTCTCGAACTTCTGACCTCAAATGATCGACCCACCTCAGCCTCCCAAAGTGCTGGGATTACAAGCATGAGCCACTGCACCCAACCAATGATTCGATTTTAATATACTATTCTTCCTCTTTCATAATGACATGATTAACTCTATATACTGCTAAGCACATAGGACATATTTCTGGATAATTTTTATTTTCTGCCACATTTTCCTATATTTTTTGGCAATGAACATGTATGAAATAATTTTAAAAGATTGCCACAACTAATTTAAGGTCCAAATCTGACAGGCACAAAAAGGGAGAGGAAGGAGAAAAACTACTACAACAACTTGCTTATGATCTGACATTTTATGTTCGGCTTAGATACTAAGAAGCCAATTTCAGAATTTTAAGAGACTTTATAGGGCTGTTTTCTATATAAGGTATTGAAAGGTTCTTGTGTATTTTACCAAAATCCCCAATTGCTAACTATTTTCTTCCTGAATCTTTCTGTACCATATATACTTTTAAGGGGTAAAAAAGGATTTTGAGGCAAAACAAGAAATACTTCAGAGACATGAACAATTCCTAAAATATGGGCAACAAATTACCTGATTAAAAATATCTCCTCGTACAGCTTCACAGTCAACTTTGTATTTACAAATCAGGCAAGATGCTGTTGCAAAGGAACCTAAAAACAACCAACATATATATGCTTTATTAAAGAAGTCTTTCTGTTTCTTGAACACACCACAAACGTTATAAAGTTTGACATCACAAATGTTAAGAGGGTTTAAGGATTTTTGCTTTTGTTTTTAACTTTGATTTTAAACCTCAGAACACACTGCAGATTTTGTGATACACCACAGGAGAATCTAGGGGATGACGAATTTATGTATTTATGTATACACAGAATGAATATAATTCTCAATCTCTGAAACACTAATATAATGATGCCTTCTAAAGTTACTCTTTTCAACAAAACTGTAACAGCTCACTCCTCCAGGGCTAAAATCCTGCAGAGTTGGACAGTTCCAATTCTATTACCTTAGCTCAGCAGTTCTTAGAAACACTTTAGATACTAATGGCCTGTTGATACTTGTTTTACATTAAACATTTCTGAATCTCTGAATCCTGTACATCTCAACTATCCAGTTCTTTTAGTTTCATAAACTAAAGATGTCACATTTCTTCATTAACAGCTAATACTACTCTTGTATTCAGAATTTTGTTGTTTTTTTTTTTGAGAGTCTCACTCTGTCTCCCAGGCTGGAGTGTAATGGTGCAATCTTGGCTCGCTGCAACCTCCAACTCCCAGGTTCAAGTGATTCTCGTGCCTCAGCCTACTGAGTAGCAGGGATTACAGGCGCACCACCATGCCCGGCTAATTTTTGTATTTTTAGTAGAGCCGGGGTTTCACCATGTTGGCCAGGCTGGTCTCAAAACTCCTGGCCTCATGGGATCTGCCCGCCTCGGCTTCCCAAAGTGCTAGGATTACAGGCATGAGCCACTGCACTCAGCCAGAAAAGATTATTTAAAATAACTGAATGCATGCAACTGCAGCATCTTTTGAAATCAAAAGCAAATTAATATCTGAGGTTTTATGTAATTGTCAAGGCCAATACTTCTGTCTTTATTATTTTTGTTTTCTACTTTTCTGAGGTTATCTATAATTAATGAGATAACATGATTAAATAATGCTTTATCTCTTCTTGATGGCAGTCGACTTTATAGGAAAAATCTTCCTATAAAACTAAAATAAATTACAGAAAACCACTCTGAAGTTTACTAACCATGACACTGAATTATCCTTTGGATTCCCGCAACCTGTTCCAGCGTGTCTATGTTCTGGGTATAGTTGCGAAGTAGTTTTCCTTCCTTATCTGACAAAGCTATGAATTTGTGACAGAGAGATGGTTGGAATTGTCCAGGATATATTTCCTGTATCAAGCAAAAGGTAGAAAAAATTTACATTAGTGAAATAAACTACAGATGTCATATGTTTAACAAAAAACTACCGATAATCCCCCACATAAAATTTTAAAAATGAAATAGATGAGCATTTTAAAGTATCTAGATGGATGCAACACACACCTACAAAAGGACTGTTGCTGTCATATGTATAAAACTCAGCAATTAGTGAACTTGGCCCCTTGAAGAAAAAGACAAAGTTGGCCCATAAACATCTCTAAGAAATGTTGATATTTTAATAAAAGTCAGAAGTAATACAACCTTAGGGTATCTAATTTTTGTTGGCTGCAAATTCAGATTTTTTTCTTTAAAGAAAAATGGGAAAGTTTAAACTAAAATTACAGATATCAAGGTAGGGTGATTAAAAAAAAAAAGTACTGCCAATACAAGAATATTTAAAAATTTTTTTGATTTATCGTTCATTAGAATATCAACCTGCTGGAAGTTTAAAGCTAAAGTTTTAATCCTTACCAAAATTGTTTTCCTTCCACTGCACAGGCACATACTGGTATAGTATAGAGTTGCTCATGAATGCTGAGTTGCTGGATTTTGTGTGTGTGTTTTTCCCCCCAAATAATGCTTCAATGCTGTTTCTTCTTTAAAAACAAAGAATTCAGATATACACATGGCAAAAAGATCAGAGAAAAAGTATCAATTTTGGTCCTCCCAACTTTTGACAGTGTTTTTATTAAATTTCATTTAGTAAGTGACTATGGCAAAGGAAGTTTATTCTCTACTTTTTCCTTTAAAGTAGTAGTGCTATCATCTACTTACTTCCTTACCATTCATTACAGGCTCTAATCTATCATGATGCTAGCAAAAAACTAGCCACAACCGTATGTCCATCAATAGGGAACCGGCTGTATAAATATGGTACATCCATAATAGTGGAATATGTAGCCATTAAAAATAATGAGGGAGATCTAGATGAACTGCCCTGGAAAATGGTTCATGAAATACGTGAAAAAAGCACCAGTATGTATAACTTTTGTTTTTGTTACTAAGCAAAAATTGAAAGTATATGCACATGTATATAGAGATGTCCATTTCATCAATCAAGTTAGGAAGGATACAAACAGGCTGTAAGCAGATGTGGGGAACTCTCACTTCTGACATTATACAAAAAAGTTTAATAGAGATTAAAGATGACTTTTTACCTATTTAATCTTTCAAATTAAAAAAAAATTCCCACTGAAACTTCTTGGTTCTACTACCCAGGCTTCTAAGTAAAACTTAAGTGAATTCTGTAACAGCTATCACATACATGTCCACATGCTGCTAAAAATCTAGTATAAAGAATCCAAAAACGTCACCTTACATTCAAATATTTATCACAAATTTTATGAATAACTCTTTGCAATTTAAGAAATAGTGCATATAGTAGCAAGGGAAAAGCTTAATAAAGTCAATGTTTACAGAAAATCAAAAGCCACTGTTTTGGAAAAGCGAGTTGTGTTAAATCAACCACTGTTTTCTTCCCCAGAATGCTTTGTTCTAGTACATTTACATTTGAGAGATTAAGCATTGTATGTCTCATTAAAGATCCTTCTGGAAATAGCTTTTAGAGTATTTTAGGCACTATGAGAATATGCTAGGCAACAGATAAAATAGGACCTATAGTAGTAAGCAAGTGATAATAGCATGCTAAACGCAGAATTTAAAAAATAAAATAACTCCAAAGCATGGTCAGGGAAAAAGAGCAAGTACCAAGACTCCACCATCCCTAAATTAACTGTGTGTGCCTTATCCATGTCCACCCCCACCCTTCCAAAGGGTAGAGTAAGAAACACAAAGATGTATGGGACACTAGATTTAGCTCTTACACTTGTTTCCCTCCATGTCCTACTTACAACAGTTCAAAGTTAGCCCTTAAAATTAATTTAACTACCTTTAAGACAAATCATAAAGGACATTTTTGTTTTATTTTATAAGCCTGCTTTTTTTTTTTTTTTGAGACAGAGTTTCGCTCTTTTTGCCCAGGCTGGAGTGCAATGGCGCAATCTCAGCTCACCGCAACCTCCGCCTCCTGGGTTCAAGTGATTCTCCTGCCTCAGCCTCCTGAATAGCTGGGATTACAGGCATGCGCCACCACCCCAGCTAATTTTTTTTTTTTTTGAGACGGAGTCTCGCTCTGTCGCCCAGGCTGGAGTGCAGTGGCGCGATCTCGGCTCACTGTAAGCTCCGCCTCCTGGGTTCACGCCATTCTCCTGCCTCAGCCTCTCCGAGTAGCTGGGACTACAGGTGCCTGCCACCACGCCCGGCTAATTTTTTTTTTTTTTTGTATATTTAGTAGAGATGGGGTTTCACCATAGTCTCGATCTCCTGACCTTGTGATCCGCCTGCCTCGGCCTCCCAAAGTGCTGGGATCACAAGCGTGAGCCACCGCTCCCGGCCCACCCCAGCTAATTTTGTATTTTTAGTAGAGACAGGGTTTCTCCATGTTGGTCAGGCTGGTCTTGAACTCCTGACCTCAAGTGATCCGCCCGCTTTGGCCTCCCAAAGTGCTAGGATTACAGGTGTGAGCCACTGCACCTGGCCAAGCATACGTTTTACATACGTGAGAATCTGAATGATTTGAGTGTTTGACTCATACTTTCTGTCAAGTATGAAATGGACCATGTCTGAATTATTAGATTTAAATATAGTGTTCAAACTAATAGTAGTAGTGCAGGTGTGGTGGCTCACACCTCTAATCCCAGCACTTCGGAAGGCCGAGGCGGGCAGGTTACTTGAGACCAGGAGTTCAAGACCAGCCTGGGCAACATGGAGAAACCCTGACTCTACAAAAAACACAAAAATCACAAAAATTAGCTGGGCCTCATGGTTCATGCCTGTAGTCCCAGAAACTCAGAAGGCTGAGGATCACTCCTCAGAAGGGAGGATCACCTGAGCCCAGGGAGGTAGAGGTTCCAGTGAGCTATGACCGTATCACTGCTCTCCAGCCTGGGTGACAGAGTGAGAGCCTTTTAAAAAAACAAAACAAAAAAAACAAAAAAAAAACTAAAAGGAATCTGAAATAATGAAAAAGATTACTCTGGAAGGACTGTTCTAATATACCACTCCTCCTAAGATAGGACCACTTGTTGAAAACCGAATGACTGGAGATACAACTTACAGATAGAATATGGATTAACTCTTCCACCGTGGAAGTGTGACATGCTTAGTCCTATTCCAAGCAAGACAGGCCACCCAGTTTGAATATCCTAAAGCCTTTTTAAGGAACCAATCATGAGGGCTGGGCCATTCTGTTGCTGCCATAGGGATCCTTATAGACCAAGAGTGGAAGCAGAACTGGAATCAAAGGCTCAAAACACTATTAAAACAAACCCTGCTTTCACATAGCTGTGTCTGGAAACATGCAAATAATCCAGGAATTGGCCATAGGCAACCAACATGGTCAAAACTAAAGCTTAGAACTATCCGCAGAAAGTGGCCGGGTGCGGTGGCTCACGCCTGTAATCCCAGCACTTTGGGAGGCCGAGGTGGGTGGATCACAAGGTCTGAAGATCGAGACCATCCTGGTTAAGATGGTGAAACCCCGTCTCTACTAAAAAATACAAAAAAAAGTTAGGTGGGCATGATGGCGGGCGCCTGTAGTTCCGCTACTCGGGAGGCTAAGGCAGGAGAATGGTGTGAACCCCGGAGGTGGAGCTTGCAGTGAGCCTAGATCGCACCACTGCACTCCAGCCTGGGCAACAGAGCAAGATTCCGTCTCAAAAAAAAAAAAAAAAAGAACTATCTGCAGAAATAATGGCTTTCTTCCAGAGATTATGCCTTTCTTTCTTCTCCAAATTTCTAGCAATATGAATAAAAGACCACAGTAAAAGGCACAGGTATAAATGCAGTCCCTCAAAACTAAGAAAGCTGGGCATGGTGGCGCAGGCCTGTAGTTCCTGCTACTGGGGAGACAGAGGAGGGAGAATCACTTGGGTCTAGGAGTTAGGGAGCTGTAGTACTCTATGATCGTGCCAATGGATGGGCACTACACTCCAGCCCGCACAACATAACCAAATTGACACCCACCTTTTTTTTTGAGACTGTCTCACTCTGTCACCCAGGATGGAGTACAGTGGCACGATCTCAGCTCACCGCAACCTCTGCCTCCTAGGTTCAGGCAATTCTCCCACCTCAGCCTCCCAAGGAGCTGGGACTACAGGTGCGTGCCACCACATTCAGCTAATTTTATTTTTAGTAGAGACAGGGTTTTGCCATGTTGGCCAGGCTGGTCTCAACTCCTGACCTCAGGTGATCCACCCGCCTTGGCCTCCCAAAGTACTGGGATTACAGGTGTGAGCCACTGTGCCCAGCCAAAATTCCCTCTTTAAAAATAAGAATTTTTAGAGAATTCATCAAAACTTACTGATGTTACTCTTTGCTGATATCCACCCTCCCTATATATAGTTCAGATGGAGGCAGTTAAGTAGAGCTGCTGAGAAAATAGAACCTAAACTTTCCTTCCTGTCAAAAAAAGTGAAATACATCAATCCTGCTAAGGAGAGTCCTCATAATCCCTCCTGCCTTTCATTCCACAAAACCACACTTGAATAAACTGCTCAACATCTTAATCAATACTAATAAATTGGTCATATGACAAATTCAACTGTATTTCAATGTAAGTATGGCTATGTTCTAATAAAAGTTTGTATTTATGAACACTGACATGAGAATTTTATATAATGTTCAAGTGTCATGAAACAGTTCTTTCAATTTTTTCCCCAGCCATTTAAAATTAATTATTAGCAGGGGGTGGAGGTGGGATTGGGAAGAATAAGTTCAGGAGATCTATTGCTGACTATAATTAAGAACAGATTGTAGCCAGGTGTGGTGGCTCATGCCTGTAATCCAAGCACTTTGGGAGGCTGAGGCAGGCGGATCACCTGAGGTCAGGAGTTCGAGACCAGCCTGGCCAACATGGTGAAACCCTGTCTTTACTAAAAATACAATAATTAGCCGGGCGTGGAGGCAGGCGCCTGTAATCCCAGCTACTTGGGAGGCTGAGGCAGGAGAATCGCTTGTACCTGGGAGGCAGAGGTTGCAGTGAGCCAAGATAGCGCCATTGCACTTCAGCCTGGGGACAAGAGCGAGACTTTGTCTCAAAACAAAAACAAAAAAAAATATTGTATACCTGAAAATTATTAAGAGTACATTTAAATGTTCTCACCACCAAAAAAATGTGAAGTAATGAATATTAGCTTGAGTTAGCCATTCCATAACATACACACATCAAAACATCACGTTGTACACCACATAAACTTTATTTGTTGATTTAAGTAATAAATTAATGTTTAATGCTTAGCTCACAGGCTATACAAAAACATGGAGTGGGCCACATTTGGACTGAGGCCATAGTATGCCAACCCCTGTATTAACCTAACACAAGAGAATGTCAATTAGTTAAACTGCCAGTCACCACTTAATAAATTTTAATATGTACCACATATAACATAAGCACTTTTAATTTCCTCTTTATTATGCTACAGACAAGGCTGAGGACTGGGTTTTTTAATTTGTTTAAGGCTGTAAAGAAACAAAGAACATATGACAGAGACCCTATGCAGTCCGCAAAGCAGACTACATATTTACTACCAGGCCCTACCTTACTACAGAAAGTTTGCTGATCCAGCTGTAAACATATACCCCGATGCAGATGAAAGCAATAACAAAACAAACCTAACTTGCCATTTTGGTCACAAGAGCAAGTTAAGTAGGAGAGCCCTGTTTTGATATGAAAATCCAGCACTGGACTAGGCAACATAGTGAGACCCCATCTCTACCATAAATACAAAAAAAATAGCCGGGCATGGTGGTGCACACCTGTGGTCACAGCTACTCAGGAGGCTGAGGTGGGAGGATCGCTTGAGGCCAGGGAACAGAGGCTGCAGTCCAGCTTGGGTGTCAGAGAAAGACTATCTCAAAAAGAAAACCTGAAAACCCTAGCATTTAACCCTCTATGGAGTATTTACTGTCTTCAATTTCTGATCCCTCACCCTCAAGTTTTCTATTTTTCTTTTAGGATAAGCACCATTTCTATTACATATTATGAACCACATGACTAAGACTAGTAAGTACATTTCAGTTTGCTCACCTTCATGGGATTACTAAAGGCTGGAATCCCAATAAGCCTAACTCTTCAAGAATATATAATGTACACATACAACTATTATGTATCCATAAAAATAAAATTTTTAAGGTAAATCAAAAGAAAAAGAACATAATATTCCCAGAAGTCACTGTGAAAAAGCACCCAAATGGGGAAAAATGGCTAAAAACAAAGAGATAATTCAAGGATATACAAACGGCCAGTAGTAACCAGCAGTCATCCACACTAATAAAAACAGAACAGGCCTAACCTGGTGGTTAACGCCTACAATCCCAGCACTTTCAGTAGCTGAGGCAGGAGAATCACTCGAGCTCAGGAGTTTGAGACCAGCCTGGGAAACATAGCAAGACCGTCCATACAAAAAAACAAAGAAAGAAACAGCCGGGCATGGTGGTGCGCACCTGTAGTACTAGCTACTTGGGAGGCTGAGGCAGGAAAATCATTTGAGCCCAAGCACTTGGAGGCTGCAGTGAGCTATAAGATCACACTACTACACTCCAGCTTGGATAACAGAGGGAGACCGTGTCTCAAAAAATAAGATGCTGAGCCAGGCGCAGTGGCTCACGCCTATAATCCCAGCACTTTGGGAGGCCAAGGCGGGCGGATCACCTGAGGTTAGGAGTTTGAGACCAGCCTGGCAAACATGGTGAAACCCCCATCTCTACTAAAAATACAAATTAGCCAGGCGTGGTGGCGCATGCCTGTAATCTCAGCTACTTGGGAGGCTGGGGCGGGGGAATCACTTGAACCCGGGAGGCAGAGGTTGCAGTGAGCCAAGATGGCGCCACTGCACTCCAACCTGAGCGACAGAGTGAGACTCTGTCTCAAAAATAAATATATAAATAAATAAAAAATAAAGCTGGGTGCAGCTTTATTTTTATAATTTTATTTAAAATTGTATTTATTTTTGAGATGGAGTCTCACTCTGTTGTCCAGGCTGCAGTGCAGCGGGTATTATTGGCTCACTGCAACTTCCGCCTCCCGAGTTCAAGCGATTCTCCTCCCTCAGGCTTCCAAACAGCTGGGACTACAGGCGCTTGCCACCACGGCCGGCTAATTTTTTGTATTTTTAGTAGAGAAGGGTTTCACCATGTTTGCCAGGCTGGTCTCGAACTCCTACCTCAAGTGATCCACCCACCTCGGCCTCCCAAAGTGCTGGGTTTACAGGTTTGAGCCACCGCACCTGGCCTCTTTTACTTACTATAGTTTTTAAACTGCCTTAAAAACAACCCTAGATCAAAAAGACAAAAACGTAGATACCTATCAATAGGAGACTCATATACTGTGAAACAACTTTAAAATAGAATGCTACACAGCCTTCTTTGAAAAATAAGGTATATCTGTTAAAGAGTCAAACTGATAAGTATATTTTTAAAACATTGTATTTCAGATGAATATAAATAGCATTTCTAAATTCAAATATCTATTTGACTGTTACAAAATTATTCTCAAGAATATTATATGGTGAAAAAAGATAGAAAACAAGGTGTTTTTGATTCTGTAGGTAATCATTTATCAAGTATTAAAAACATGCTGACATCCCTCCCTCAACCCAACACAAATTTCTTTTTCCCCCTGAATGATACCCAAGAGTTTCACCGTGGTAACCACTGAGAACAGATATTAGGGGCAGGAAAGACTGAAGGAAGTGGCAAACTATATATAGATATATGATTTTTGAAAGATACTGCACTCGTCTGGGTATCAGAGATAGACCCTATCTCAAATATATATAATTATATATACTTATATAATTTTTTTTTTAATGCTAAGAATGTATTCTGGGGTTTTTGTGAATTTTGGGTGGGTACAGGTGGCAGTGGCATGATAAATCAGCCAAATCAGCTAAATCCCAAAGTGCTGGGATTACAGGCGTGAGCCACTGCACCCAGCCCTAACAGAAGATTTTATTTCAACCTTTCCAAGCTGCAATACAGCAAAACATATCAGGAGACTTAAAGGCTTAAAGAAGAATTTTGACATGTTTCTCTGAAATTCAAAACTGAAATTCACTTTCAGGAATTTATCCTAAGAACACTGGAGACATACCAAAAAAGGACAACTGTAGCAATACTATTTGTACATCCAAATGTACAAATACAGAATTATAGTTCACCACTTCATAAATAACCATTAAAAAGTATTCAAGTACCTCATAGAAAGTAAGTTTATTATATTAAGTAGAATATACTACAAATTGAAAGCAAAGTAAAACAGCCAAGTTTTTTCTTTTCAGGGATGGGTCTTGCTCTGTCACTCAGGCTGGTGTGCAGAAGTGAGGTCACAGCTCACTGCAGCCTCAAACTCTTTGGTTCAAGCAATCCTCCCACCTTATCCTCCTGAGTTGCTGGAACTACAACTGCAAGCCACTGGGCCCAGCAAAAGCCAAATTTTGTGCTAAAAATGTAACATAAATCCAGCTACAATACTATAAACGTATAGATGTATAATCCATATACACGTGAGTATTAAAACATTATTTTCAGATGAATAGCACTGTGGCTACCATCTATTTTCTTTTTACTGACGTTGATTTTTAATGAGCTTGTTTTAGAACTCAACTTTTTAACTATTAATAATCTGGTATGTTTGCACATTATCAATAAAGTAATAACTTTTTGAATAAATGTAAAAATACATTCTTGGAATTAAGTTCACAAAATTCAGTTCATGTTTCTCCTTCTACCTTTTCTGGTATTTTAATCACTAGGGAAAAAACAGTGAATTCAGTATGGGACAGAAACTACACTCTTCGAACATAGTCCCCTTTTTTTTTGAGACAGAGTCTCACTCTCTCGCCCAGGCTGGAGTGCAGTGGCGCGATCTCAGCTCACTGCAACCTCCGCCTCCTGGGTTCAAGTGATTCTCCTGCCTCAGCCTCCTGAGTAGCTGGGATTACAGCATGCGCCACCACACCCACCTAATTTTTGTATTTTTAGTAGAGACGGGGTTTCACCATGTTGGTCAGGCTGGTCTCAAACTTTTGACCAGCCGCCGTGGCCTCCCAAAGTGCTGGGATTACAGGCGTGAGCTACCACGCCCAGCTGAACAATCCTATTTAAAAAAAAAAGTTATTTTATACATCCTAATTCAGTTTCGCCTTGACTCTAAACACAACCACTCAATTTTTATTAACATCAGTGAATTATTTTAGGTTTCTGAGAACAATGACCACAACTTATTATCAATTTAAGTCATTATGAAGATAAGAACACAGTGCAGGTTGGGCAAGGTGGCTTACGCCTGTAATCCCAGAACTTTAGGAGGCCAAGGTGGGTGGATCACCTGAGGTCAGGAGTTCGAGACCAGCCTGGCCAACATGATGAAACCCCATCTCTACTAAAAATTCAAAAAATTGGCTAGGCACGTTGGCTCATGCCTGTAATACCAGCACTTTGGGAGGCAGAGGTGGACGAATCACAAGGTCAGGAGTTTGAGACCAGCCTGGCCAATATGATGAAACCCCGTCTCTACTAAAAATACAAAATTAGCCAGGCGTGGTGGCGGGCACCTGTAATCTCAGCTACTCAGGAGGCTGAGGCAGAACTGTTTGAACCCAGAAAGCAGAGTTTGCAGTGAGCCAAGATCCCGTAATCAAGGCTACTCAAGAGGCTGAGGCAGGAGATTGCTTGAACCTGGGAGGCGTAGGTTGCAAGTGAGCTGAGATCACACCATTGCACTCCAGCCTGAGCAACAAGCGTGAAACTTCATCTCCAAAATAAAAAAAAAATACAGTTCAGAAATGGCCCCATAGCTTTAAAACTGGCCTTAACTGCTCTTGTGTGAAAGAATCCAAAGTGGCACCGCAGCTAAGCACACTGTAACACACTGGTGCTCAGTGAGTAATTTTTTTTTTTTTTTTTTTTGAGATGGAGTCTCACTCTGTCAATCAGGCTGGAGTAGAGTGGTGTGATCTTGGCTCACTGCAACCTCCGCCTCCCAGGTTCAAGTGATTCTCCTGCCTCAGCCTCCCCAGTAGCTGGAATTACGGGTGTGCACCACCACGTGTGGCTATTTTTTGTATTCTTAGTAGAGACAGGGTTTTGCCAAGTTGGCCAGGCTGGTCACCTGGGCTTACGTGATCTGCCAGCCTCGGCCTTCCAAAGGGCTGGGATTAAAGTCATGAGCCACCTCAGTTAGCCTCAATGAGCAATTTTGCAAGGAGCATTTTGAAGACATTTTTTATTGTCAGGACTTGGGGTGGGGATACAAATGGCATTTCATAGGTGGAGGCCAGGGATTTTTTTTTTTTTTTTTTGAGACAGATTCTTGCTCTGTCACCCAGTCTGGAGTACAGCGGCGCAATCTCAGCTCACGGCAAACTCAGCCTCCTGAGTTCAAGTGATTCTCATGCCTCAGCGTGTGCCACCACACCCGGCTAATTTTTGTATTTTTAGTAGAGACAGGGTTTCACCATGTTGGCTGGTCTCTTCTGAACTCCCAGCCTCAAGTGACCCGCCCACCTCAGCCTCCCAAAGTGCTGGGATTACAGGTGTGAGCCGCTGCACCTGGCTGGACGGGGACATTGCCAAACACCCTACAACACACAGGAAAGTTCCCCATAGCAAATAAATATCAGCCCAAGGCCAGGTGCAGTGGCCTATGCCTATAATCCCGACACTCTGTAAGGCTAAGCAGGAGGATCGCTGGAACCCAGGATTTCAAGACCAGCCTGGACAACGTAGTGAGAACTTGACTCTTCCAAAAAAAAAAAAAAAGTCAAAAACACATTTAGCTAGGTATGTGGTACGTGCCTATGGTCTCAGCTACTCAGGAGGCTCAGGCAGGAGCCCAGGAGTTCAAGGCTGCAATGAGCTGTGATGGCTCAAGAGTGAAACTGTCTCAGAAAAAAAAAAAAAAGAAAAATTCAGCCCAAAATGTCAATAGTGCCAAATTTAAGAAACTGCTCTAACAGAGCAATAACTTCCTTAACACACCTCTCCATTACTTGAAATTTCCAGTCTAAATGAAATTTGAGGGCTAGGCGTGGGAGGCTCACGCCTGTAATCCCAGCACTTTGGCCTAGGCGGGCGGATCACCTGAGGTCAGGAGTTCGAGACCAGCCTGACCAACATGGCGAAACCCCGTCTCTACTAAAATTACAAAAATTAGCTGGGTGTGGTGGTGGGCACCTGTAATCCCAGCTACTCAGTAGGCTGAGGCAGGAGAATTGCTTGAACTTGGGAGGTGAAGGTTGCAGTGAGCCGAGATCTCATCACTGCACTCCAGCCTGGGTGACAAGAGCAAAACTCTGCCTCAAAAAAAAAAAAAAAACAAAACTTAAGTTCATTCTCAATAATCACATACAATCAATGATATAATAGATGGTATAGAAATTCTCTTTCCAAAAAAAAAAAAAAGAAATTCTCTTTCCTTCTGAAGTATCTAAATTTCACCAATATTTCCTCTTTTCATGGCTTCATTTTTAATGTTTTCTCATAAGTAGCAAAAATCATAAACCATTTTAGTGAACTTTCTGCCTAGTACACTGACTCACAGAAAAGCTTAGGTTATTCTGTGAGTATTCTATTCTTGTAATATTTAGAAATTCAGCTTCCTTCCTTCCTTCTTTTCTTTTCTTTTCTTCCCTCTGTGGCCCAGGCTGGAATCTAGTCAGCTCGCTGCAGACTCCCTGCCTCCGGCTCCGGTGATTCTCCTGCCCCGCCCTGCGGGCTGCCTGGGGTTGCCTGCGCGCGCCACCACCGCTGCCTGCTTTTTCTCCTTTGGCTGGAGGCGCGGTTTCGCCATGTTGGCCAGGCTGGTCTCCAGCTCCTGACCCGGAATGCTCCGCCCGCCTCGGCCTCCCGAGGTGCTGGGACTGCAGACAGAGTCTCGCTCACTTGGTGCTCGGTGTTGCCCGGGCTGGAGTGCGGTGGCGTGGTCTTGGCTCGCTGCAGCCTCCGCCTCCCAGCCGCCTGCCTTGGCCTCCCAGGGTGCTGGGATTGCAGCCCCTGCCCGGCCGCCGCCCAGTCTGGGAGGTGGGGAGCGTCTCTGCCCGGCCGCCCCGTCTGGGAAGTGAGGGGCGCCTCTGTCCGGCCGCCCCGTCTGGGAAGTGAGGAGCGCCTCTGCCCGGCCGCCCCGTCTGGGAAGTGAGGAGCGTCTCTGCCCGGCCACCCCGTCTGGGAAGTGAGGAGCGCCTCTGCCCGGCCACCCATTGTCTGGGAAGAAGTGAGCAGCGCCTCTGCCCGGCCACCCATCATCTGGGAAATGAGGAGCACCTCTGCCCAGCCGCCCCATCTGGGAAGCGAGGGGAGCCTCTGTCCGGCAGCCCCGTCTGGGAAGTGAGGAGCGCCTCTGCCCGGCCACCCCGTCTGGGAAGAAGTGAGGAGCTCCTCTGCCCGGCCGCCCCGTCTGGGAAGAAGTGAGGAGTGCCTCTGCCCGGCCACCCAGTCTGGGACGTGATGAACGCCTCTGCCCGGCCACCCCGTCTGGGAAGAAGTGAGGAGCGCCTCTGCCCGGCCGCCCCGTCTGGGAAGTGAGGAGCGCCTCTGCCCAGCCACCCACCGTCTGGGAAGTGAGGAGCGCCTCTGCCCGGCCACCCATCGTCTGGGAAGTGAGGAGCGCCTCTGCCCGGCCACCCATCGTCTGGGAAGTGAGGAGCGCGTCTGCCCGGGCGCCCTGTCTGGGAAGAAGTGAGGAGCGCCTCTGCCCGGGCGCCCCGTCTGGGAAGTGAGGAGCGCCTCTGCCCAGCCGCCCCGTCTGGGAAGAAGTGAGGAGCGTCTCTGCCGGGCCGCCCCCTCTGGGAAGTGAGGAGCGCCTCTGCCCGGCCGCCCCGTCTGGGATGTGGGGAGCGCCTCTGCCCAACCGCCCTGTCTGGGAGGTCTACCACGGAGGCCAGAAGCAATGTGGGGGGGGCTGGACGTGATGGCTCACGCCTGTAGTCCCAGCACTCTGGGACGCCGAGGCGGGTTGATCACTTCGGGCTAGGAGTTTGAGACCAGCCTGGCCAACATGGCGAAACATGTGAAAAATACAACAGACAAACCAACCAACCAACCCAGTGACAACAAAACAGGTCTACCCTGGAGTCATACTCTAATTTTTTCTATTTTCCTCCCTTTCTGATCCTTTATCCCATTTTCTTTTTCTTCCTCTTCCTTCTCCTTCTTCTTTGTCAAACAGAGGATTGAGTTATTATCATTGATCCATATAAAGTCCCTCTCTCATTTATTTTCTTTAATTCCCACTCCCCATTTCTATTCCCCGTCATCCCATATGCAACCTTCCTAATATGTTTGATACGCATCTTTTTGTTTGTATGTATTTTTAGAAAATGTTTATTGTTTTGTGTGCAAAAAAATTAATAAAAAAAAAAGAAAAAGAAATTCAGTAAAATATCGACAATATTTACATACCCTCCCTATCTCCGTTTCAGGATACTATCCTGCACTCTTTTGTCCTTACTTATTTCTCCTTAAGCGATACCGGCTCACTGCAACCTCCACCTCCTGGGTTCAAGCAATGCTCCCCGTCTCAGCCTCAAGCGTAGCTGGGACAACAGGCGCCCACCACCCACGCCTGGCTGATTTTTGTATTTTTTATTAGAGACGGGGTATTGCCGTGTTGGCCAGGCTGGTCTTGAACTCCTGACCTCAGGTGATCCACCCACCTCGGCCTCCCAAAGTGCTGGGATTACAGGTGTGAGCTACTGTGCTCAGACTAGCAGCTTTCTTTTTTTAGTCAGTTCCTAAGGTGAGAATTAAAGGATGGACAAAGAATTATATGTGAGTAACAATTGTAAAGGCTAGCTGATTTAACCATTACCAAAAATGAAAACTCAGAAAAGCAAAATTAAATTTATCAGCTGGACATGGTGGCTCACGCCTGTAATCCCAACACTTTGGGAGGCTGAAACGGGCGGATCACGAGGTCACGACAAGACACGTCCTTGCCAACATGGTGAAACTCCGTCTCTACTAAAAGTACTGATCGTGGTGGCACGTGCCTGTATTCCCAGCTACTTGGGAGGCTGAGGCAAGAGAATTGCTTGAACCCGGGAGGTGGAGGATGCAATGAGCCGAGATCGCGCCAATGCACTACAGCCTGGCAACAGAGCAAGACTCCATCTCAAAAAATAATAATAATAAATAAATTTATATAAACAAGATTAGAAGAGGTTACACCTTATAAGTGGCTGAATTTTTTTTCAGTTTGACAATAAAAAATGTATTCTCCATAACTACTGAGTCAAGTTTTTGTAGTTAGATTTAAGATCAAAGTAACTTCTACTAGTTACTTGCTGGTCTTCTGATAGTCTCAATGGCGCTATGTGGAGATTTTATAAATGCCAGTGTCCTAGCTGCAATTCAAGAAACCTTTAAGTCATACTTCATTGGTCTTCAAAACCATGCGGTAGTGCCACTAGCAGGAGTAGGTTAAAACAGTAAATCTTCACTAATCCATAATTAACAAAAAATAACTACATTATTTATTCAATCCAGGTATGAACCAGTTGTCTGCTCTAAAAGCTAGATATAGGTGACCATCATTATTATGGATAGATGAAGTAAAAAGTTCAAATTATATAAGTTTTAAGTTAAAAAGTCTGATAGCCTGAAAACTTTTCAGTTTAGTAATCATATTCAAGAATTAATATAATTTTCCCACTTTACACTAATACCCATTTAATATACCACAACCTGGATAAAACAAAAATTACATGGGGTGGAGGGGGTGTAGTGGTAGGGTCTCACTGTGTTGCCCAGGCTGGTCTCAAACTCCTGAGTTCAAGAGACCTTCCTATCTCAGCTTACCAAAGCACTGGCATTATAGGCATGAGCCACTGCATCCAAAAAATCACTTTTCTTTTAAAGACAGTCGCCAATTTAAGTAACACAATTTATTCTGAATTAGCAAAGCTTCTCCTGTAGTCATGTAAATACACCACATGGTCTGAAAGTAGATGAAGCCACCGTTTAGTTAAAATTTAGGTTCATCGGCTGGGTGCGGTGCCTCGCGCCTATAATTCCAGCACTTTGGGAGGCTGAGATGGGCGGATCACAAGGTCAGGAGTTCAAGACCAACCTGGCCAACATAGTGAATCCCCGTCTCTACCAAAAATACAAAAATTGGCCAGGCGTGGCAGCACACGCCTGTAGTCCCAACAACTCGGAAGGCTGAGGCAGGAGAATCTCTTGAACTCCGGAGGTAGAGGTTGTATGGTGAGCAGAGATCACACCACTGCTGCACTCCAGCCTGGGAAACAGAGCGAGGCTCCGTCTCCAAAAAAAAAAAAAAAAGCTAGGTTCATTAACTTCTGGATTCATTAAAGAAGTCCCTATTCACAACTTCTAACGATTAGGTGGGGAAAAAGTCACTAACACAAGACTTTTTCGCTGGAAGCCATCATCCTCAGCAAACTAACACAAGAACAGAAAACCAAACACCGCATGTCCTCACTCATAAGTGAGAGTTGAACAATGAGAACACATGGACACACAGGGTGGGGAACACCACACACCGAGGCCTGTCAGAAGGTGGGGGGCAAGGGGTGGAAGAGCATTAGGACAAATACCTAAATGAATGCGCAGGCTTACAACCTAGATGACAGGTTGATAGATGCAGCAAACCACCATGGCACACGCATACCTATGTAACAAACCTGCGCATTCTGAACATGTATCCTGGCATTTAAAGTAAAATAAAATAAAATGACTCTTTCAAATATATATACCTCCAAGTTTAACAATAACATATTTTGTAATTTCTTTCCAAAAGACTAAAATACAGGAAAGAAAACAGTTCCCTAATGACTCAGTCTCTTGAGAATGGTGTAATGCATTATTAAACTTTCTACGCTAAAGCAGAGCTGTACAATAGGTACATAATGTGAGACACACATATAACTTTAAATTGTTTAGTAACTACATTAAGGTGAAAACTGGCCAGGCGCGGTAGCTTACGCCTATAATCCCAGCGCTTTGGGAGGCTGAAGAGGGTGGATCACCTGAAGTCAGGAGTTCAACACCAGCCTGGCCAACCTGGTGAAACCCTGTCTCTACTAAAAATACAGAAATTAGCTGGGCATGGTGGCGGGCGCCTATAATCCCAGCTACTCAGGAGGCTGAGGCAGGAGAATCACTTGAACCTGGGAGGCAGAGGTTGTGATGAGCCAAGATCATGCCATTGCACTCCAGCCAGCAGGAGAAGGCTGAACCGGAGGCGGACTTGCATGACCGAGATTGCCACTCCGGTTGGCGAAAACGAGACCCAAAGAAAGAAACCAAAAAATAAGTAAAAACTTCAAGAAACATACATATATTTTTGAAACACTCTTGCTCTGTTGCCCAGGGTGGAGTGCAATGGCAGATCATGGTTCACTCAGTCTTGAGCTCCTGAGCTCAAGGGATCTTCCCACCTCAGACTCCTCAGTGGCTGAGTCTACAGGTGCACACCACCATGCTCAGCAAATTTTATTATTTATTTTGTAGAGATGGGGTCTCATTATGTTGCTCAGGCTGGTCTCAAATTCCTGGGCTCAACTGATCCTCCTACCTTGGCCTCCCAAAGTGCTGAGATTACAGGCATGAGGCAACATGCACAGCCCAAAATACATTTTATTTAACCCAATATCAAAAGTATTTCAAAAGTAAGAATTCTAAATTAATTTTAAAAAGTATTTTTTCCATATGAAAACCAGTATTTAATATTTGATAAATAAAACTAATTAAATACTTTGTATTTTCCATACTGGATCTCTAAAATCTAATACGTCTTCTACACTTATTGCACATATCAATACATTTCAAGTACTCAACAGCCACATGTAGCTAGTGGCTTCTGAACTGGACGGTGCAACTCTAGAGCAGAGTAAGGCTCCTCTGCAATTTGCTGACAAAAATGCAACCCAAGAATCTTCCCATTCTCTAATTACAAATGATTTTTCACGCACATCCTTATGTTAAAACTTGACTACAAAACACCAAAGGGATGTTATAACCTTTACAATCTCTAATAAAATATTAAAAATCACAAGTTATGTTACTTTTATATGGTGTACAAACCTCTTAAAAAAGCCCAGGCAGAATAACGACCATCGCTGAAGTGCAAATTTTAAAAATATGAAGCTGTCTCTTTGAAAATAAGCTCACTCCTAAAATGAAGTAGATGACAGTCCTTCTCTAGGAATAAGAGAATTCTAGCCATAATGAGTGATCTTACTCTGCCACAGTAGCAGCATTTACTTTACTAAACAATGAATGATAACCTTAAGGTGGCTATATGTGAACAAAATACTTTTTCATGAGAGAAGGCCAAAGAAACAACCAGAAGAGTTCATAGTACCTTTGCAAACTTGAAGAATGGTCTTGGATCTTTTCTGAAATATTCAATATCAAACATCGCTTGAGGATCTGGAAGATCTGGGAAGTCTACAGCAAGGCGAGCATAAATACCATCCCTTGACCTGAAGTCAGGTATTCCACATGAAACAGACACCTAAAATGTGCATGGCATAATTTGTAAAATTAAATCTTCTACCTTTATAGGAACTAGCTAGCTCTCTTACCATATAATTAGGTAAGAGTTGAGAAAGAAAATTTTAGTCTGAAACTTCTTTTAAGAAATAAAAATACAACCCTACCCTTATTTCAGAAATAAAACTCCCAAATAACTGAGTAAAATTAAATATACCTCACATTCCATCTTTAACACAGATAAGGAATTTTTAAGTCAGGCCAATTTAAAGTCTTTTAAGCGTTTAGCCAACAAATTAAAGCAAATGCAATCTGAGAAGAAAATAAACCATTTCAACAAATTACGTAGAAAGTAGGGAAGAATTTTTTCTTTTCTTTTTTTTTTTTTTTTGAGACGGAGTCTCACACCGTCACCCGGTCTGGAGTGCAGTGGCGCGATCTCGGCTCACTGTAAGCTCCGCCTCCCAGGTTCACACCATTCTCCTGCCTCAGCCTCCCAAGTAGCTGGGACTACAGGTGCCTGCCACCGCGCCCGGCTAATTTTTTGTATTTTTACTAGAGACGGGGTGTCACCGTGTTAGCCAAGGTGGTCTCGATCTCCTGACCTCGTGATCCGCCCGCCTCGGCCTCCCAAAGTGCTGGGATTACAGGCGTGAGCCACGGCGCCCGGCTTTTTGATTTTTTTTTCTTTTTAGACAGTTTCACTCTGATGCCCAGGCTGGAGTGCAGTGGTGCCATCATGGCTCATTGTGGCCTTAACCTTTCCAAGCTCAAGCAATCCTCCCACCTCAGCCTCCTTAGTAGCTGGGACTACAAGTACGCACGAGCACACACCAGGCTAATTTTTTGTAGAGTCAGGGTCTATGTTGCTCAGGGTGATCTCAAACCCCAGGGCTCAAGTGATCCTCCCACTTCAGCCTCCCAAAGTGCGGAATTACATGCATGAGCCACTCCACCAGCCAAGAATTTCTATTACAGAGAAGTAACTCCAAAGAAATTGCTCCTTTAGTTAGGATTCTATTACCTCAATACTACTACAATTCTCTATTTTCATTAAAAAAAAAAAAAAAAATGTATAGCCAGGCGTGGTGGATCATGCCTGTGATCCTGGCACTTTGGGAGGCCAAGGCAGGCGGATCACGAGGTCAGGAGTTTGAGACCAGCCTGGCCAATATGATGAAACCCCATATCTACTAAAAATACAAAAATTAGCCAGGTGTGGTGGCATGTGCCTGTAATCCCAGCTACTCAGGAGGCTGAGGCAAGAGAATTGCTTGAACCCGGGAGGCAGAGGTTGCAGTGAGCCAAGCTCGTGCCACTGCACTCCAGCCTGGGCAACAGAGCAAGACTCTGTCTCTTTCAACACTGTACAGGCCAGGAGAGGTTGAGGCTGCAGTGAGCCATGATGGCACCACTGCATTCCAGCCAGGGCAACACAGCAAGACCCTGTATCCAAAAAAAAAAAAAGAAAAAGGTGTACAATATTTCAATTCTTCATTTGAGACTTATGCACGAATCGTACAAAAAAAATCCTGACATTTCAAATAGAGATTTCAGAAGTTATTGTTTCATCATCTTACCAGAGTTGACTCCAATTTGACCTGGAGTCAAGGTTAATTTAAGTTAAACAAACTTGTCTACATCATTATCTGTGAGCAAAACATACTCCTGATGATCATCTAGGATTATGTAACACCCCTTTCACAACTTGAAATGGCAGGAAACAGGACAAAATTTTACTACAGCAGTTGCTCTGGTTGCTAACATGTAACATACTCTGTATAAAACACACACTATGCAATAGCCTTAGGTAACTAATTAGCGGCAACCCTAAGGCAGATAAAATAGATAATGTCAAGTTGCCACAATCACATCATCTTAATTAAAATGGAGGGAAGGTAGAAATCTGTTACTCTTCCCAACATTAAGCTTTTCACTTGTGAATACCAATTAGGCTTCCAGTTTCTCATAAAGATCTAACAAATATCCAATTTCTCCATCAGACTGACATCCCTTAACAAAAGCAGAGTTTCAATTCCCTGCATCTCCTTTAGGAGCTGTGATATAATGTAGGTAAAAATCTTGCCTTAACTTCATTTACCCACTGTGCTATAAATAAGCAGAAGCAAATATTTTTAAGGCTGGAGAGGTTTTAAGAATCTGAACTAATTTAGCAACTGCTGCTGCACTCAGTTTTTGGCAGTTCCCAAACATCCATTATCATGTAAGGATAAATCCTTCTAAACCAGAAAAATGTTTCCTACTTGGAAAAGGCAAAATAAAATACATATACGACCTCCCCCATGTACTAGCCTTACATACCCCAGCTCCAGTTAGAACTATAATTTTTTTGCACTCTTGCAGTAATTTCACAGCATCTTCAATTGTATTAATATCTTTTCTTTTTTTCCTTTTTGGTGGTTCTGAAAGGATATTAATAACAATCTGCCACAGTGTCATATCATCCAACTCAGGTGGAGGAATTGTTTCCGGCAATAAATCTTTAAGAATTGTTCGAGGATCTGTGCCAATCATAAGATGTTGCTGAACAAAAGTATATGGACCTACAATAAGGGGGAAAAGGCTTAAAGTCAACTTATCAAGTAATTCAAAATTTCATTTATTTTCTGAAGTAATGAGTTAGCAATCTGTGAGGGTTTTTTGCAAAGTAAGAAAATGCAATTTAATGGTATTTCATTCTCAGTACACTCAAAATTAATGCTATATCCCAACGAGATTAGGAAGATCTAATGAAGAGTTGGGAAGACCCTCTTCAGCTGTTAAGTATATATTTTAAGAGTCTAATTAATTAACAACCAGAATTAAGTTCTTATGGTTAATATCTAGAAACACACACCATAATACCGCAAGTATTTACAAAAGGGTTCTACAAATCAACATAGAAAAGATCGTACCAGTCCTAAAAGCCTGTACCACTTCTTATTAAAACCACACCGGAAAAAGAAATGAAAATCTATACATAACTGCCATCTTAATTTTTTTCCGGTAATTTTTCAATTTGATCTTAACCAATCTTCCAAGATAATACATACAATGTTGATGTTCTGAGAACTAATCATTTTCTTTTACCCTGAGATTGCTCAAACCAGCTCCCTAGGCTTGAGAAAACAAAACAAATAAATAAATAAATTACAGACACCAAAGAGAAACTGATCTTCACTATATTTAAACAGTCAAGCCATTTGTAAGAGTGAGAACATAAAAAGATCCACTTTCAAGATGGCTATGTTATACCTTGGTATAAAAAACTGATTATGTTTTCTACATCGAAATACTTTCCCATTTCATTCGCATATTTATTAAATATTTATTGAGCATAAACTATGTGCCAGGCACTTTTTTAGGCACTGACAAGACAGGAGTATACAAGTCAGTCAAAAATTCCTGCTCCCATAAAACTGATATTCTAGACCAGGAAACAACACAATTTAAAAAGTAAGATAGAGAGCTTTTCAAGAAGTGGTAAGTGTAAAACAAAGTGAAAAAACAAAGAAGGAATATGAAGTGAGGGAGGAAGATATTCTAACTGGATTAAGAACACTACACAAAAAGGGTACAAGTGTGGCGGGGCGAGGTGGCTCATGCCTGTAATCCCAGCACTTTGGGAGGCCCAGGCAGGCAGATCACCTGAGGTCGGGAGTTCAAGACCAGCCTGACCAACATGGAGAAACCCGTCTCTAATAAAAATTCAAAATTAGCCGGGCGTAGTGGCATATGCATGTAATCCCAGCTGCTTGGGAGGCTGAGGCAGGAGAATCGCTTGAACCCGGGAGGCGGAGGTTGCAGTGAGCCGAGATCGCGCCACTGCACTCCAGCCTCAGCAACAAGAGCGAAACTCTGTCTCAAAACAAACAAACCAAAAAACATACATTTACTCTCTAAAATTAACAGCTCTGAGCCATACCTATCCGTGGCCTTGGAGTCCAATCACTAGAGCTTGCATGTGAGGCTCTATCCTCCTCATCACTTTCACAGGAATGAAAACCATTAGTGATAATTTCATCACCAAACAGAAGGTTATCTGCAAAAGAAACCAAGTCAGTCAAGGCTACCAAAACAACATGCACCTAAAATGTATGAACGGTTATAGAGCAATCATTTTCATCGAGTACAGCATTTAAAATTTACACTGCGTGTGCAAAGCATGCCTATGGGGTCAGCTTGCACTGTTCATTGGAACAGTTTCTTCATCTTTAGGAATTCTGCTCAGACTCAGTTTCAGTCAAAATCTAAAAATAAATTAAGTCTACTTAAACAACAGAAAAAAAAGCCGGGAGCAGTGGCTCACGCCTGTAATTTCAGAGCTTTGGGAGGCCAAGGCAGGCGGATCACCTGAGGTTGGGAGTTCGAGACCAGCCTGACCAACATGGAGAAATCTCGCCTCTACTAATAATACAAAAATTAGCCGGGCATGGTGGCACATGCCTGTAATCCCAACTACTCAGGAGGCTGAGGCATGAGAATGGCTTGAACCCAGGAGGCGGAGGTTGCGGTGAGCCGAAATCGCGCCATTGCACTCCAGCTTGGGTAACAAGAGCAAAACTCTGTCTTTAAATTAAAAAAAAAAAAAAAAAAGATAATAATCTAGCTAGAATATATCATACAATCACAAACAATAGCGTTCGTGAAATGTGTAATAAATGGACATTTACATAAAAATGTCATTCAAATATAACCTTGGTAATGCGCACGTTTAAACTCTTACATAATACTATAAGTCTCTGCATTGTTTCCTCTATTAAATAAACAGTATTAATAACAATTATTATTAGGTAAATAATAAATTAGTACTCAACTGTGTTGCTTGAAATCAGGGTCTCTTTACTAAATCAGTCCCTAAAAGCACATACTACTTTTTTGTTTTTTTTTTTTTTTAAGACGGGGTCTCACTCTGTTGCCCACCCTGGAGTGCAGTGGCGCGATCACAGCTCACTGCAACCTCGAACTCTCAGTAGCTGGGACTACAGGTGTGCGACACCACGTCTGGCTTTATTTTTAGTAGAGAGGAGGTCTCGCTATGTTGCCCAGGCTGGTCTAAAACTCCTAGGCTCAAGAAATCCTCCCGCTTTGGCCTCTCAAAGTGCTAGGATTACACGAAAGAGCCACCGCGCCCGGCCTGACCCAAATATTGATAAAGATGAACAACTATCAAGGATAGAAACTCCTCAGATCAAAAATAAGAAACCTGACCGGGCGCGGTGGTCAAGCCTGTAATCCCAGCACTTTGGGAGGCCGAGGCAGACGGATCACGAAGTCAAGAAATCAAGAACATCCTGGCCAACATGGTGAAACTCCATCTCTACTAAAAAAAACAAAAATTAGCTGGGCGTGGTGGCGGGTGTCTGTAGTCCCAGCTAGTCGGCAAGCTGAAGCAGGAGAATCGCTTGAATCCGGGAGGCGGAGGTTGCAGTGAGCCGAGATCGCGCCACTGCACTCCAGCCTAGCGACAGAGCGAGATTCCGTCTCCAAAAAAAAAAAAAAAAGAAACCTTCAAGAACATGACAACTGCAACATATCTCCTTCATTACGCTAGAAGTGTTAAATTTGTGTCTCAATACTACATACAAAAAAAGCACGCTTAGCCCAAACACCGTTACCGTACAAGAGCAAGATTAGAATAAAAGTAATATGAACTGCTCTAAAAGTACTCTCTCCCATGCCCACTCTTAACTGCATTACAGAATGGTAATGTCTTCAGGAACAGCCACGTTCTTTAAATTTTGCAAGCTATGACTATAGAAACAGCTTTCCTCTTTTAAAAATTGTAATTTCAGGCATAAAAATATAGACCAAAAAAAAAAAAAGCAAACTGCACAGGTGTCAGTTTGCAAAAAGCAATTGAAAACGCCGATCAACGGGACAGCCAAAAAGTTGCAGACTTAAGTGTGCTGGGAGGTGGAGGAGAAAAGCAAAGAAAATAAAAAATAAAAAAAAGAAGAAAAGGAAAGAAAAAAAAAAAGCTCTAACAAAAGCAATATGCTAAAAGAGTAAGAGGGGGAGAGAAACTTATTTTAAAGCGACTGCGAGAGTCTCCCGACCTGGCTGCTGCGCAAAGAACAAGGCCGCCCAGGCGGGCCACGGCCGAAAGAAAAGAGCGAATCCACTGGCAGCTCGCGCAGTAGGAACGGCAGCCCCGGAGGAGCGCAGCTGAGCGGAGGGCCGTGGTGGGAGGGGAACGCCGCGCAGCCTGCCCCGAGCCCCCGGCCGCCCTCAACCTCACGCCAGTAGGAGCCCAGGGCGAGGGAGGAGGAGATGCGCAGTTCCGGCCGCCCGCACCCTGCGCACCTCGGTACCCAATCGCCGCCGCCGCCGCCTCTTCCTCCTCCTCGCCCTCGTCGTCGTCGTCTTCGTCGTAGAAGTTGTCGGCCAGCGGTGGCTCCCGAGATGGGCCCTGCAGGCCCGGCCCATTGTCTCCTTCCCCAGCCGCCGCAGTCGCCTGGGCCTCTTGCTCCCCGCCCGCCGCCGCCGCCGCCTCTGCCTCCGCCTCCCGCCACAGCGCCGCCGCCGCAGCCGGGCAGCCGCCGGCCGCCGCCGGCACCTCACGCTCTGGGGCCGCCCCACCGGGCTCGCCCGGGCTCCGCTCGAGGCCAGGACCATCTCTCCGCGGCCTCTTGCGGAGCGGCTCCCCGGCGGGGGACGACGCGGCCTCCCTCTCGGCCCCCGCCGCCGAGGGGGAGCCGCTGGGCTGAAGGGCGAGGGCTGCCTCGTCCGCCATCTTCCAACTGCCTCTCTGGCCCTCCTCCCTCGCCTCCTCTGCTCCCGCTCGACGCGCGGCACTGGCGCCCCCGCGGCTCCGGCTGCGGGAGATTTAAATCCCGTCACGTGACCCGCCCCATCGCCGCCCCCGCCCTCTCGCCGCTCCCGCCACCCACGCGGGCCAGACCACAACACTACGGGTCACGTGGCGGGCGGAGGCTGTCGCGTCTACCGCTCCGCCTGGGCTGGAAGCACACTCGGCCCCGGCGGCCGGCGGCCCTGCCCCTTTGTGGCGGGCGTGTAGTGCAGCCAAATTCGCCCCTCGGCCGCTTTCTCAACTTCTCTTTCAAACCGACCTCAAATCACTACCGCCGGAACAGCTCAAGTTTTGGTCCGCCCTGGGAATTTCCACTTCTGCCCGAAGTGTACACCTGGCCTGCCTTATCCTTGTCTAGATTTAGCTAAGAGTTAAAACACAGCTGAAGCTGGCTAAGACTTAGCTCCCTGAAATACGCTGGATAGTCGTTCTGTTTGTTAATAAGTAGGAAGAGAGGCAAAAGGAGGCGGCTGCTTTCCCACCCTCCTCACACCGTTCTGACAGCTCCTCCTTAGCTCCTTTTTCTGCTCCTTGCTTCTCTCCTTAGTCGGTTGCTTTTTTCCCCTCTCTCCATCACTTGTAGGGTGGTATAGATTGTAAAATCCTTGAAGGCATATGTCCTCCTGGGAAGACCTTTGACGTGGAGGTTTGGAGATCAGCCGATCTACTTTCTGGCCCCAGCTTGGCCTCAAATGTGTGTGAATTTCCTCCTCCGGGCCTCAGTTTTCTCACGTGCAGAATGGGTTTATTGGGTCAGTATGGGGAGAGCACGGGAAGGAAAGGACTTGGCCTCCATGCACATCTGCCCTTGGTTAAAATTTGGAGTCCTTCCTTTCTAGTGTGAGCTATCTAGCCTTTTCTAAACTTAATTTTTCTCATGTCTTAAATGGTAGTAAGTATTTTAAAACGTCATAGATTTAAATGAGATAACCAGATGTAAAATGAGGGGTACCTAGTAGTTCAAAAGGCTTAGTGGAAAGCCCTTCCACTTTCCTCTCTCCCTGAAATTCTGGGACACTGTGACTCCATATCTAATCTTAACTAAGGACCCATATAAACCCATGGTAGATCGAGAGCCAGTGTTTGTTATGGCATCTGCCTGGAGCACAGCGTTTCTGTTTAAAGGACCTCTACGAGTTTATGGTACACTGTCCCTTAAGCCTAGGATAGGTTCTGGCCATACTGCATCAATTACCTGCGTGACTTTAGGCAATCAACTTAAAGCTGTTTCTTCATCCTTAAAATAAAAAATAAAAAGTTGGAAATACATCGCTAAGGTCCTATCTACATCCAAAAGTCTTATTTCATCTGGTCACCACTATTCATTTCTGAAAGTGATCATCTCCAGTCCTAGAAGCCTTAAAACCATCTTTGGGGGTGTGGGGGGCAAGGGGAGGGAGAGCGTTAGGACAAATAGCTAATGCATGCGGGACTTAAAACCTAGTAGCTGGGCGCAGTGTCTCCTGCCTGTCATCCCAGCACTTTGGGAGGCCGAGGCGGGCAGATCACCTGAAGTCGGAAGTTCGAGACCAGCCTCACCAACATGGAGAAACCCCGTCTCTACTAAAAATACAAAATTAGCCGGGCGTGGTGGCACATGCCTGTAATCCCAGCTACTTGAAAGGCTGAGGCAGGAGAATCGCTTGAACCCGGGAGGCAGAGGTTGTGGTGAGCCGAGATCGCACTATTGCACTCCAGCCTGGGCAACAAGAGCGAAACTCCGTCTCAAAAAAATATATAAATAAAACCTAGATGAGGGGTTGATTGGTGCAGCAAACCACCATGGCTCACCTGTAAGTATGTAACAAACCTACACATTCTGCACCTGTATCCTGGAACTTAAAAAAAAAAAAAAAAATCTTTGAAGCATTCCTTCATTCTGATCCCTCTGAAATCCATCTGACCAATCAATGACCAAATCCTGCTGTCCTTCCTTTCTTCCTACACTCCTCCCAATTCCTGACTAGGCACCACACTCCTAGTGGTTGACATACTTGGTCCTCCCCACTTTCTGTCTTATACTACAAAATATTTCATAAATTGACTCTCAACTACGTTGGTGGAATGCAATATGTGAAATGTTGAGAGTCAGTATCCCAATAAAATAGAAGCAAAATTCCCAGCTTTTTTGAGAAAAAGATGTCTGTAAGCTTATGAGCATCCTGTTATTCATTCATTCATTTATATTTATAGTATATTATTGACACGTGAAGTTTATGAACTACAAGAAATGCTATGTGATCAGCATTATTGTTAGTATGCTGAGAGGTCAGAGATGCAGTATGTTTTTCAGGTAGGATAAATGAGAGACAGAAATTGTATTAAAACAAACACAAAAACAAAATATCCCAATTAGACTTCTGGTCTACCACTGGTTAAGAACTAATATTAAGGCCAGGCGCTGTGGCTCACGCCTGTAAATCCCAGCACTTTGGAAGGTCGAGGCGGGCGGATCACCTGATGTCAGGAGTTCGAGACCAGCCTGACCAGTATGATGTAACCCCGTCTCCACTAAAAATACAAAAATTAGCCCAGAGTGGTGGCATGCGCCTATAATCCCAGCTACTCGGGAGGCTGAGACGGGAGAATCGCTTGAACCCAGGAGGTGGAGGTTGCAGTGACCTGAGATCGCGCCATTGCACTCCAGCCTGGGCAACAAGAGTGAAACTCCGTCTCAAAAAAAAAAAAAGAACTAACATTAATATTCTGGCTGACTTAGTAGTTCTATTCTCCTAAGTTAATAAATTGGCCTGCCGGGCACGGTGGCTTACGCCTATAATCCCAGCACTTTGGGAGGTCGAGGTGGGTGGATCACGAGGTCAGGAGATCGAGACCATCCTGGCTAACACGGTAAAACCCCGTCTCTACTAAAAATACAAAAAATTAGCCGGGCGTGGTGGCGGTCGCCTCTAGTCCCAGCTACCTGGGAGTCTAAGGCAGGAGAATGGCGTGAACCCGGGAGGCAGAGCTTGCAGTGAGCTAAGATGGCGCCACTGCACTCCAACCTGGGCAACAGAGCCAGACTCCGTCTCAAAAAAAATAAAAATAAGAATAAATAAAAAAATAAATAAATTGGCCTAATAGCTTTGATATCAGTCTCATGTGACTACAATTACTAAGGGAGTATGAACTCTTTTGTACTAATAAAATGTTACTGTCAAAACTGAAAAATTCAAATGGAAATCCCTACCTCATACAATATACAAAAATAAATTCCAGCCGGGCGCAGTGGCTCACTGCTGTAATCCCAGCACTTTGGGAGGCTGAGGGGGGCAGATCACCTGAGGTCAGGAGTTCAAGACCAGCCTGGCCAACATGGACAAACTACTACTGACTCTACTAAAAAAAAAAATTAGCCAGGCGTGGTGGCACATTCCTGTAATCCCAACTACTTGGGAGGCTGAGGCAGGAGAATCGCTTGAACCCGGGAGGTGGAGGTTGCAGTGAGCCGAGATCGTGCCACTGCCCTCCAGCCTGGGCAACAAGAGCAAAACTTCGTCTCAAAAATATAAAAAATAAAAAAATTCCAGATGGATTGAAGATCTAAATGAAAAAATACAAAAATAAAAATATTATGACATTTTAGAATATAACTTTGGATCAAGAAAGAACTTTTTAGTAAGGCAGGGGCCATTTTTTAAATGATAAAAGTATTTGACAATATAAAAATTTAAAATATGCTCAAACCTATTAGTAGTCAGGGATATGTAGTGAAAAAATGTACTAGCCAAGTATGATGGCTCATACCTATAATCCCAGCACTTTAGGAAGCTGAGGTGGAAGGATGGCTTGAGCCCTAGAATTTGAGATCAGCCTGGGCCACACAGTGAGACCTCATCTCTACAAAAAATTTAAAAATTAGTCCAGCATCCTGCTTTGCACCTGTAGTCCGAGCTACTTGGGAGGCTGAGGCAGGAGGACTGTTTGAGCCTGAAGGTCGAGGCTGCAGTGAGCCATGGTCAAGCCACTGCACTCCAACCTGGGCAACACAGCAAGACCCTACCTCAAAAACATAAAATATGGCCAGGCACAGTGGCTCATGCCTGTAATCCCAGCACTTTGGGAGGCCGAGGCGGGCGGATCATGAGGTCAGGAGATCGAGACCATCCTGGCTAACGTGGTGAAACCCCGTCTCTACTAAAAATACAAAAAAATTAGCCAGGCGTGGTGGTGGGCGCCTGTAGTCCCAGCTACTCGGGAGGCTGAGGCAGGAGAATGGCAGGAACCCGGGAGGCAGAGCTTGCAGTGAGCCAGGATCACGCCACTGCACTCCAGCCTGGGCGACAGAGCGAGACTCCGTCTCAAAAATAAATAAATAAATAAAGTAACATCCAGTGCGGTCAGTCATGCCTGTAATCCTAGTACTTTGGGAGGCCAATGTGGGCAGATCACTTGAGGTCAGGAGTTCAAAACCAGCCTGGCCAACATGGTGAAACACCGTCTCTACTGAAAATATATGATAATTAGCCAAGCGTGGTAGTGCGCATCTGTAATCTCAGCTACTCGGGAGGCTGAGGCATGAGAGTCACTTGGACCTGGGAGGTGGAGGTTGCAGTGAGCCAAGATTGCGCCATTGCACTCCAGCCTGGGTGACAGAGTGAGACTCCGTCTCAAAAATAAAATAAAATAACATTAAAACATGACCGGGAGTGGTGGGTCACACCTGTAACCCCAGCACTTTGGGAGGCTAAGGCAGGAGGTCAACAGTTTGAGACCAGCCTGGCCAATATTGTGAAATCCTGTCTCTACTAAAAAGTAGCCAGGTGTGGTGGCACAGGTCTGTGATCCCAGCTACTCAGGAGGCTGAGGCAAGGGAATCGCTGAACACAGGAGGCAGAGGCTGCAGTGAGCCAAGATCGCAAGATCATGAGACAGAGTAAGATTCCATCTCACACACACACACAAAAGAAACAACAACAAAAAAAACCAAGGTATTACTTTTTACCCCTCAAATAGGCAAAAGAAAAAAAAGTTTTTATTGTCACTATCTATTGCTAAGCAGAATATGAAGAAACTGATACATTGTTGTCATAATGTTGGAAAATAATCTGGAAACATTTATTTAAATTATACCTGTATAATCTGAGCATTTTGGGAGGCAGAAGCAGGTGGATCACTTGAGGTCAGAGTCTGAGACCAGCCTGCCCAACATGGCGAAACCCTGTCTCTACAAAAAATACAAAAATTAGCCAGGCATGGTGGCATGTACCTGTAGTCCCAGCTATTGGGTAGGCTGAGGTGGGAGAATCACTTGAACCCAGGAGGTGGAGTTTGCAGTGAGCCAAGATCATGCCACTGCACTCCTGCCTGAGTGACAGAGTGAGACTCTGTCTCAAACAAACAAACAAAAATCTTTATTGTGGCATTGATATTGCTGGGGAAAAGTCAAGAAAACAATCCGTATGTCTTCAATAAAAAACCTGTTGATCAAATTATGGTGCACACATACTATGGCATATTATGCCACCATTAAAAGGTTTTATGGGCCAGGCGTGGTGGCTCATGCCTGTAATCCCAGTACTTTGGGAGGCCGAGGTGGGTGGATCACGAGGTCAGGAGATCGAGACCATCCTGGCTAACACGGTGAAACCCCGTCTCTAATAAAAATACAAAAAAATTAGCCAGGCGTGGTGGTGGGTGCTTGTAGTCCCAGCTACTCGGGAGGCTGAGGCAGGATAATGGCGTGAACCCCGGAAGCGGAGGTTGCAGTGACCCGAGATTGCACCACTGCACTCCAGCCTGGGCAACAGAGCGAGACTCTCAAAAAAAAATAAAAAAATAAAAAATTAAAAAAAAAAGGGTTTGTAACTGTTGTTGTTGAGGAGTGTGTGTGAAACACCGTGAGTGACAAAAGCAAGTTGCACAGTAATGTGTGCATTATTGTCCTTTCTTATTTAATAAATATACCTTTATTATATTTTATTTTATTAATTAAATTTTTTTTTTGAGATGGAGTCTCTGTCTGTTGCCCAGGCTGGAGTGCAGTGGCACAATCTTGGCTCACTGCAACCTCTACCTCCTGGGTTCAAGCGATTCTCCCACCTCAGCCTCCTCAATAGCTGGGACTACAGGTGCGTGCCACCATGCCTGGCTAATTTTCATATTTTTAGTAGAGACAGGGTTTCGCCATGTTGGCCAGGCTGGTCTCAAACTCCTGACCTTGTGATCCGCCCGCCTTGGCCTCCCAAAGTGCTGGCATTATAGGTGTGAGCCGTGCCTGGCCAATTATTATTATTTTTTAAACCTCTATATGCCTATGTGAAAGGAAAAGTATTTTTATCTGATGAATGTGAGTCATTTTAAATTATTAGGCCCAAAGAGACATAAAAACGAGACAGTAGACCGGGCATGGTGGCTCACACCTGTAATCCCAACACTTTGGGAGGCTGAAGTGGAAGATTGCTTGAGGTCAAAACTTACCTCAGGTAATTCACCCGCATTGGCCTCCAAAAGTGCTGGAATTACAGGCGTGAGACATGGCGCCAGGCCTAGGTCAAAATCTATATACAAATCTACATACAAGGGCAGGTGTGGTGTCTCACACCTGTGATCCTAGCACTTTGGGAGGCCGAGGCAGGGAGACTACTTGAGCCCAGGATTTTGAGACCAGCCTGGGCAACATGAGGAAACCCCATCTCCATAAAAAGTACAAAAATTAGCCAGGTGTGGGCTGGGTGCGATGGCTCAAGCCTTTAATCCCAGCACTTTGGGAGGCAGAGGCAGGTGGATCACAAGGTCAGGAGCTCGAGACCAGCCTGACCAACACGGTGAAACCCCATCTCTACTAAAAATACAAAAATTAGCTGGGCATGGTGGTGCATGCCTGTAATCCCAGCTACTCAGGAGGCTAACGCAGGAGAATCGCTTGAACCTGGGAGGTGGAGGTTGCAGTGAGCCAAGATTGTGCCATTGTAGTCTAGCCTGGGTGACAGAGGGAGACTCTACCTCAAAAAAAAAAAAAAAAAAAAAAAAAAGATATGTGAATTCATGGCTTGTTTAAGGAAAACTGAGTAGTCCTGTGTGGTTCTAGAACAGTGATTCTCAAACCAAGAGTGTTCACTCCCCCTGTCCCCACCTCCTCCCCTGGGACAATTGACAATGTCTGGAAACATTTTTTTTTTTTTTTT